>NC_056751.1:117436439-117568939 GCF_019279795.1 Protopterus annectens | reverse complement strand
TTACATTTCTGAGCATCATATACCCATTCATCCAAAGGATTTCACTTTTTAAAAAGCTGATCTTACTTGCTGCTTTTTAAGAAGCACACCTATGCCAACACCCTGGAGTACAGAATAATTACAGGTTTGTACCTTTCACAGCTGTATTATAGGACAGAAAGATATGCATGACAGTTATGCCCATGATGGGTGAAATAATAACATACAGCTTTTGCAGAAAAAGCCCAAAACGCAGGCAAACATCTGAGGCAGAGTGCATGCAACAGTTCTGTTTAGATGTCAGAATGTGAGCACCGCCATGATCAAAAAATGAAAAAGAATGCAGTACATGCGTTACATGCTCTTCAAGAGAAAATGAAGTCCTGCTGGGGTCTTGCTGTAGTACGTCTTTAGTTCTTTCCAGATAACTGCATAAGACATCACAAGTTATGTAGTTCACATTTATGTATGTCAAGGACCCTGACTCCTGAATCCATAGAGAAACACTTTATGTCATCATGCATGCATCACTACATAGAAATACTGATACCAGTACCAAGAAGAGCCATTCAAACTCATTCCCAGTTTAACACATATGGAGCATTGTCACACCAACTTTTTCTGACAAAACCAGGGATTTCTTACTGAAATGTGAGATTTTGACTGGTACTCTCTCCTTGTTTTTTGTGGTGGTGCTGCGGTAGCATTGTCGCCCCATAGTAAGACGTTGCCCCGTTCAATTCTCTGTTAGAGCGTCTTCTGTGTGGCGACATGCGTGAATGGGCGTTCCTTCTTTGAAGGTTGTGCATCAGGCCCGGCAAGTCGGCACATAAAAATCTACTGCCAATCATTAGCGGACCGGAGTTCCGCTGTGGCGACCCCTAACTGGGAAAAGCCGAAAGACACAACAACTCTCTCCTTGCTTTTCACATTATTGTCAAACGTGAGACTCATTGTAGAATTTAAATTATATTGATAGCTATAACTTAACAAAGCATACTGTTTCTATGATATATTGTTCTGCAATGTTTAGAGATAAATTGGAACATGTTTTTTTTTTGCTAAATTATCAACACATTAGCCATGTTTATGTCTTTTCACGGGATGTAACTCTCCAAATCAGGCCTGTCTTGAAAAACTGGAACCATATTACAGCCATGCTACTATACTAAGTGCTGTACAGCATATCCATATTGTTTCCAAAAAGTAGATAAATCAAATGAGAAACAACATAGAAATTGATATACTCCCCATAGCATTAACACCAAATATTTGGAATGCTGATGACAATAATGTCAATATATGTGTGCTAAGTGTCTTGGATTGCTTGTTATGCAGCTTGCTCTGTGTTCTAAGTACTGTGTCTTCTTAGGTTGCCTGTCATGTAACTTGCTGAATCCTGAGGTTCTGAAAGACTTTTGGACTGCATATACTTTAGGAAAACCAAATCAGTGAAGGAGAAACAATCTATACAGAGGATTCTGTTGCCATTTCTTCATTTCTATACAATTTTGTAATGTAAAAAACAGGCTTAGTGACTCATGAGAGACCATTTAAGAGCCCTGCTCTAACTTGTCTGTTCACATACCTGACCCTGAAAGAATTATCACATTTAATTATTAAATTATTTAAATGTATTTGTGGTTTTAATGCCAGTTGGGTATTTATTCCAAGTCCTTGCTAACCTCATCTGGAAAACATTACCTTTAATGTTAGTAAAACACCTATCCTAGACTAAACTCAGTGTGTTTTTTCTAGGCTCTTTATTATGGTCAACAAACTGGAAACCTGTTAAGGTTTTAAGTTGTTTCCTATTTATATCATTTATATGTCCATATTAGGGCCCCTCCTAAAAAAACGATAACGTACAGAATGCAAATATGTACACTTTTAATCTCTTACAATATGACAAGAGACTCCGCTAAAAAAATTTGCCTCTTTAAATAACATGAAATAATTTTGCATTCTCTCCAGTTTGTTTAGCTGTGACACTGAGTAAGAAGAAAAGCTAGGGCAGTACTCATTTTAATTTCTTATCACAGACTTAAATAATAGCACTAATATGTCCTTGTATCTGAACGTTACTATCCTGAAATTGCTTTAGTAGTACAGAAGCACCTCTTAACTATAATATTCTCATTAATATAAAAGCTAATATATGACCAATCACCATAATATCCAAATTGTTAACGTTTGTATGAACTGATAAATATCAGTTTTATTGGATAAGGATAGAACTTGTTGATGAACCCAAATGTAAATCTGGGACTTCTTACCACTAAATTTGATAATGGTAGTTTTTCTAGATGCTATTGTAGCACCTGCAGTTCTATGACTGAGGGTAACAGAGTAGCTGTCTTTTCATTATTAGCCAAACTGTTTCATCCTTTGGAGTAGTGCTCCATGATGTCTCTCAAAAAGGTCTCCGTACTGATGCCTGATGAATGCCCCCTTCTAAGTGAATGCAAGTCAAAATCCTACCTTTAATCCTGATGACTGAGGCATGATTCTGCAGTCAGTTATTTACCTATTTTATAATATTTTGGGTTAAACCCCCATTATGTAATAAACAGACTATATCTGAGTGGTGGAATGTTGAAACATGTCTTGGCCATGTCTAATATGATAATATCCATTGGCATGTTGCCATCCAGAGCATTCCCTATGACAGTTTAAAAACTCATTAGCCTAATGTTGCCTTTCACTGGCTGCATTTACCCCACCGGAAGGGAGGGAGGGTGGCCTAATGGTTAAGATGTTTGCCTTACAAATGCAAGGTGCAAGGTTTGAGTCTCACAAGGGATAATTGGCTAAGATAAAATGGCTCGCAAGGGCAGTTAGCTTAGTACTTATCTATAAACCTATGAACCTAAAGCATTACTGTGCTATTGTGAATTGGCCAGTCCTGTACTATGTGCAATATTGATGTTGCATACTACAAATCTAGATCATAGTTTCTTTAATACCACCATGGCTACAGGTGAACATTTCATGTAAGCATTAGCAACAGCCACAGAGGATATAGTGCTCACTTCCATAGCTATATCAATGCCAAAGAAAGTTCCACCATTAAAAAAAATACCAAGGGTGCAAGGCCTTGAGACATACATGAGTGGCATGTCTACAAGAATGGTTGGGACCAGAGTAACTAAGCTAGAATCCTCTCAATTCAGCTTACTGGGGTGCATTTAAAAACCTTTGTAGACATGGAAGTGACTGATTATCAGAACTATGAAAAAGTAAAGAAGGTATTGTTAGCTTAATCTGATTTTACCTCTGAAACACAAACTCAATAGTTTCATAACTGCACATTTTCTCCTAACAAAACTGCAACACCTCAGTTATGAGATCAAAAACAAAACATACTAAAATTAAAATTATAGTAATATTATCCATTGATAAACATAAAGGGCCTTGCCTTCTTCACAAAAGAGGGTGTTTCAAAGTAACTATAAGGACAATGAACATTTTGTTGTACAGATATAATGATTGCTAGGCAATAAAACTGTTTAAAACTGAGCAATCTAAACTTTTGTTGAGGTATGTGTCAAATTTTGGCAACAAACAAAACATATCAGCTGTAGGCATACTGTTTTAACTGTGGGGAAAATGGGGCACATAACTAAATGTAGTGCTACTAATGGTAACACCTCTGTTCTGAAAATTCTAACTTGTAGAAAGCATGCTATTAGTGATGGATAGTAGGCCATGGAATGTGATTAATTGTCTGCAAAATTATTACAGTCAGCTATTTGCTGTTTTACTGCAACAAAGTTAACGTTAATCAAGTGCAATGCCTTAACTAATAGCAGGAAGCTGCTGAGATTACAAGATTCAGAATATGGGCACTTAAAAAGTAAAAGGAGCCTTACTAAAAAAGCAGTTAAACTAGTCTGAATTCCTAAAAATAGAAACAGTGTCCAGTCACTCAGCTAGGAATACAAACTGTGCATCCTATTGCTATGGTTCCAAACTTAACAAATGATAACAATAATATGGAAAGAGTTCCCCCACTTTAAATATTTAGTGAGACAATGGGAAGAAGGTAATCTTTCTGATAGAGCACCTTAACAGTTTAGGGAAGGGAACCAGCAAGGGAATAAGCCTACAAATTCACTGCTACATAACCTAGAAAATGGGAGTATGAAACAACCAAGTACACTTATAGGAGTATATGAATACAACAAAGATTAAATAATAGTATTAGAAAGCATTACAGGTACTAAAATTTGGATAAGGCTATAAAAAGAACCTGCAGAGTTCCAAAAGCCATCTAAAGAGACATATCGATGCATACCTTTGGCAGAGCTGCCTGCAGGAACAGAAGCAGTAGAAGGAAAAGACTTGCATTGTAAATACAGCAGCCTGAATGTACTGTAAAGCAGGGAGTAGAAATAACAAGAAGAAGAAGAAGTGAAGAGAAGGAGTCACTCACTGAAAGAGTGTTTTCCAAAAGAATGAAGTTAGGAAGTGTGCAAAATGTATAACCTGAGCAGAATTCTAAACTTTCTGTCAAGCTAAAATAGAAAGCTACATTTCTAAATATGAAGAATTCTAGAGAACAGGTGGTACAGGTGGTACTAAGGTAGTGGAACCTAACAATATACATACTTAACTACTGTAGCAAAAGAGAAAGAAATAGAGACTGTTCAGAGTTGTAAGCCCATTTCTTTCAATATAAAACAAGAAGGTCAAGTAAGAAATTACTCTAGGCAGTAGGTATGTACACATAAGTAAAACAAAGTAAAACTGATGCAATCTTTGTGTTGAAATGGTCTATGCAAAGGGAAGGCAAACCACAGATGAATAAGAGAGTGACAGGATGATGTTCACTTACACTGAGACAGGGAATGAGAGCTACCTTGAGGAAAAAATGAGAGAATAGTGTATACAAAAAGCCAAGGTGACACATAACAGAACTCTCATGATATTCTTTTTAAGCCAAAGTGTATAAATCATAGTCAGAAGAAAGAGAATTATATGTATCAATGTTGTAAAAGAAAATAAGACAAAAAAAAGAAAAAACCAGCAAGTGACATTTAAAAGTATTGATATAACCTCCCTTTCTTAGAAGTGTTAGACACTGATAACCTAGTGCTTGCATCAGTAGAATAGGAGACACTGTGTTCTGTGTCACAGCAGTCTGACCCTGAGGAAACTCCAGAGCTGGCTGACCTCCAGGTAAGCCAGAAACGTTTTAAAAGGGCAAACTCAAAAGATAATACTTTGAGCAGGACAATGAAAAATATAGCTAGAGCTGTAGGAGAAGATGCATAAAATATTCCCACTTCCTAACCCAACTTCAAACTACAAAATTAATTATTGTACAGAATAAGTAAGGGCAGACAGGAAGTATTACATCAACTGTTAGTGCACAAACCATTCAGAAGCCTAATGGTGAGGTTAACACATAGGTATGTATTATGAGGACACCTAAATATGGACAAGACCAAATCGCTGATCTTAGTAAGGTTTTACCAGCCAGCAATAATGAAAACTGTTGAGAAACCTCTGTGCTGGATGTCCTGAATGCCAGAAGATAGCCCCTCACCCAGGCTTCAACAACCCTTTGATTTCAATGCCCAATATAAAGGTGTTATTTGAATGCGTTGCTAAGGATATTGTTAGGCCATTGGTAAAATCCATCAATTAGTTTCAACATATTTTGGTTATTTTGCACTAAGCACCCAACTAAGTATCTCTTGGCTGTTCCCCTGTGCAAGGTTCATGACAGACCTATAGCTAGGAGTAAGTGTTATTATATTCTAGAGTACTGATATCTAGAGAAATACTCACCAAGTAGGATATTACATTTACACCCAGAATAATGCACCAGCTTTGCCAGTGTTTTAAGGTCAAGCAATTAAAAACCTCAGGGTTCCCTACTAAGACAGATTGTTTAGTGGAACATTCTAATCAGACATTAAAGTACATGCTGAGAAAGTTATTGAGCAAGGTGGTAAAAACTGGAACCTGTTAATCCCATACCTTCTGTTTGCCATTAGAGAGGTATCACAAGTCTCAACGGGGTTCAATCCTTTTGGGTTATTATATAACAGGTACCCTTGTGGAGTGTTAGGTATCACCTGAAAAACTTGGGAAACAGAGAAACCCTAATCAAACGTGTCATACAGTACCATGCCAGCTTACAATATATGCTGAAATTAGTAATGCCCATAATGTGGAAATTCAAGAAAAGGGTGTGAACCCCACAAGGGTACAGAAGTGTAAGGAAAAGGGAATGTAAAGCTGATTTTGATCCCAGCCACAGAAAACATTTTTTTAAGTGGCAGGATCCATTTGAAATGATAGAAACAGTAAATGCCATAAATGTCATGGTTAGACATGTAACTGAAGACTAGAACAAATATATCATCCTAACTTATGGAAATTGTGGAAAAAAATCACAAATCCATGTAGGATGTTTAGCAGCAGAGACTGAAAAATCTGATGAGAAAAGAAAACTAACCCCTGTGTCTGCACTTCAGATAGATGGCACACTATCCAGGCCACAAAAACAACAGATAAAGGAGTTTATATCGAGAAACATAAAAGTGTTTTCAGAAATACCTGTCAGCTCAGACCTAATTGAACACTGTATTGTAGGGGAAGAGTAACATAAATCACTGCAGAATAACGGAGTCACAGAGGAAGACAGTACAGGAGAAAGTCTACAAAAATATTATAGATAGAGGCGATACAAGAGTCTAACAACCATATGCAACAATCTGGTTCGGTAAGGATCTGAGGAAGCTGAACTAAATGTTAAATATTGACAGGCACCCAGTGCCTAGGACTGATGAACTAATAGAGACGTTGGTGAAGGCAAGATTCTTGACCACATTAAACCTAACAAAGGGGGTTTTGCAGACCACTTGAATGGCTGAAGTTAAAGAAAATATGTTTATTTCAATACTAGAGATATTATTCAAGTATGGTGCCCTGTGACCTTTCAGAGATTAATGGACAGAGCCCTACAACCCCATGTCAGATTTATTGCTGCTTACCTAACAATATAATAATATAATCAAAAGGCAAAGAAACAGAAAACAATCGGCATTTTTATGACAAATAAAGTAAGCGCATATGTTAGGTATGTTAACAAACTTCTTCAGACAAAATTCAAAAGTACAATGGACAATTAAATATTTTGCCTAAACAATCATGTGTTGTAAGAAATAGTCACATGTTACTCTGAAAATAGATCATGTGATTCATCAGAGAAGTAGGTCATATGATTCATCAAAGAAAGCAGATCACGGTGTAAAACAAAACCATTCATATAAACAAAAACTTTTTTGTTGCTTCCTGATATAAACGACTATTATAAAAAAACTATTACTATGAACATGAAAACAACAATTTTACAAATAAGTATACGTAAAAAATGACATTAAAAACAATGAGAGAAACAGATAAACAATAGTTAAAAATACTAGTCTTCACAAATCCCTGAACAATATTGAAATCTATGAACTCCTGAAATGTAATGACCCCAAGTGTGTTTGGAAATGCTTCTTCATCTCAACAAACTTTTAAGTTTCAACACACTAACCAAGGAACAGATGTCATTAAGCCTAGGTAACACATAAGCCTGGCTTCTAAGTTGCCAGGTTAATTCTAGCAACTCCTAACATACCTAATGAAAGTGCTTCCTTTATTTGTCATTAAAGTGCCAATTGTTTTCAGTTTCTTTGCCTTTTTTGTTGATTTGAGTAGTTTGTTTTACTTTTCATGAGTTTAATATAATAATATGTAGCAAACAAACAGTAGGAAGTTTCTTAGTCACAGAGCAGAGAAGGCAAAATATGTAGAAACAAACAACAGTGGGACCACCATGGCAAATCACATAAATTTATTAAAATAATAAAACTGATAAGTGCATTCGGAAACACTTCCTTCTTCAGATCATAATTTAAAAACAACTGCCAACATTTAAATACACTCACATCCATACCCATCATACATCATAATGCAATAATCAAGGCAATTAACATAATTAATCATCATAATTAATCATTCAATTACTACGTTCTCCTAGCCTTTAAAATGGGCTTTAAAGGTATATAACCATTTAGCCCTGGTGGCATATCCGCCTTCATCTCAGCTATCCAATTAGTCTCTTTAATCTCTGTACTGTTCATTATATCACCTCTTCTAATAGTAGGGTGATATATGTCTAATACCATAAAGTTAAAATCATGTTGTGGGTTGACAAGGATATGTTGTGCTAAAGCACTTCTAGGTGTTTCTTTATGTTCATCATTGTTGTGCTGTAATATACGTTATTTTACCATCCTGTTAGTTTTACCTATATAGAAAGATGTACTTAGTGTGCAGTGTGCTAAATAAATCACATGTTTAGTTGTACAACTTGCATACCCTCTATAAGTATATCTTAATCTCATAACAGGATGTATAAAAACTTGATTCTTAGTGATAAACTTACAGACTTTGCATCTGTGACATGGGTAAGTTCCTTGCTTGTCACTGTATAACTTACTCTCATGTCCATGCATAGTATTACAACATAGCATGCTTCTTAAATTATGATTTCTCTTATAACAAAAACTAGGCCTGTCCCCCACTATATCTCTTAGTTTATCATCTGAAGTGAGTGATCTCCAGTTGCCTTCTATTATATTTCTGATGTATTTAAAATCTATACTAAAAGTAAAAGATATCCTAACCTTATTAGTTAACATAACATTACTGTTAATTACCTCTTTGTCATCTTTTTCCGAAAGCGCTTATCAGTTTTATTATTTTAATAAGTTTATGTGCTTTGCCAGGGGATAGCCGTGGTGATGCAGCGGCAGCATTGCTGCCTCACAGCAAGAGGTTCTCCTGTTTGATTCTTGGCTGGAGTGCCTTCTGTGTGGAGTCTGCATGTCCTCCCCATGGTCGAGTGGCATTCGAAAGACATGCGTGAATGGGCGTGCCTTCATTGAAGGTTGGGCATTGAGCTGGCACCTCGGCACTGTAAAAATCTACTGCCAATCATTAGCAGACTGGAGTTCCACTGTGGTGACCCCTAACCGGGAAAAGCTGAAAGAAGAACAAACATGTGCTTTGCCATGGTGGTCCCACTGTTTGTTTCTACATTAATATAATACTATAAATACAATTCAGCATGTCTTTGATATGGGAATTATAAAATGACAGTATCCATACTCCAAATGGTTTATCACAAAAATGAGAGATCTTTTTTCTGTACACTCATCATAGGTTCTTTGAGTTAGTGGAGGTGAAAGTGTGCATATAGTTTAAAATAGTTTAAAATATGCTCTCCTGCATTTATATCATGATCCTGGACTTTGGACAAAGTTAACAGATGAAGATATTGCATCTTGTGAACTTGGAGAGGGCAGTTTAATATTGCAATGGCATCAGTGGTACAGGAATGCATAACATATAAACAAATATTGCAAAATCAGGAAAATTGTTGACTAAAACTGTATTCTGTTGAATTGTTCCTGTTCACAAAATATAAATCTAGGATATAAGTTTTGAGGCTGTGTGGCTTTTTAGAATTACAGTACATAAACTGTAAAGATGCAGGTTTACAGCCTTCACCTGGGAGGTAAGGAAGGTATTGCTCTCTGCAAAAAATAGCACTCCAAGATTTACTTTTTATGAATGAGACTGAATTGACCAAATGTCATTTCAGTCATTATTTTTTAGAGTTTATTTTTCAATCAAACATCATCTAGTTTGATCTGGTAATGCATTCATCAAGGTTCATTGTTTTCTAGCTGTTTACATGCTCTGCAGGGTGGGATTTGTTTATATTGTTTTGTTTATGATAATAACGGTGAATAGCTTTCACTAACCTAAGAGGTACGGTTTATAGGTACGGCACTCTGAGGAAGGATAGGTTCCTATTCTGTGGTAATGTGTGTTACTGGTGTTTCAACTCAAGAAAATTCTGCCAGGACTTGTAAGAACAAAAACCAACAGCAGGATTAGAGTTAAGAATCTTTATTCTTCACTTTCATCACTAACAAACTTCATCAGAACAAAATATACACCCACAACAAGCCTTTTTATACCAAGCTTCACCAATTAAAACACACCAATAAAGCCGGCTTTTAATCACTCAATTAACCAATTAGTAATATAAGTAATATAGAAAAAAGTGTGAAAACAATAGTAACAAATTAAAAAAAAACTAAGTACAATAAAAAAAATATTTTATTTGTCCTTACCTAATCTATTATTGAAAGTTAATAAATTAGGTAAGGACAAATAAACTAATAATATTTTCAGTGTACTGAGTTTTTTTTTATTTTGTTACTGTTGTTTTTACACTTTCTCCTATATTACTTATATTACTGATTGGTTAATTGATTGATTAAAAGCTGGTTTTATTGGTGTGTTTAGTTGGTGAAGCTTGGTATATAAAGGCTTGTTGTGGATGTATATTTTGTTCTGATGAAGTCTTTTATAGCCAAAAGTGAAGAATAAATATTTTTAACGCTAATCCTGCTATTAGTCTTTGTTCCTATAAGTCCTGGTGGAGTTTTAGTGAGTTGGTGTGCCTTATCTGCCTATTTGTTTGGGGATAGTTTTGTTTTTTGGTGTTATTGGTGTTTCCTTCTCCACCCAACAGAATGGGCTGTATGTGTACTATTGCTACTGCAGGGACTGGATTATAGGTATGGCATCATCATACACAGGAGATGATTGCAGGTATAGGTTCACAGGTAAATACTAGGCAATTAGTCAGTACTATTACAAGTCTAGCCAATAACCAGATGTTTGAATCAAACCCTGTACAATGTATTTGTGAAGGAAAAACCTTAACCATTATGCCAAGCCCCTCCCCCCTAATCTGTACCTTTGTAATCAACAGTATATGAACCTGTGCAGGGACACTGCAATGGATTTTGAGTCTGCCATGTTAACCACTCAGACGTGATTACAGTGCCTAAAACTTTACCTTAAGTTCATAGGTATTACGTTATATGCAGTTGAAGACAACATTAATGAATCTAGCCCAGATTCCCAGGGAATCAAATCCTGCACCAATGGAATTTGCTTGTTAACACCTCACAGCCTTAACTGTATGCAAACTGACAGACTTCTTAAAAAGTTTCCCTGATTATTTTAGGATTTAAGTTAATCAGTAAATTGTAGGCAATCGGTCTGCAGGCTACTACATGCCTAACCAATAATGAGACATTGATCAAAGGCAGGAATCATTCTCTGTACCTTGTGTCTGTGAGGTGAACACCTTAACCATTATGCCAACCCCACCCCTTTCCTAATGACAGGGTTATAGATGTAGCATATCTACACTAAACAGAGATGCAGTGTCATCCTTCTCAGTCCTAGGGGTCATTGAAGCAGCATTTTCCTACCCAGAGTTCATAATACCTACACTCCATCAGGCAACTTTCATATATGAAGAACCTGTCCCACATATGATTAATCTCTTTATGCAGACCACGACTGAAAGTTGAGTCAGGCTGGTGTGTGTGTGTGTGTGTGTGTGTGTGTGTGTGTGTGTGTGTGTGTGTGTGTGTGTGTGTGTGTGTGTGTGTGTGTGTGTGTGTGTGTACATGCGAGTGCATGCATGCTTGCATGTGTGCATCTGTACATGCATGTATTTGCATGTGTTCGCATGACAGTAACTTGTATGCTCACCAAGAACTTAGAGATCTGTCAAGTCAGAAGGTTAGTCTGGCTGCCTATTCCATTCTGGAAAACTTATCATTCCCCCTGTGAAGCAGTATGCCCAGTATCACTTTGCAGTACATACATGCATGCAGGGAGGTCCTTCAAGGTCAAATTCTACTGGTGTTTCCAACAGCACTGCTTCAGGTGGTATAATTCAGGGCAGTAGGTCTGAATGGAATACAGCATGTTGCAATGACAATGGTGAAAATCCTTTCTGTCCACTGTTAGCCTAAATATGAAGCACAGCAGTCCTATAGACTCTTGAGATATGTGCATTTGTTGGGCATGAAGGGCAGAATGGACCAGATGATACAGCTGAATCATCAATGGCTTTCAGGCCAGTGGCACAGCATTCTGCAACAGTGGCTGTGTGGGTAGGACAGAAGGGCTGGATGGACTCTTCAGCATGGCTTATGAAATACAGCCCTCCATGGCATTTTCTTCTAGGTCTGCTTTCTGGAACTCATATATCACGTTTTACTAAGTGAATTTACTGGCAAATAAAGTGGGTTCTTCAACTTCAGTTACAACATCAATTTTATTACACAGCTTAAACCCTACGATTTTTTGCAAAGATGATGACGATGATGCATCTGGATAAACAACTAAATGCCACAGAAGATAATTACAAAAAAGGAATTACTTTAAGTAAAACAGAATAAATAATACAATAAACTAAAAAATCAAGGCAACTATTATAGCACTTTCTTGTTTCCTATTTTCCATTTGATATAATTATTTTAATATACAATTTCTAAATCCTTCTTGTTTCTCATTTTACATTTGATATTATTTTAATCCAACAATTTCTAAATCCATCAGACTTCAGAAATGGAGCCTTGTTAATGCACACATTAATAGGAAGCAGTGCACATGCACTATAACATGCAACACAATAGCAAAACAATAAAACAAATTAACATGCCAATTAATCAACAAATAGTACCTTAACAGTTTGTTATCATGTTAAATATTAGTGGAATTGCATAGGATCCAGAGAGAACACATAAACAATGAAATGCCCAAGCTCTAACTCACAAACTCTGAATTCCAATTAACTTAACTTGACAAGTCACACAGATATAAAAACAAACAGCATTCTTCTCTCACTCCAAAAACATGCTCAAAACATCTCTTGGCAATCATAAAAGAATACAGCAGGGCCATACCTCTCAACCTGAAAATATCAAAAATCTGGACAAGATCCATGAAAAATAGGTACAAATCTGTACGCTGATTAACGTAAAATATGCATACATAATTACATAACCCAGCCCACTCCACTGAGATTGTGGGATACCAAATTTCAAATGCAAACTGAAGAACAAAACCAAAATACAGCACCAGAGTCCCTCTGCAGCTATTCCAATGTCCCATTACCTGGCTATTTCACCCCATTTACTATAAACACCGATGTGTGCATACTGCTTTACGTCTATAGTGATTATTTGGATTTTATTTTTACATTTTATAGTACAATGCACTAACACTAATACTGTCTCACAGTGAAAATAGACTCGGTATTAAACCTTCTCTGCCCTTGAAACTCACATTCATTGACAGCATTGAAACCCACACCACATCCAAAGAAAATGCATCTGGCCAGTGGTAGATAAAGATTACCTTTGGGCTGTTTTCAAATCATAGGCCCCTTGCACACAAAACAAGAAACATACATGTGTTCTTTGGTACACCTTCCTGACTTTATTAAATTATATTCCTTGTACAATACAGGACACTTGTTAGACTTAAGTTAGAGAGCATTTTAAATTTATTATTTAAACATTTTTCCAGTAGGCAATGAAACAAAATGCATGAATCAATAATGACAAAACTGCCCTATTCAGAACATTTCCATCATAAAAGTCTACTTCCACACACAATTGCTTTTTAAATTTATTGTTTGAACATTTTTTCCAGAAGACAATGAAGCAAAATGCATGCTGCACCAATAATGACAAAACTGCCCTATTCAGAACATTTCCATGATAACAGTCTACTTCCACACACAATCGCATGTTAAATGTATTGTTTGAACATTTTTACAGTAGGCAATGAAGCAAAATGCATGTACCAGTAATGACAAAACTGCCCTATTCAGAACATTTCCATGATAACAATTTACTCCTACACACACAATATATATATCAAAATATAGAATCACAGTAGTGTAAGCCATAGGCATGTTGCACAGCTTCTTGCACTTATTTTCAATTGAGGGGGCAAAAGGCCAAAAAACAGGGACACATTTTAAACATTGCTTGTATAATTTTGGAAAGTTGCTTGCATAAAATGTGATATCACTGTGCATTTCACTGCCAAGTCTTAAACCCATAACCCTGCGCACTACAGTCAGAGTAACATACCACTAAGCTAAATCATCAGTTTCTTAAAAGACAGGAAGACAAACTTAAATGGCTATCATTTAGTGAATTCAGTTCTTTCTCACCATAGCTCTCAACCTCTTAGCACAAAAATACAGAACAAAGCCAATAATGGGGGAATACAGCCCCAAAATAGGGACACATTTCAAATACCGATCTTATAAACTTAGAAAATTGCTAGAATAAAAGGTTTTGTTTTACCGCAAATCCTGAAAACCAGAGATTTAATGAGGAACAGAGCAAAAATGTGAGGCATAAATTCACAAGTGATGGTGGCTAGGGGCTTTAGGCTGTTTTTACCTGTACCTACGGTACTGGGTTTGAGCTTGAGTACCTCTAGCCACCAGATGTATTCCATCAGGGGCATTTTCTCACACACACACTGCATGAATGGATAATCTGGCTAACACACAAACTTGCTACCATCAACATGAATGTTGCATTGATGGATTCTCTAGCTAACATTCACATCAAAATGAACCTGCCGCCATGAAAATGAATGTTGCATGGATGGATTCTCTGGCTAACACACACACACACACACACACACACACACACACACACACACACACACACACACACACCAAAACAAACCTGCTGCCATTAAAATTAACACTGCATGAAGGATTCTCTGGCTAACACCTGCCATTAAAAATACACCCACCATGATGAACCTGCTACCATCAAAACAAGTGCTAAATGGATGGATTCTTTGGTTAATACCTGCCATCAAAAGAAATGCTAGTTGTACCTGTTCACAAACTCCTTGCTGGTCATACTTCCTGATAGTCTAGTTAACAAAAGTGCTGCATGAGTCACTGCCACTGGCTGTTAATTCCATATACCTGCTTTTGCTGCATTCAAATTTTTTCTCACCATGCCATTGCCGTCCCTACATGCTTGCTCCTTCTTTTTGACTGAAAGCAGGAAGAAGTGCTACGCAGATGTGTTATTTCAATTTTTTAAAGTGAGAGTATGCAATTGTAGGAAAACTTTTTTTTTAATTCATGAAGTGACAGTATGCAGTTGCTCAAGTAAGAAAACCTTTCTTTTTTTAAATTTAATGTTGAGGTGGGACCCCCTGTCAAAATATTAGGGTTTTAGGCACCTGTCTAAGTCACCTAGTGTTAGATGTGGCCCTGGCAACAACAAACTCTTATCTGAATTATCTAACTATCCCACAAACTCTCTAAACGAACATCTACCTAAAAATGCTATTCACCTTTTCACAGAGAAACTCCACAGAGCATTCCATGTTTGTGTTTCATTTCATATATAACAGATTTATATTGCTTTATATTTTTTTAAAACATAATGATACTTTGATTATATATACTATTTTATCAGACATACAGAAATATTTGATTAATTTGAGCATGCTATAAATCAATATATGTCCTCACAATATGAATAAAATATAATCAACTTTCTGGTTAACTCATTTGGAAGGACTGCTTTCATTTTGGTTACAATTTACATTTGGTCATTTTTTTCAGCTACTAAAATAAAAAAAAGTATATATATTTTTTGTGCTTTCTGCTAAACACTGTTTCTATACTTTATAAGCAGGAAGGTAAAATGAGGTTTGCTTCATGCTGTCCTAAATGTTACTGAAGTGGCTGATGGAACACTGTATGCACTAACCACAACACACTATACTCCTAATTTAGGTCCACAGTACACATCTTATCTTGCCTAATTGCTTGAAAATCTTACACCAAAATAGCGACTGACTGAAATCAGTGATAGGTTTTCTAGATCTTCCAAACTGCAGCTTTGACATATAGTTACCAGTTGTCAGTTTGCTGCTCACTCTGTAGTTAAACGGCAACAGACACGTGGCTTTAAATCCTGCCCGGATGGTAGCTAGCATTCATTCATTTGGCTTAAACATAAATATATTAACTAGTGCAGCATTCGTTTATGAGTCGGACTTGGCCGCTTAAAAGGTAGATGCATGGTTTAGATATCCTGCATTCTGCCCAAATGGCAGTCCAGCATTCAAACAGATGCGCATCATGATTACGGAGCTGACATCATCACGCATGTGATGACATCAGTTCTGAAAGTGCGAAAAACAAAACAAAATAGATTGAAAAATCGGAAATAATGGGGTGCCACTCTGGAATCATGGCACCCCATTATTGGGACCCCAAAACTCAGTAAAAACTGAGTAATTCGGGACGGTTGGGAAGTCTGAACAAGGCATCAGTAAACTAAGTGGATTTCACAACACATACAGGAATAGAAAAGCAGCAATGTACTCTGACTCTGCAAACACAGTCTCAGCAGATAACACAGCAGCAGCAACAGTCCACTATCAAACCTTTCCTAGCAGTCAGCACGTAAATCTCCAGTAAGTCCACCAAACATCTACCAAACATCTGCCATAAGACAAATAAAGATTGACTGCAAGCTCATAAAGCTGGCATAGCTCTTAACTCAAAGCATCAGCAACCAAATAGCTAATAATTTACTTTATTTTGCTTTTGCTTACCGGGTTTGTCTGACTCGGTTTAGTCAAAAACGTCTTTTCAGGAAATTCCCAGGGGAAAAAGCTCCAACTTATTGCAAATATCTTTAAACATGCATTCAGTAATCTACATTTACAGATATTACATAATATGCATTAACAACTGCACATCTATGTATTAATTAGATTGCATTTATATGAAAGCAGAGGCTGCTATTACAGCATAAAAGATATTTATGTTTTAGTGGATGTTGGACATTTACCATTTGAAGATTCGTGATAGACACGTGTGTATTTGGCAGATAAATAATAGATTTTGTGATTAGTGTTTAGAAATTCAAAGAAACTGAGGTGAGGGAATGACCTAAGTGGAGCAAAACATGTTGCTGTTATAGTTCAGAGGTGGAGTGTAAAGCAGGTTCAGAGTCACAAGGTTTATATTAGTATAGAGGTGGGGGTGATTAGTGTCACACAATAATGAATATAGCAGGGAGATGCTATTAAAACTATTCAGACATTGGTGAGGACTGGTTGTGGGGTATAAAATTCTGAAAGAAGAGAAATGGTTTGACAATATGACAAGCTGAAGATAACAGTGGTATTTATCCTGGTTATGTACAGGAGCAGATCCATTGATCTGTCAGGTGAAGTTTTAGTTGTATTTTAAATGAGTTTACATTCTGAATGGATTTCAGTGGGAGTAGGATGTGGTTCCATAGTTCCACTGCACTGTTTGAATAAAGAGAGTCTCATGCAGTACTAGATAATTTGATTTTAATGATTAGTGAGTTTTGTTTAGAGTATAAAATTATATTGGGGGAGTTATGTTGTATTAAGTTGCTAAGGGCTGGGCAATTTTCTGGCTTATACAGAAGTCTGTGTATCATAGTTAGCCAAGAAAGAACTAGGTAATTTAGTAGTTCTATTGAACTGAAACGGAACACAATAAAAGCCGGCCAAAAAAAGTTAGTGCTATTTATTATAAATCACACTTTCAGCTAGGACAGTGCTTAGCCTTCTTCAGACAAACAGTTAAAATGTGGTAAACCAATGCCTTTTATCTAACCAAGTCAGTGATGTCATCAATTAGGCAATATTGTTAATAACCATAACAACATGTTATTGCAGCCTACTTTTATGTAACAAGTTATGACTCATTGACTTGTAATACAGGAAATAATAAACAAAACAATACGTAATCCTCTCATCTTGTGTTAAAAACACACTTTTATGTGTATACATGCTAAAAATTTAACTATACAAATTTAATAACAACATGCTCTACTTAAAACAATTAATCTAATTCATACTAAGTAAGTCAAATTTGTAAAAATACTGATTAATTCCCTGGTTCTCCATTGTGTGAATGTGAAGACTAAAATTCAGTATTTTTACGAATTTGACTTACTTAGCATGAATTAGATTAATTGTTTTAAGTAGAGCATGTTGTTATTAAATTTGTATAGTTTAGTTTTTAGCATGTATACACATAAAAGTGTGTTTTTAACACAAGATGAGATAGGATTACGTATTGTTTTGTTTATTATTTCCTGTATTACAAGTCAATGAGTCATAACTTGTTACATAAAAGTAGGCTGCGATAACATGTTGTTATGGTTATTAACAATATTGCCTAATTGATGATATCACTGACTTGGTTAGATAAAAGGCATTGGTTTACCACATTTTAACTGTTTGTCTGAAGAAGGCTAGGCACTGTCCTAGCTGAAAGTGTGATTTATAATAAATACCACTAACTTTTTTTTGGCTGGCTTTTATTGTGTTCCGTTTCAGTTCAATAGTTCATTGTTTGTGGATTTTTGGTGTTTGAATTTAGTAGTTCTAACCAGTTTAATTATCTAAGGTCTTGGCGGTGGTGTGTTCTGTTGTTACAGTTTGCTACAAATTTGGCTGTTTTATTATAAAATTGCTCAAGTATGGACAGTTGTGAAATTTGAAGGTTAGTAATGAATGAAGCAGCACAGAGGAGAGATGGCAGCAAGAAAGTCGTGGCTATATGTCTACTGGCTATGTCAGTGAGACAGGTTTTTAACTTGCATAAAGTACCTAGTTTTTAATGAATTTTTTAACCATGCGTGATACATGGTGGTCAAATTTCAACTGGTCATCTATAATGACACCCAATAGTTTTGTGTTGTTTACTTGATATATAATGGTGCCACTGGCAGAAACAATAGTGAATAGTTTTGTTTTGGTAGAGATATGTTTGGGGGTGAAAAGCACCAATTTATTTTGTTAGGGTTTAGAAGTTGTGAATTATATAGCTGTTTCAATCAATAAGAAGGACTGCTGTGTAAGGTGTTGGAGTTTGGAGAGAGATTTTGCAGAACAGATTAGGGATGAATCATCAGAATATCAAATTAGGGTAGCATTTTTGTAGCAGTGTATAGATTATAGATAAATATGTTGAAAAATATAGGACCTAATATTCATCTTTTTGGGACATCAATATTTACTGACAAGTAGATGAAGAAATCATGTTTTCCATTTCACTGCTTGTTCTTTGTTTGAGAGGTAGCATGGAATCATTTCAGGGAAGAGTTGGTGAGCCATAAGGATAAAGTTTAGGTAAGAGTTTCTGGTGGTAGACAGTATCAGTAGCTTTTGATATGTCTAGGAAGATGGTGGAGACTAGTCTTCTGGCATTTCTGTGGTGTTGATAGTATTAACAAAATTTAGCAAAGCAGTACCTGCACTGTGATGAGGATGGAAGCTGTGCTGGGTTGAATACAGAAGCTGGTAACCTATTATGTAGTTGATAAGTTGCTTATAAGTACTCTTTTGTAATATTTTTGATGGGGAAATAAAATGGCAATTGACCTATAGTTTGAAAGATCTAAATTCATTCCAGCCATTTGCAGGGGAATAATAAATGATTTGTCCAGGTTTACTATTAAAACGTCAAACACTGGAACATAAACCATTTATAAATCCAGTTTACATGTCCGATGTTCAGAATGCAAATAGGTTGAACTACTAAAAATCAATGCACGCGAAGTCAAATTCGACTTCTGAAGTCCATTCCTCCATAGCAGTAGTACGTCCAGACCAGATCTGTACTGCTCCCCCAACACCCCCTGCCACTTATATATTCCAACTCCAAGATTGCACTACAGTGTGGAAAAGGATAAATCTCCCAATCCGCACAGTCCTGCGATCTCAATACAAGCATCGACCATGTATGCATCACCTGCCAGGCTACATATGGCTGAGAATGTCATGCTCGACTGCATTGGCTAGACTGCTGTTATGTAATTGGACATATCTATTTGACATTCCAACCATCAACTACTGGGTTTTCTGCATTTCTAATACCGCACATATCAGGTTCACACAAGGCACAGTCAACATGCTAATAGTAAACCATTTGTCCATAGCGAGGGGAGATTATTCTTAGATATGGATCAATAAAAGTGAAATGGTAGTCATCCATAGGCAGCCAACTGCTGTCATCTTTGTACTTGTGCAAAAATTGATCTACTGCTGTACAGCATTATGTGCAACATGGTGGCCAACATTTATCAATATCTGACTGGAGATCTTTATTAGTAGTTTATACTGCCACAATTGACTGAATCCAAAGTAACATTCACATTCCTGACTATATCACAACCTTAATTTCTAGCATGGTTTTCAAGATGCCTGCAATTCAATAATTAATAATGGCAATGGAATTCTTGCTTGCTCTTGGAATAGAATGCATATATGCAATTTGACCCTCCCCCCCAAATCTTCTGACACTGACTGCCTTGTTTTGTGTGTGATACCTATTAGGGTAAAACATGCTAATGTTTTAAAATTCTTTTCCACTCTGCAATTTTAGTACAATACATAATTGCGTCTAACACCTCCACACCTCCAGATGTGTGTGTGTGTGTGTGTGTGTGTGTGTGTGTGTGTGTGTGTGTGTGTGTGTGTGTGTGTGTGTGTGTGTGTGTGTGTGTGTGTACTTGCTGTCACAATCAGGAATGAAAGCTGTAATTACAAGTGCTGACACTGCCAGAAAGAATTAATTATTCATCACACAGTTTTCACACTAATAGGCCCAAACTATGTTACTCGTTGTGAATCAGTTAGGCTCACAGTGTGCTTCTTGAAAAGGGTTCTATAAACTGATAGAGGCCTGATCATAATCCATGCATGAAACATAACTGTAAAGATACTGGCCTCATGTCCTTTAGTCCAATACTGCGACAATCTGACTCATTCTGTTATCTTCTCATTATGGACTCTTGTCACTGCCATATAAATGCCATGCTGGAACCTAAAATGACTAAAGTAGTAGTGATAAACCATCTAGAACTGATGTCACATCTTACCTATCTAACAAATATTTCAAACACTGCAATCCTCTTGTAAAGTGATGTGCAGAATGGAGTCCCTATTTCACTGGAGTTAAAAATATGAGATAAAAAATCAACAGGTCGTGTTTAGAATGTACAGCTGGATGTATATTAGTCTCCTTCTGTGCTATGTTTATGCTATTGCTAGTTATCTTACTTACATGTAGATTCCTCCATCTTACCCCACCTGTGTAGCAATGGTGGCAGTGACACTGGGCATCATAATGGAAATGCCTACTCAGCCCACACTGATTACAGCAAGGCCAAATAAACGCTAGTAAAATGCAGGCTGTGCTTGCTAGATTTCAATGAAGACATAAAGCTGTTTCAGCTCTTGCTTCTTTGAATGTTTTTTTTTTTTTTGAGTGCCTGGGAATTATTCCTTGTCCTTCTTCCTATTAATCAGCTCTACAGATTTAAGAAGGATGTGAAACACCAACTAGCTGACTCAGCCCATAAGTTCAGTTCTTCAGCCAGCTCTCTGCTTTGTTTCCAAGTTGTGATCAACATACTAAACTATTATTTTTTACTTCTGAAATAACTGTCCAGTGGTTTTTGCGGTAGAAATATATCCAAAATATTTTATTTTCTTTGCCTTTCCTTACTTAAAAATCTACATTCATTATAGACTGACATCCAAAATTTACTAATGGTTCAGTCCAACATATAAGTGGACCTTTGGCTCTGCTCTTAAGCAGTATGGTTACACAGTTACACAGATATTATGTACTTCAGCATGGATGCATGCAGTAAAATGGCTGAGCTGTATTCATAAGCATTATGTACAATACATAACAATGGTACACAGTAAATAACACATACCATCTGTGTGATTCATATGCATAGGAAATGGGACTGCAGATTACAAGTACACAACTGAAAGAAATAGCATGACAACATTATATCCATGAGTCTATCATGGTTGCTGGAAACAAATACACAATTCGTAAAAAATGAATTCACCTTATGGCATACATAAAAGTACACCAGTACATAAATGTAGGTCATAAAAGTATGGACAGTAATGCAATTGCTAATGTAAGATATGGATTGTCAGCCATTTATAATGAAGTATGCTGCTTATGTTAGCATATATACGTTTTAGATGGCAGCAATAGGCCATGACCTCTGCAGACTGGGGTTTTAACCACACTAACTATGTTGGTAACTATGCTGGCCCATGCAGGGCATGGTATCAGGATTCCTCACACATAGGCTGAGATTACCATCATAATACAAGGTTTCCATGAAGTCTGATGCCTAGCAAGTAAACCTGGTGCAGTAGATGACATACACATAGGTGATGGTGGATATTAACACAAGTCATGACTGCTACCAACCAGAAGGTCACTACAAATACCTGCACAGAAGACCTACAGTCATAGCCAGTATTATGAACAAAACATTTGAGTTTTAAACCACTTGAAGATGTAATTGTTGTGACTGGACAAATTTGGTGGCACACTCCAGTACACACCTCAGAAGTCCTATTATATGCTTATTGGCTACTGCATCCTATCTGTTATATGCATGGTAGCCTGGTAACCTACCCAGAGTATTACAATAATGAGCAGAAAAATAAGTAACCATTTTCACCACCATACCATTGTCATTAGACACAGAACACCTGCAGCATATATGCCCAGCTGATGCAGGATTCCATCTTTACCAAGGTCTTAGGACAAATGCATAGCAATGCATCTACAATGAAAGAAAGTGGTATTAGAAATAATATAGGTGTGTATGTATGTATGTATGTATGTATATGTATATGTATATGTATATGTGTATATATATATATATATATATATATATATATATATATATATATATATATATATAAAATATGGTGTACATCACAATGTCGCAGCTGCAGTGTGTGACAACGGATATTTGAAAGCAAGTCTGCAAAGGTCTGTATGTGCAAAAACTCATGTGGAATGCACAACAGTGAATGGTAGTGTGTGTTTGCTGTTGTGAGTTCGGCATGTTGGATGGAGATCGCACTATAGTGGGGATCGGGAATTGTACCCTTTCCTGCACTGTAGTGCAATCTCAGAGTTTGTATATATAAGTTGCAGGAGGTGTTGGGTGTGTGTTGTATGCCAACAGATGTGGTGATATGTTTGAAAAATGTCAACAATTCGAAATCGAATTGTTGACATTTTTTTCGTTCGTTCTTTTTCTTGGTCACTATCATAACTTTCAACAATCTTTTTCGAGTACGTATGTACTCGCTACAAACATGTTCAAAATTATGATGGTAAACTCAGATATATATATATATATATATATATATATATATATAGAGAGAGAGAGAGAGAGAGATGGGTCTAGTTTTGTTTATCTAAAGCTTGTTCTTTCGAAAAACAAAAGTTCAATACCAATTACGCGAAAGTTCACTTACACAAAAGTGCACTATCGCGAATTGTGGTTCACCGAACCGGTAACATAAAAAAAAATTAAAACACTGCAAAGGCAGTTTTTCAGGGGGTAAAGCCCCCCAGCATCCTCAAAGTGGGGGACTGTGCCCCTACCTCCCACTACTTTATATATTCTAACTCCGAGATCACACTAGAGTGGGGAAAGATGATATGTGTTCAATTAACAGCCTAGCTGCCTGGGTAGCTGATGAGGTGGATGCATAGCAGTGGTAAGTCCACGCTTGCTCTCTAAGGTGAGGAAGCAGACAGTATGTGTGTGTGACTCAGGTCCACCTTCCAGATGAGAACTACCCATGGGAATCAGATTCCTCATGGAAGTTCTTACTTTGAGGGGACAGCACGAACCTATGATGGATAATGCCAATAGCAGAAGTGGCTGCTATGTCTTGATTAAGACCTGTTGCATACAGAACCCTGAGTGTGTTAGGGGCAGGATGACAGAAGCAATCAAGTTTCTTGACCCCTCACCCCTGAATGGAATGAATGGAATGAGGAGCTCTTGCCTCCCAGTGAAATAAACAGGTTAATAAGGTGGGCACGACAGGGGCTTCAAGGTCATCAGGGATGAGAGGAGCATTTTGTAAGTCACAAGTGAGGATTGCTATGACACTTAACACACATGATTATAATTAAAGCAAACTGGAGAACAACATTGTATCTGGGGTATTTCAGTGACTCTATAATAGCACAGCGGAAAAGGTGGTGGCACTTTCAAATCATCTATGTGGAAGGAATCTACTGTATACAATTCTAAACACTTTATTTCATACCCATATATTACTGTTTTTAAGACATTTAAATACAAAATATATGTAAAGAAATACACAATAGAAGCTTAACTGTTTATTCATTGGACAACACTAACAAACTGATAAAATAAGTTCATTTTCATATGTGATTCTTGTTTTCCTGAAAAATGTAAAGTAATTTCTTGCATAATTTTGATAGTGTCCCATGCCTTAAAAGTGACAAATAAGAAATATGAACAAAAGTTTTGTATAATACATAACCCATGGTCACTAATATTGTTTAAAGTTATGTGATAGTGTCTTTCATGGCAGTGGACAAACAGATGAGTAAATTATTTGCACTGTGAAGTGGAGCCCAAAGGGTAAGTGTTTAACATTGATTTTGCACCAGTGTAATTAATAAACAATAATATATAGTGACAATATTTGTCTGATCTCAACATTAGAATTAAACCATAATGTCATTCCCCAGATTTTAAGTCAGTGCATAAAACTGTGTGCCCAATACTTTTAAATTTCAATCATTTAGTGGTAAATGATTATACTGTGGTACGCAGGAATTATTATCAAAGGTTTAGGTTCATAGGCTCATAGGTGTTTACTAGGCTAAAGACCACAAGGGCCCTTTTAAGCCTAGCCATGCATCCCAAATCACTGACAAGTTCTGATACCCTTGATAAGTGTAAGCATAAGCCTGGGAGATGAACCATTTACAGGTTACCTGTTTGCATCTGAGACATAGGTGACAAACCAGTGATGAATTTCCTGCTCCCCATCAAATTGTCTAAGTTGCACTTAAATTGGGTTAGGGAGGAACTCTGCCTCACATGATGGATGGGGAGCCTGTTCCATAGATATGGTAGTCTCTGGGATGCATACCTATCTCACCAGCAGGTCCTATTTATATCACAGGCAATATTCAAGTCTTTAGAACAGGTAATTCTGGTGCTAGAATGGGTAATTCGGGTTTGGAGGGCATATGACTGTGTCACTGCACTTCCATGGCTCCACATGCCAAGTGCAAATAAAGAGATGACTTTTTATGAGCATAATAAAATTACTTTAATATAAATACAAGTGCAAGTTTAAGTTTATTATTTTCCAAAGCAGTTTACAACAACATTAATTTGAAAAATATGTTTAAAGACAGATAAATTTAGCAAAACAGTGAAATAAATCTGCAAGATGAAGATACTTCATGAGCAAGAATTGTAAAACAATACAAAACTGATGACAGAATTAAATGGTGATAAAGACCAACCCTGGGACTCAAAAAAACTCTGTGTAAGCTGGTTGCAGAGCTTACACAGAGTTTATGTGTTAGCAAGACAGTGCACAGCAGTGCTCAATGCATATTAATGAGGTGTGGTGCACCTAAGCTAGGTTTTGTGTCTCCCAACAATGTTGCTGGCCATGAAACCTTCTAAGCAAATGCAGATAGCAATTCCATGTAAAGCCCAGCACCTACAGCCCGTGGATTTGCATGGACTGTCACCATACCTCTAAACCTCTTAGAGCAAGGAATCTATACAAAGACCAACAAAAAGGGGGGGACAAAGGCCCAAAAATAGGGACATATTTTAAATACTGCTCTTATAAACAGAAAGTTGCTACAGTAACAGTGTTTGCTTTAACATACATTTTCTGAAGGATTTGAAGTCCAAAACTCAAATATATGTCATTATTTAGTGACTTTAATCCTCAGATCATGCTAATGATTTGCCAGAAAACCATAAATTTTAAGAGGAACAGACCGAATATATGAGCCAAAAATCTGGACATTCTGCAAAAATCTGGACAGTTGAGAAGTATGAATGTCACAGTGATCACCATGGCTTAACAAATAGTTGTTGTTTTGTATGTGCAACAAATCTGCACAAAGGCCAATGTAATGAGGGGAAAAATAACCAAAAATAGGGACATATTTCACATAGATGTCACAAAGGAATGTGTTAGAATGGAACACTCACAACCTCTTAGAGCAAGAAATCTGGAGAAAGCCATAAATAGTGGGGGACAAAGGCCCAGAAATAGGAACATATCTTTAATATTGAACTTGCAAATATAGGAAGTTGAGAGAATAAATAGGTTGTACATTAGCATGAACTTTCTTAAGAGCAGGAAATTTGAAACTCAAATGTCAGTCATCATTTTCTGACTTTACTCTACAATGACATGCCAATGATGTACCAGGAAAAAATGTTATGAGAAATAGATCAGAAATATGAGACAAACACTGGACATTCTGCACAGATCAGGACTGTTGAGAGGTATACACTCAAATGTATGTACTTTTGAGTCACATCAGTCCAGACAACATCCCAGTGACATGACAGAAAGCCACAATATTTGATAGGGAAAACATCTGGACATCCTGGGAATGGGCCTACTTCTAATCAATGAAAACTAATTTTTTTCGAAGATTAAAAAGCAGACACTCACTTTCATGAAAGTGCATTTAACCAAAAGAGCACTTTCGCGAAGGTCACTTAACCAAATCACGTTGTAGCGGGAATAAGGAAATATATTCTTTTCCCCACTGTACTGCGATCTCTGAGTTAGTATATATAAGTAGCGGGGGTGTGGGGGATGCAGGGAGGCTTGCCCCCCCTGCAAAAATGTATTTTTCTTTGTCAGACATACCTCCAGCAATTATATATACTATCTCCGAGATCGCACTGCAGTGGGGAAAAGGATATATTTCCTTATCCTCGCTGTAACACGATTTGGTTAAGTGACTTTCGCAAAGTGCACTTTTGTTTAAGTGCACTTTCGTGAAAGTGGGTATCTGCTTTCTAATCTTCAAAAAAATGTTGAAAGTAGGAATGTGAAGTATATGACTCAAACACTGTACAGGACAGAGTACCTACAGTGCACAGTATTTTGATATCCCATTCCTGGCATTCTGTACTGAAGCTGTATTAATGTTCTGTAACAGGACATGGCTGCCATGTAAAATGATCACTCAGGGAAAAGTTTCTATTGAATAGGGGCACAGGGATGAACTGTAGGAATGAACACAGGGAAAGAGTACAGGTGAAACTCTCTCATGTACAGTAAAGGAGGGCATGTAAATCCTTTACTAATGCATTCTACAGGCACCTACAAGAATGCATGGATCATGCCATCCCAAGCAAAACCAAGACTCACTCCTCCAAGAAAAAGAAACCAGTCTGGTGAACTCCTGCCATAAACAAGCTATACAATAGAAGGAGGAAACTAGTACAGAACAGAGTAAAATCTCAAGAAGGGAAGACATCCCTGATCAGTATCAGCAAGAAACTACGATCCCTCATAAAATCATCCAAGGCGAGCTTTGAAAGAAAAATTGCCAAGGACTCCAAAGATAACCACAAGGCATTCTTTATCTATGTCAAGAATCTAAGTGGCAATGCTCAGATCTGCTCGGAGTTAGTGCAGAATGGCACAAAATACACTGAACCGACTGATACCGCCAACATCCTGGCAGACAGGTTCAGCACAAACTTCACCCCCCTCTCACCCCCAAAAGGGCCCATAATCATACCAGAAGAATGTAGAGTCCCTGAAATCACAGACACTCAGGTTAAAACAGCCCTCTCCAAAGCGAAAAACACAACATCAATGGGACCAGACTGTGTCCCAGGCTGCGTCCTACACGAGCTCAAAGACGAACTAACCCCTCACCTAAACACACTGTTCAAATTCAGCCTCTCCACAGGCTACGTACCCATAGAGTGGAGCACAGCAATAGTTATTCTGCTCCACAAAGGTGGAGCCACAAGAGACCCCAGGAACTATCACCCTATAAGCCTGACTAGCTTGGTCTGCAAGGCTATGGAGCGCATCATCATGGAACTCATTAACACAGACATTGGGAACCTCCAAATACTGGACCCTACCCAATTTGGCTTTGTTAAGGCAGATCATGCCTCCTAAACCTGGTGGACTTCTTTGAGACAGTTACCAAGGCTATAGATGAGTGAAAGGTGGTACACACAGCCTACCTAGACCTCGCTAAGGCCTTCGACAACATTCCCCATTCTGGTATTATAGACAAGCTCACCAGCCTGAACATAAACTCCTACATCACAAGATGGGTTGCCAACTGGCTCATGGACAGAACCCACATGGTGAGAGCTGTGGGAGCTAGGTCTGACTCTAAACTGGTTACAAGTGGCGTTTCCCAGGGCTCAGTCCTAGGACCCCTCCTGTTCGGCATATACTTTTCAGAGGTACAAGCAAGCTTAGGAGGACTATGGCTGACCAAGTTCGCAGACGACTGCAAACTAGGGGCTATAATTGACTCTCCGGCTGACACAGACATCCTCCAAAAGGGTCTCACTGAGACGGATACCTGGTGTCAAAATCATGGCCTCAAGCTAAATGCCAAAAAGTGCATAGTCATCCCCTTTGGAAAAAACAAAGTACCCACAAACTACCACATAGGTGGTAGTCCCCTAAATACAGAAGATGTAATAAGGGATCTGGGGACCCAAGTAGATAGTAATCTCACCTTTGATACTCACATTGCCAAAGTGGTTAGAAAATCCTTCTATGTGGCCCACCTAATCACAAAAGGGTTCGCATCCAGATCAAAAGAGGTCATTGTGCTCCTCTACTCATCACTCATCAGACCCATCGTAGAGTACAATGCCCCATTTAGGATGTACCTTACAAGACACTTGCAACAGCTGGAAAGACCACAGAAGTACCTCACCAAGAGGATCACTGGCCTCAAATAGATGCCCTATGCAGCTCGACTGAAGAAACTACAGCTTTACTCAGTTGCATACCGCCTACTCAGAGATGATCTCTGCCTGACATACA
The DNA here is from genome assembly GCF_019279795.1 of Protopterus annectens. Classification (NCBI taxonomy): domain Eukaryota; kingdom Metazoa; phylum Chordata; order Ceratodontiformes; family Protopteridae; genus Protopterus; species Protopterus annectens. Next base: position 117,540,055 of record NC_056751.1, on the reverse strand, counting down.
AGGCCATGTCCAACCCAGAATTGATGGACATGCTCCACTTAAAGAAAACCTTATCCCCTTGAGCCACATGCTCTAGGGATCTAAACCTCACCACAACAATAAATAGGAAGTGCTGGAGGGATAGATTCCTGTCCCAGAGACTTCCCATGCTTTGGAACAAGATCCCAATCTACATTAGGCAGAGCTCCCCACTAACACCCTTCAAAAGAAATCTTGACGAGTGGATGGGAAACAGAAAGTTTACCTCGGGGATCACTTCAGTGGCTCTGCTGGACAGAGGCACAGGGAACTAATCTAAGTGGGCGGTGAAAGCCAACACATTCTGGCTAGGCTTATAAATGCCTTCGGACAGATAGCCTAGTACCTACCTATGAACCTATGAACCTATGTCAATGGAAGATGGTTGTAGCAACAACACCAAGCACATATCTATGTGTTACAGTATGGACTGTACAGTGCAAATGTGTTGTCTGTGACTGTCACACAAGGTGACATAACAATGGAGAGGATGTGTGTGTAAGATAACCATCCTTGCATGAATAATGCAGAGGACATCTATCAGGGATCTGACAAATAATTTGGGTAGGGTGCATGTTGTGAACCTGTGCAAACTGATACACCTGAACATGTGTGTTCTCTCAACAGATGTCTACAACAAGGTGGCCACAGGTAAAGGATCATGGAAAACATTACAAGAACCAACCTCAGTCATGGAGAATATTAGAATAATACCACTACTAATCCCATGCCTCTGACGTAACATGCCATTAATGTTGTCAAACACCTATGTATGTAGTGTGTGCATAAGCAGAACAGGTAGCACACATGCATCTTGATTGCTGTTCCGCACCATCAGACAGTCATGTATACACCACAGAAAGTATACCTAGGTATGGCCAATAAGCTGTGTGACAGCTCACTGTGACACATGTAGTAAACTTCAGTTACACATCACTGGAAGATGTGTAGGGGGTACATGAAGAAGGTTGCATTGTACACAGTTATTGATGTGATGATGGCTGAGAATCATGAAGTTATTACTGACTCTGATGTGCATGTCCTTCGCATACCCAGTACTTGTGTTAAATTCAAGGGAGTAGTCAGCACTGTGACCACATTCTGGTGGATGTACCAATTACCCTCTACCCCAGGACACAGGTCACATACCTATTGGTCTGATTATAGGGTGTGATGTCTACATTATACTTGAGGGCTGTGTCTGTTTCCTGATTCAATAAATCCATCCAAGTTTCTTGTGAAGTCAAGTGTTGTCATATGTGTATGGCAGCAGTTTTTGGTCTGTGTTGATACTGTCTATATTATACAAAATCACAGTCAGAGTCAATGATTGCCCACAAGCTGTAGTCCTTCAGGCAGCTATTTGGACACAATATGTGTATCTCATCTGTGATATCCATAACTTACCTAATGAGCAAGAAAGGGCCTAGCAGACACCTCTAATGTACTGACCAAATCACTGAACCTGAGATATATGTCACATCACACATTTCATCATACTGAGATGCTATGTATGCCATACACTGGTCTACCCATTTGGTGATATAGCTGTTTATGACCACATATGACAGTGTTGATTGAATACCTCAGTATGGATTTGTGTCAAATGCCTTGACCTGTTCAAGTTCCACAAGACAATACTGTTGTCATCATGCATGCCCTTGATGACCTCTTTGAGGACATCTAGCAGATGTAACAGACTTGATGTAGCATTAATAACTCACACAGGTCTGTTACACCCCCCCCCCCGGAATATTACTAATGTACATGTAGAAAAGGTCCATGATGACATGTTAGTGTACCTCACAGTCGAGGAGAGTCAGAATGTCTCGATACATGCATGCAGCAGGTGCTGTCCCCCAACTGAGGTGGATGCTATTGAAATCCATTGGATTTATCACTGTCTATGGGTATTTTGTAAGACTTTTAACTCAGGTGGATGCATGTTGATGAACACCCTTGTATGGGAGCATAGGCTGTGTGGAGGGTGTGTTGATCTGTGTATTCAACCATATCAGGAAGATGCATGTGCTGAGTCATGCCATGGTGAGCTTTGATGTTGTCACAGCCCATAAATTCTGTGTGATGGGCATGGATGAAGGTAAGACAGTGCATACTGCTTACTGTGATCTGCCCTAGGGTTTTGACACAACCACACACACAGGTATCATTGAGAAAAAGCCCAAGTTGGGGATTAAACCTTACATCAGTTAATGGGTAACCAATTGGCTGACTGATAGCACACATCATGGGAAAGTTGGTGAATTAATCTGTACCAGTAGAGCTGTCACCATTGGCAAACTCCAGGAATCTGTGCTTGGCCCTTCACTGTTTGAACTGTATTTCTTGAATGTTCCGGCTAAAGCATGTTGCCTTCAGCCTACCAAGTTTGCTGAGTCTTGCAAATTGTGTGCAATCATTGAATCCACTAAAGGTGACAAAACAGTGCAAGAGGAGCTAACACACACAATGGAATGGTGACAAAGGCACACAATGTACAAATAAATAGAGAAATGTGTGTTTGTAATGTTGTCTCTGAAAAGTGGAGTTCCATGTTAATCACAATATTGAGAGCAGTCCTGCTATGCAGAAATCAAGTGATGCAAGCACTGGGAACACATGAAGATAGCAATCTGAACTTTGACCACCAAATGTCCACACTGCTACTGAAAACATATGTTGTGCATATCATAAGTCATGCCAACATATTGAGATATTAGGATTGTATGACAGCACTGTAATCAAACCTCATTATAACACTAATACAGTATAATGCTCTTTTTTACATGTGTGACAAAAGGAAATATTGCCGGTACATCTAGCTGGAAATTTGCAAATAATTATATGTCACGGGTGAATATTGAAATGATTTATACAAGATGCTTGTGTTACAAATGTATTAGAACTGTATATCATGTGTACATTAAAATGCTTGTACAGATGTGTGTGTTGAAAAGGTATTTGTAGAGTACTGTGCTTGAAATGTAACCAAACTGTGCCCTGCTGGATGCGAACAGAAATGTACCTACAGTACTGTAACTGTTTAAATGTATATGTTTAACAGAGGAAACTGGAGGGTTAACCTCAGTCCAGCAAACTTTAGAAAAATATCTGAAATTAAATTACTTTATAGGCTATGCAATAAAGAGGCTATCTCTCAAGTTTTCAATGCAGCTAGAGACACAAAGCTGAACTAGGAAGATTTCTGTATTGTCCTTGGAGTAAAATAAGTGCTACTTTTGAAGCATGAAGGAATGAAATTGTTTTATGACTTCCACCATCTGCCAAACATCTGAGCAAAAGCCCTTGTCTGTATATTTTTATAGGTAGATGCTAAGTGCTGCAAGATTCTAACACTGGTTGTTTTGGCCTGGGAACTAAAAGTCAGATGACAAGAAATGATGTAATTCTGCAAGCTATCCCAACAGTAGTATTTTAGATATTATTTTTGAGAAGTCTCTGAATGAGACAGAACATTCTCTATTCTGTCTTGAACCTGACAACAACAAGACCCATTCACCTATCTATCTTGCTCTAATGAAGTAAGTTTCCAGGGAACAGTATAATTCTCTTAGATACTGTCAGAAATATAGTGAATTTTAATTTATATGTTTTTCTTTATTTGTGTGAGCCTGTACTGCAATGTTATTTTTAAAAATTTCTTGTAGTTTTGGACTCTGATGTCACTGTGAATATATATTTAATATTGTCTTGTGTTTTTATATTTATTATTAAATATAATTAAACCTTTCATTGTGGCTGATCTGTGTAAAGATATTTAAGTTTTGAGAGTACCTGCACATTTATTTGGTGACACTGTGTGGGACATTCCTAATAGCCTTGCTCTTGGTCAAACTACCATTTGTATTTGTATTAATATTACACAGTAAGATTGGACACCCTTTGTTAAGGGCATTAAAGTTGTTGATAAGGAATGACTGGTGGCAGTGGAAACTACCTTAAAGTCTGGACAGAAGTGAGCATAGCTAGTAAACCTGTGCCAGCCTTTCCCAGGGTGTGTGTGTGTGTGTGTGTGTGTGTGTGTGTGTGTGTGTGTGTGTGTGTGTGTGTGTGTGTGTGTGTGTGTGTGTGTGTGTGTGTGTGTGTGTGTGTGTGTGTGTGTGTGTGTGTGTAAATCCAACCTCAAAGAGTGTGTGTGTCAGCTATTTGGGCAGGAACACGAAGCACAGGTTGGACAGGCTGGGTGCTGGAGGCCTTGGTTTGGTCACTCAGCTGAGATCTCAACTCTACAGCTGTGTCAGGGAGTCTTACTGGAGATGTAGAGGAAGAGGGAGGAACCAGCCCTGGATTGACTGTGGTCTCTGTATGCTCTTAAGGAAAATTACACTTGATGCAGAAAGCTGCATCTGGAAATACTGTGTGTGTACTTGTCATCCTTTCAGTGAATGTCTCCCACTGTTGCCAATGGTGAAGACTGGTGCTCCTTGATTACTGATCCAGTGGAGGGTCATCACATTTGATTGGCAGTGGTGGGTTCACCACATCAAATACCTGGATTCAGTGGTATGGATATTGAATTCCTCTAGCCTGTAAACTGTGGTCACTAAAGGTGTTTGTATTCTCAAGCTGCCACACGGTAGACAGAGTTTCATATCACAACAGTTTTCTGTATTTTTTTGTTAGTTTAGATAGTCAGGGAGAGCAGGCAAGGATGTCAGCAGAGGATTATGGCAAGCTGACAAGGAACCAGTTGGATGAGATGTGCCAAGCCAAAGGACTGGAGAATGCCTACTTGACTAAAGGAGACATGAATGCAGCCTTAACCACAGCTGCACCACAGATCAGCAACCAGGAGAATAACCAGACTGGCCTTGGAGATGTACAACCCTCAGGAAATGGACAGTTCACATTTGCCACAGAGAACTTAAAAATCTTTCTGGAGTTAAAGAGACTTGAACTGGAGACCAAACATTTGGAACTAGAATCAGCATAGACACTGCAGCATTTAGAGGTCAAAGCAGAATCAGCAGAGAGACTGTGGCATTTGGAATCAGAATCAGCAGAGAAACTGAGATGTCTGGAAGCTGAAAAAAATGAAAGGCAGAGGCAACATGAAAAGGAGATGGTGACTCTTCACCAGAGTCATGGAGGTAATAGAAAAAGGAATAACCAAACCCCAGAAGTAATAAAGCTCAGTGAATTTATTCCACAATTTTCAAAGTGTGATAATTTTGATAGTTTTATTCATATGTTTGAAAGGGGATGCAAACACTATAATGTTGACCAAGGGCTCTGAATACAGTTCCTAACCTCCTTACTCCATGGTAAAGCTGCAACTGCTGTTTCTAAATTGTCTGATACTGATTGCTTAAATTATAATACAGTTAAAAATTGTTTATTATGGTGTTTTAAGTTAACATCTGAAGATTATAGAAAAATGTTTTGTGAGCATAGAAAAAAAGGCAGATGAAAGTGTGCATGAATATATTGCTGAGTTAAGCACTTATTTTCATAGGTGGGTAAGTGGGTGTCAGATTTACAAAATTAAAGCCAGCAACAAAGGTGAACTGTGTTATATAAAGTAGTTTATTAAAAAACTACTGAGACCTCATATTATATAGAGAAAAGAACAGACCGGTTTCGGCCAACAGAAATCTGGCCTTCTTCAGTGAAATACAAAACTCATATAAGAAATAATATGGTCTTATATAGAAGATAAAGACATTTCATTGGATGACATTTACATATAAATTGGTGAACTCATGAATATTAAATACAAAAAATCTGATAACATAGCATATTGAGTTCATTCAAAAGCATTCATTAAGTCCTGGGTTAAACAATGCCCCAAGTTTAGTTATCCATTTCTTCTCCCGAGCATCAAGTTTCTTATGCCAACCAGATTTTTGGCTACGATCCCCAATAAGTTTGTCTATAATAACAAAATGAAATTTTGCTGTTACATGTGTAAGTGTATGTTTATATAAGGCATTGCTTGTCTTTTTGCATTTAATGTCACTAAGGTGTTCAGACATCCGTAGCCTAAATGGTCTGGAAGTCTGACCTATATAAAATGCATGACAACTACAACAAGCCATATAAATTGCCCAATCTGTATTACAGTTGGCAAAAAAACGGATATCAAAAACAATACTGCTGTTACTGCTACTGAATTCTTTAGACTTCAAAATGTATTTGCAATTGACACAATGTCCACAGGGAAAACAACCAATCAATCTATCACCCAAAATAGTGGTTTGATATAATGTTGGTAATATAGACTCAGAGTGATGTTTATAATGGTTAAAGTATCCTGCTAAGTTCTTTCCTTTACGGTAAGAAAAAGAGCAGGTGTCAGGAATTAGTGATTGGATCCTGCTGTCAGCTTTTAATATATTCCAATTGTCTTTTATAATATTAACAAATCTATTAGTATTCCTGCCAAACGTGGTTGTAAACCGAAGTATATTAGATGGTGCAGTCTTTCGTTTATACATTAATAGATTTTCCCTATTCAAACCACAAGCATGATTATGAGTCATAGTGACATATCCTGAGCTGTAACCTCTCACCATAAATCTATTGTGTAAATCCTGAGCATGATGTTTAAAACTAACATCATCTGAACAATTACGTCTTATTCTAAGAAACTGTGATTTTGGAATGTTTCTGGCTATATGTTTTGGATGAAAGCTGGAGGCATGGAGTAAAGAGTTGTATTCGGGGAATTTTCTAAATACTTCAGTTTCTAGAGTATCATCCTCTTTCTTGGTAACCAAAACATCCAAAAAAGTAATGGATTTCCTGTCATAAGTGATGGTAAACTGAATTCCCCATTTGTTATCATTTAAATACTCCATGAATTCATGCAGATAACCAATATCTGATTTCCATACCATCCAGCAATCATCCAAATATCTCCGCCAGATATCAATCTCCGGCAGAAACAGATTGTGCATATCATCATAAATCATGATTTCCTCGATATAAGCCATGAAGAGATCAGCATATATAGGGGCAAAGGAAGCCCCCATTGCTGTGCCCTTGATCTGTAAATAACATTCCTGATCATAGAAGAAGACGTTTTTGGTTAGTACATGCTCAGTCAAATTTAAGAGAAAGGTATTGAAACCAGGTTTATATAAATTGGATTTATAAAGCCAATATTCAGTGGGATCCAGGCCAGCCCAATGAGGAATGTTAGTATATAATGAGCTTACATCCAATGTGCATAGCCACCAATGCTGCTCTAATTGCATATCATTAGCTATGCTCAAAAATTGTGTTGTATCTTGTATCCTGGATCTAACCCAAGGTAGAAGTGGTTTCAAATACCTGGTCAAAAACTGTGAGAGTGGCTCAGTAAGTGATCCTATACCAGAAACTATTGGCCTGCCTGGTGGATGTAAAGGATCTTTGTGTATCTTCGGCAGGAAATAAATAGATTGTCTGGTAGGGTCAGTGATGGTTAGGTGTTTCAATGTTTGAGAAGTGATGATCCCATTGTCTACAGCAGATTCTAAAAAATCATGAATTTGTTCACTGAAGACTGGTGTGGGATCCAGAGGCATTTTGTTATAATATCGGGCATCGCCCAATTGTCGATGAGCCTCATTATCATAATATTTCCAATCCATAACCACCACTGCCCCACCTTTGTCAGCATGAAGAATTACCAATTCCTTATTATTAACCAATTCATCTAAACTAGATATATCACTTTCAGTCATGTTATTAGGCATTGGTTGTGAAGAACCATGCTGAAAATGTAAACCCCTGAGTGTATTACGCATAAAGAGGCCAACAGAAGGGTGCATGGGTGGTGTAAAGGTTGAAGCATGGTATTTGAACTCATCCAAGTGTGATTGTTCTTCATCCCCTTTGTCCTGAAAAAATAATTTGAGATTAATAAGCCTACAAAAGGAAAATAGATCTTGTACAAAATTATCCTCAGGAACAAAGAAACCGGGGATAAAAGATAGTCCTTTATTCAATAAACATATTTGTTCAGATGTTAATACAACACTAGAAATGTTGCATACATTATTCACTTGTTGGTCAATACTTCCATCAAATTTTGAAGACTTGTAACCCTTTTTGTGTTTCCTACCACCCCTCCCCCCCCTACTTGGTCTAAAGGGAATTTTTGATTATTACGTTTGGGCGTAGGGGACCCCATGGTATGCTGTGTGTCCGTATCAGTTCCTGATGAGGTGTCATAGTCAGTAGAATCCACTATATTGTCACGTCCCTTCAAAATAGAACGTGGACGTTTCCTTTTGGAACTATTGCTGTTAGTGTTTGATACAGTTTGGAATCTGACATGTCTGATATTTTTAAAAGGTTGTCCCTTCTGATAATCAGACAAATCACGTGCAAATTTTTTAAGTTTCCTTTCCTTAAGGCTACTATCAAAGTTTAATATATCAGAACTAAACCTGGATAATAACGGGGGAAAAAAACTGTCCTGCTGATACTGGTTACACTCCTGAATCAGTTGTGATACCTTAGAATTTTGTTTATCAACTATCCTAGTGTAATACTTGGATAAAGAAAGAACAAACTTCATGGAACATTCTTGTTGAATGGATAACCATTCGGTAGTAAGAGTGTCATCCGGATCGGCCACCAATGGCTGGATCCTGACCCTGAGACCCCTAGGACAAATTTCTTTAGCCAAATAGGCTTTTAATAGTTTTAGGTGCCAAACACTAGATCTTAATGATCTCATATTCTTATTAAGATCATCAAATAATCCCTGACATAACTGTTCTGGCGACAAAGGATTAGAGTTCGAAGAACCTTCAGAATTCGAGCCAATGCCAAACGGTGCCAGATCATCTTTGTCAGAGGACAAATCCAAAAATATTTTGTTTAAATCCATTATAGAGATGATGTAATGTTATATTATAAACCACGCCCTGTGTCCAAATTAAAACAATAATGGCCTGAATATGAATTATGCAGAAGCATACATTTTTCAGCCACGTTACACACAGGACTATAATGGCATAACACTGGTATATTCAAACATAAGATGAAAAATCCAATATAATATATATATATTAATGTATCAAGGATAATACCCTAGGTGAGGCACCAAAAATAGCTTAAATTTCAATATGGAATACTCAAAGGCCAAGATCATAGACAATTGTGGTAAGAAAACAGATGATATCCAACATCAAATGTTAATTAAAAAGTATGTACCAAGAATATAAAAAATCCTATATATAAATACTGCAACCAGCATCAAGCAGGACAATGCTCCACTTACATAATGTATAAGCGTAAGAACTTATTGATGTAAACTAAATATATATACTCAATATATTTAAATGCAATGTAGATTAGAATAAAACACCACAAGATAACTCCTAAGGCTAAATTATTAGTAATATCCCAAGATGTATCTATGTGATTGTAGTATAGTATCAAAAAACCTTTGAAAGTGATACTATAAAAATATTGATTATACAAAATCATATATTGATTCACTATAAAATGAAACACCACAAGGTTTCACCTCAAGACTAAATTCTCAATAATATAGAAAATAGTCATAAACACATAATCCTAATAGTATCACAATACTAATGATATGATACTATAGAACATAAAAAATTATATATTTGTTCCCTATATAACAAATATCAAGTTTACTGTGAATAAACTCGATACAATATTACTTACCATCAAAAAATGGGGGAAAGGGGAAAAATATTGCATAAGGGGATAAATATATCCCTGTAATCATCAAAAAAGGAGGGACATAAATATGGCATAAAAAGATAAATATACCCCACTAAGAGCAAACAATGAACAATCAATCATAAGCTTATCCATTCAGAAGGGTATAAAAATCACTAATTAAATTATAAAGCCATGTGTGTGCAATGATGCCCGTGTGTAACTAAACCTCCATTCATAAATATGAAATGTAAGGGATATATAAGCCCCATACAGCACAATTGTATTCAAAAAATGTATATACACAGCAGCCTATTAGTTCTTGGTATATACAAAATTCAAAAAACACACAACAAAAACATTAGAAAACTGTGTTAAGTGAGTAAATCCCAATGGCAGCTTCCAATAACCATAATGAAAATGGCGATATACAAACACATTTAAAATATGTGTAAATGCACCCTTCGTATTATAGTTTACAAATGAATAGTACTTTTGTAAAAAGAAGAAGGACCATAAAGAAGTTACACACAAATGTAATTTAGACTGCACCAATCACTTAAACTGCTTGTCATATGAAAATAAAAAAGAAAACTTATTGATAACTGTTCATATAAGCCTGTATGTAGTATTCCCGTCTAAACATTTGTCCAAAAGATATATATCCACGCTTAGTTCTAATCAAATAGTCAATAACCAAAAGGGAAAGTAATAATTGTCCAAACGAGTCATCCGCACCATCCAAAAAAAATAAGCGATGATAGCAGCTTGTCCAAAACGATATTAACTGCCCGTTAAGTCCAATTTACACATACAGTTTTTGCGATATATGTTCATATGTGTAGTAAAACAGATTCACATAGATGGTATAGAGGCTTGGGTTGAGTCGCTTATAAGGACACCAAAAATAAATCCAGTACCTGATCGTTAGAATCACATAGGCTTGTACACAATTCCGTAACAGCGCAATTCTCGTTATTCGCCAAAATGCACGCCGAACATATCCAAATCTGGCCGTAATGTGTAAAAACACATAAACTTAAGAAAAAGTCTTAGGGAGCCTGGACAAAATGTTTATAATGTAGATATCATCCCAAAGAGAAACGGCGACACGCCAACACAGCACACCATAAGGTCCCCAGCAGGAAGAGCGAAACTGTGTACCACAAAACAAATTCCCCTGCACGTCGGAGGTTGCACGGCAAAAAACGCTGAACAGATTTACAAAATTAAAGCCAGCAACAAAGGTGAACTGTGTTATATAAAGTAGTTTATTAAAAAACTACTGAGACCTCATATTATATAGAGAAAAGAACAGACCGGTTCTCAGATTTTTTATCAGATTTTTTGTATTTAATATTCATGAGTTCACCAATTTATATGTAAATGTCATCCAATGAAATGTCTTTATCTTCTATATAAGACCATATTATTTCTTATATGAGTTTTGTATTTCACTGAAGAAGGCCAGATTTCTGTTGGCCGAAACCGGTCTGTTCTTTTCTCTATATAATATGAGGTCTCAGTAGTTTTTTAATAAACTACTTTATATAACACAGTTCACCTTTGTTGCTGGCTTTAATTTTGTAAATCTGTTCAGCGTTTTTTGCCGTGCAACCTCCGACGTGCAGGGGAATTTGTTAAGTGGGTGTCAGGCCACCACTTTTAAAGGGCTGGCAGACCTTTTGCTGAGGGAACAAGCCTTTAGCACTTTGCCTGAGGACATGAGAATCTGATTGGCAGATAGAGAATGCAACACCGCAGATGAGTTGCGGAAAAAGTGAGATCAATACCTAGCAGGCAGGGTATCACCGAAAAGGAAAGGGATGCTACCCAGTGCTGCACATGGGTATAAGGGAACCCATGGTGGGCAGCCTAAACCACCACAACAGAGTCCACCAGCAACAGGGGAAGACCCTAGTTCAGGTACATGGTCAGGATCAAGGGCTAAATGTTTTAAATGTAACCAGTGGGGCCATGTAGCATATAGATGTTCACAGAGGCAAGGTGGGAAACAAAAGAATGGGAGACAGCAAGTGGGAATGACAGAATACCAGTGGTAAGTTGTCTGGAGACAACAAGTGTACCAAACTACAGCAGGAGGTTATATCCTACCTTAGTAGATAGGAAACAGGTCACTGCTCAGAGAAACACATCCTATGACCTAACCATTGTAATGTCTGCAATGGTTAAAGAGGAGCACTACTTGCTTGGGAAGTCTACTCCAGTCAGAGCTTTAGGAGCAACCTCATTCCAAATATCTTTGGCTGGGGTTCACCTTGACTGGGAGGATGGAAAAGGAAGCAAGCAAGTAGGTGTGTTTGAGGATATCCCTGCATATGTCCTGATAGGGAAGGATTTTGATAAAGCAGTACCTTGTGTGCATGCAGTTACATGTAATCAGGCTTGGAGACAAGCATGTGGGCCTGGTAACCTGGGGGGACCCAGACAGATCACAAACTTGAAGCCAGGACTAGTGAGGTGGCTACTTGAGAGGGGGGAGCTACCCTATAGCAGTGACACTGAAGGTGTGCCAGAGCTGCTGGTGGGTACTGATGTTCCCTTGGACAGAGTGACTGCAAAGGCAGATGAGAGTAGTAGTACCCAGGCTGACAGTGAGGCACCGTTGTCAAAGGATACCAGACTTCCTGTGGAAGTGGAACTGGGAAGGGCTACAAAGAGAGAGTTGAGGCAGGCTCAGCTCTCAGACTCTACATTACAAGGCTTGAGGGAGGTAGGTTGGGAGGCACCTGATTCTCAAGGAAAAGGGGAATCTGTATACTGGGACAAAGTGTTACTGTATAGAGAATGGACCCCTGAGGGAGGGCTAGAGGGTGAGAGAATACAGCAGGTGGTAGTGCCCAGAGTCTACCATCTGACACTTCTAGCCATCGCCCATGACATTCCCTTTGCAGGTTATGTGGGCATCAAGTGTACCAAAATACATATTATGCAGAAATTGTATTGGCCTGTGATTTCCAGGGATGTAACAGGGTACTTGCAGGAACTGACAGCAGTGCCAAAAAGGTGGCAAGGCAGGAGACAAGGTGAAAGCTCTTTTGATGTCTTTGCCTGTGATTGAGGAGCCATTTCATAGGGTAGCTATGGATATTGTGGGGCCTCTGAGAACTTCAAGTTCCACAGGGAAGAAGCATATCCTAATGGTACTAGATTATACTACCAGATACCCTGAGAGAGTGTCTCTGTCCTCCATCATGGCAAAAAAGGTGGCAAATGCTCTGTTAGAGATTTTCAGTGGGATATGTTTCCCAAAAGAAATACTGACTGACAGACATGCCAATTTAATTTCAGACCTGCTGGCTTGTCTGTGGGAATGCTGTGGGGGTGATTCACTTAAAAACAACCTCCTACCACCCCCAGACTAATGGTCTGGTAGTGAGGTTAAACTCTACACTAAAGACGATGCTACAGGCATTCACAGACCAGTTTAAGAGGGAATGGGACAAATATTTGCCCCATCTGTTTTTCTTTTTTTTGCTTATAAAGAGGTGCTTCAGGAAGCCACAGGATTTTCACCCTTTGAGTTGCTGTATGGCCATAGGTTGAGTGGACCTCTAGATTTGATTCACAATGAATGGGAGATTGAATGTGAATCCCACAAGGAGTCTGTTGTGGCATATGTTCTAAACCTCAAGACACGGCTCAAGGAACACATGGACTTGACCCAGAACAATTTGGCAGAAACCCAACAGCAGAAAAAGATCTGGTATGACAGGAATGCTCCAGCTAGATAGTATGTTGTGGGGTAGCAGGTTATGGTTCTCATTCCTGTCAGACACAACAAGCTGCAGACAGCATGGGAGGGACCCTTCAAAGTGGTAAGGAAGGTCAATGCTGTTAACTACATGGTAGAACTGCTAGGCAGGAGGCAGGGGCACAAATTGTACCATGTTAACATGATGAAACCTAATCATGATGGGAGGCCCTGGTGCAAAGTATTTACAGTAGGAGGAAGAAGGAGTGTAAGGGGGATCTATGACTACAGAGAGACAGCCAGCAAAATCCCAAATTACTATGGTGGAGCCTAAGGTTGCACACATATGTAGATCAGTGTAGCACTGTACTTGGGTCAGCAATGTGAAGGCAGTTGTAATCCCAAGACAGGGAATGGGGTAAGGTATTCCCAGATAGGCTGATTCCTCTCAAGCAAAGTTTCTCAAGTGTCACTTGAAAAACTAGCTTGAGTCTTTGAAGGGGGAAGAAGTGTGGCAAAAGGAGATACTGCCAGCACAGCTAGCTGGAATTTTATAAATAATTATATCTCATTGGTGAATATCAAAATAATTTATACAAAATGCTTGTGTTACAAATGTATTATAACTGTATGTCATGTGTATATCAAAATGCCTGTACAGACATGTGTTGAAAAGGTATTTATAGAGTACTGTGTTTGAAATGTAACCACAGTATGGCCTGCTGTAAGAGAAAAGAAATCTACCTACATTATTGTAACTGTTTAAATATATATACTTAACAAAGGAAACTGGAGGGTTAACCTCAGTCCAGCAAACTTTAGAAAGATATCTGAAATTAAATTGCTTTATAGGCTATGCAATAAAGAGGCTACCTCTCAAGTTTTCGATGCAGCTAAAGATAAAAAGTCTGTACTAGGAAGCTTTCTGTGTTGTCCTTGGAGTGAACTAATTGCTACTTTTGAAGCATGAAGGAATGAAATTGTTTTATGACTTTCAGCATCTGCCAAAGATCTGAACAAAAGCCCTTGTCTGTATATTTTTACAGGTAGCTGATAACTGCTACCAGCTTCTAGCAATGGGGGGTTTGGCCTTGGAAATAGAAGTCAGATGACAAGAAATGATGTCATTCTGCAAATTGTCCCAGCAGGAATATTTTAGATATTATTTTGAGAAGTTTCTGAGTGAAACAGAGCATTCTGTATTCTGTCTTGGACCTGACAATAAGACTCATTCACAACACATCTGCCTTGCTCTAATGAAGCAAGTTTCTAGGGAACAGTATAATTCTCTTTGATATAGTCAGGAATATAGTGACATTTAGTTTATATGTTTTTCTTTATTTGTGTGAGCCTGTATTGCAATGTTATTTTTAAATATTTCCTATGGTTTTGAACTCTGATGTCACTGTGAATATATATTTAATATTGCTTTGCTCTTTTATGTTTAGTATTAAATATATTTAAACCGTTCATTGTGGCTGATATGTGTAGAGATATTTAAGTTTTGAGAGTACCTGCACATTTATTTGGTGACACTGTGTGGGCCATTCCTAATAGCCTTGCTCTTGGTCAAACTACCATTTGTATTTGTATTAATATTACACAGTAAGATTGGACACCCTTTATTATGGGCCTTAAAGTTGTTGATAAAGAGTGACTGGTGGCAGTGGAAACTACCTTATAATCTGGGCAGAAGGGGGCATAGCTATTAAACCCATGCCAGCCTTTCTCAGGGTGTGTGTGTGTGTGTGTGTGCGTGTGTGCGTGTGTGCGTGTGTGCGTGTGTGTGTGTGTGTGTGTGTGTGTGTGTGTGTGTGCGTGCACATGCGCAGGTGTGTGTGTGTGTGTGTGTGTGTGTGTGTGTGTGTGTGTGTGCAAATCAAATCTAAAAGAGTGTGTGTGTCAGCTACTTGGGCAGGGACACAAAGCACTTGTTTGACAGAGTGGGGGCTGCAGGTCTTAGCTTAGTCACTCAGATGAGATGTCAACTTTATAGCTGTACCAGTGGGGAGTCTTACTGGGGATCTGGGGGAAGAGGGAGAAATCATACCCAGATTGACTGTGGTCTCTGTGTGCTCTTAAGGGAAATTGCACTTGATGCAGAGGGCTGTATCTGGAAATATTGTGTGTGTACTTGTCATCTTCCCAGTGAAAGTCCCCCCCTGTAAGTGTCAGTGGTGAGGATTGAGGCTCCTTGATTACTGATACAGTGGAGGGTCATCACAACATTTATCTCACCAGACACACTTAGCAGCTGGAGAGACCACAGGCCTTCTCAGCAACATAAAACAGGGCCTTCAAACTATACCATGATGTCTGTCTATAGATTAAAATCCATGTCATGGTAATCTTTATTGTATAGGCTGAGATGACTTCTACCTGGCCTCCAGGCCAGTCTCTGGCCCAGCCCTGGTGGGAGTACTGCATATCCAAAAATCTGATACAGCTGATGACATTGCCAGTGTCTCCTGAGGAGAATATACCAGTGTCCCACATGCTGGTGTAAAATGCTCTTTGTAATGTTAGGCAGCAGCTCACACACACACACACACACACACACACACACACACACACACACACACACACACACACACATGACTGCAATGAGAATATAACCCCTAACTATCTAATTACACAGACTACAGAATATAGTGCTCTACGCAAGCACCATAGCTCTAGTCCAACTTGAAGTGTGTCAGACGATGACCTCAGCAGTGTCTGTTGAAAAGAAGATAGCAGTGTCCCACATGCTGGTGTAAAATGCTCTTTGTAATTTCAAGTGACAGCTCACACACACCCACACACCCACTCCCAGTCAACTGCAGTGAGAATAGAACCCCTATCTATCTAAGTACATAGACTACAGAAAATAGTACTTAACACAAACACCACGTCACAAGTGTGACTTATACAGGAGTGCAGGTGAACTTATAGTAGATGACATCAGCAGGCCATGTGGGAGACAAGAGTGTGGGAGTCCTGTATGACAGGGATGTGTAGGCATGTGCAAGTATCAAAATAATGTCATTGCATGGCATTGGAGCAGTAACTGTGGGATACACATTTCTGATCTGTTGTCTAGACACACACTTGCACACATACACACACACACTCACACACACACACACACACACACACACACACACACACACACACACACACACAGACACACACACACACACACACACACACACACACACACACACACACACACACACACACAGTTGACTGCAGTGAGAACAGATTCCCTAACTACACAGACAACAGAACACAGTATGTTACTCAAGTGCCATGGCACAAGTCTGATTTATACAAGAGTGCAGGTGAATTTATAGTAGATGACATCAGCAGGCCATATGGGGACAACAGTATGGGTGGTCTACATAGGCACATAGCTTCATAGGTTCATACAATTCTACTAGCAATAGGGTATTTAGAAGCCTAGCTGTGTAACAACACAAGTACCCTTATTGAGTATAGTTGCATGGTCATTTTTAGCAGAGGATGTTTGTGAACAGCACTAACTGGTCTTGACCATGAGAGACAGAGGTGCCAGCTTAGAGGCAACTCTACAATCACTTAACTAGTAGTCAAGGTTACACTTTAACAGGGTCATTGAGGAGCAGTGCTTCATATGTAGTGGGAGCCTATTACAGAGGAGTGTAAATCATTTTTTAATATATCTGTCTGCCCAGCATGTTCTGTTTATGTCACAGGCTAGGATGCTATGCTAAATTGTTCTTTTCCCATTTGAATTCCAGATGTCCATCATTCCCAGTAGGGCTGGGTCTGAGACTGCTCTGCAGGGCAGCCATAGGTCACCTCTCAGCAGCCTGCATGATAACAATTACAGTGACAGGTATGTCAGTCTTTCCATGTATGTAATGTCTGGAGGCCTCAGAGTCTTCCAGCAGAACCCTGTGCTCTCTCCAATTGCTGCAGGTGTCTAGTGAGGTGCAGACAAATGTGAGCATTGGACTCCATTATTGGCATGATAAGGGTAAAGTACAGCAGAGGTATGACTACTCTGGTCTTGGGATGTGATATCCATATATATGATGTGCACAATGCAGATTGTGTGTGGCACCACTATGGGCACATAGGTTCATAGGTTCATAGGTGAGTACTAGGCTAATCGCACTGGACCTTTTACAAGCCTAGCCCATAGGATTACCCTGGCATCATGCCACCCGACCTTAGTTCCTAGTGCCTCTATCGAGTAGAGCCACTGGAATGATCCCTGGGGTGAATTTTCTATTTCCCATCCACTCATCAAGGTTTGTCTTGAAGTGGGCCAGTGAGCTGTTCTGCTTGACATGTAAGGGAAGTCTATGCCATAGCATGGGTAGTCTCTGGCTTATGAACCTGTTTCTCCAGCATGTTCTGTTGATTGTGGTAATGAGGTTGAGGTCTCTGGAGCATCTGGTGTGGTGGATTTAGGATTTATTTAGATGTAGCATTTCTAACCGAGCTGGGTCAGACATGGCTTTGTAAGTCAAGCAGATATCGCCTCTAAGTAGGCAATATGAGACAGAGAATAGTTGGAGCTTTTTTAGTCTGTCCATATAGGACAAGTGGTTTAAGGCTTAGCATCCTCTTTGTGAGGTACTTTTGCAGCCTCTCCAGTTGTTGCAGGTGTCTAGTGAGGTACATGCCAAATGGGGCATTGCACTCGATGATTGGCCTAATGAGGGAAGAGTAGAGGGAGACAATGACCTCTTTCCTCCTGGATGCAAAACCCATGGTAATCAGATGTGCCACATAGAAGGACTTTCTGACCACAGTACCAACGTGGTGGTCAAAAGAGAGGTTGCTCTCAACCTGTGTTCCCAGATCTCTTATAATGCCTTCTGTATTCAGTGGACTACCATCAATATGGTAATTCAAGGGAACTGGGGTTTTCCCAAGGGGGATGATGACACATTTTTTGGCATTGAGCTTAAGGCCATGGTTATGACACCAGCCATTGATGTAATTGAGGCCTTTCTGTAGCTCCCAACTTGCAATTGTCTGCGAACTTTGTCAGCCAGAGTCCCTTCATGTTGGCCTGGACTTCAGAGAAGTAGATACCAAACAGGAGAGGACCAAGGACTAAACTCTGTGGGACTCCACTCGTCACTGATCAGCAGTCTGACTTGGAGTCAGCTACTTTCACACTGTGGGTTCCATCTGTGAGCCAGTTTGCAACCCATCTAGTGATATAAGGGTTGCTGCCTAGCTAAGTGAGTTTTTCTATGATTCCTGAGTGGGGAATGGTATCAAAGGCCTTGGCTGGATCAAGGTAGGCTGTATGAACCACTTTGCCTTCATCCACATCTCTGGTGACTGACTCAAAGAAGTCGATCGAGTTGAGCAGGCATGATCTACCCTTCACAAAACCAAACTGTGTAGGATCCAGAGTTTGGAGATTACCTATATCCTGGTTTATTAGGTCCATGATGATGCATTCCATAGCTTTGCATATCAGACTCTTCAGGCAAATTGGGCAATAATTCCCAGGGTCTGTAGTCACTCCTCCTTTGTGGAGAGAGATGACTGTAGCAGTACGCCATTCAGTAGGGACAAAGCCTGAGATGAGGCTGTGATTGAAAAGGGCACAAAGATGAGGTGCCAGTTCACTCTGTAGTTCAAGTAGAACACAGCCAGGGATATTGTCAGGTCATATAGAAGCTGTATTTTTGGCCTTGGACAGTGCTGTTTTAACCTGTGCAGCAGTAATACTGGGTACCTGGCAAACTACTGGTATTGTGAGTGGTCCTTTGGTGGGTGAGAGGGGTAAAGTTAGCACTGAATCTGTTGGCCAGTACATTGGCAATCTCTGTCGGCTAGGTATAGGAGGTACCATTGTGCAGTAGCTCAGAGCAAATCTGGGTATTGCCACGGAGATTCTTTACATAACTATAGAAAGCCTTGTGGTTATCTTTATTATCTGCTGCAATTCTGTTTTCATAGCTAGTTTTAGAGGATTTGATGAGGCATCTCAACCTTTTGTTGATGCTGATAAGGAAGTTTTTCCAGTCTTGGGACTTCGCCTTATTCCACATCAGTTTCCTCCTTCTGTTGTAGAGTTTGTTTATGGCAGGTGACCACTAGATTGCCTTTCTTTTTTTTGAGGAGAGCGTCTTGTTTCTATTGGGTATGGTGAGATCCATGCATTTGTGTACATGTTCATACTGCCCATTGGTGTATGATTTGGCAGTCATGCAACTATTCTTTATTTGCATGGGTGCTGTGAAGTTAGCCATTTCTGTTTTTAGGAGCCCAAAGTTAGCTTTGGAGAAGTTTTTCATGGTGGTTACCTTTGTGGGGGGGGGGGTGCATGGGAGGGATGTGGATTTCCAAGGTGATTAGTTTGTGGTCGGATCTAACCAGGGAGGAGTTGACTATTGGTGTAGAGCAATGGTCGCCCATGTTAGTAATGACCAGGTCAAGGATGTTGCTACCTCTAGTAGTGGTAAGAATGAGCTGGTCCAGAGCATTGGAATTAATGAATTCCAGAAAGCATTGGGCAAGTGTATTGGTACATGAGTAGTTTTCCCAGTTAATGGAGGAGTAGCTAAAGTCGCCCAGTATGAGAGTGTTAGGTTGGACCCTAATATTCTCCAGGGTGCTTAGGAATGTGAAGTGTGAGTCTTGGGACATGGCTGGGGACCTATAGTAGGCTACAATCTGAATCGCTGCCTTACTCAATGTTAGCTGCACCTGAAGTATCTCAGATGCATTATGTTGGGCTACCAGTCTGGAGATGTGTGCATCAGTTATGAATATGGAAACACCACTGCCTTTGGAGCTTTGGTCCAAGTTCTGGGGCCAAAAAGTGTGGAGTGAGTTATAGCCTGGTAGTGCAGTGGTGCTTTCTGCTGCCTTGAACCAGGTCTCTGTTACAGCACAAATGTCGATGTTCTCTATTTTTAAGGAGTAATTCGAGTGAGTGCATTTTGAGATTTAGACTTCTAGCATTGAGCAGCATGACTCTCAGATTGCATTTGTTTGCAGCTGTTATGGTTGCAATTTGGTCTTTGGAACACTGTCTAAAAATGGCACTATAGGGGTGGCAAGAACCTTGGCCAGTATCTGGAAGCCCAGGGGTGACAGATGCAGGCCATCTCTGTCAAAGCATCGAGGTCTGTCAATCATGTCATCCCAGGCAGACAGATACTGGATCCCCTTAGAATAACACCAGAAACTTAGCCAATTATTGAAATCAATAATTTTCTGCTTGTACTGTGGTATCATTCTGGGTGATGGTAGGATGCTTCTCATGTCTAGGGTCATACCTGCCTGGGCTGCATAATCCAAGAGCTCCTCCATGTCTCTTTTCATGAGGTCCAGGGAGGCATGTCTCAGGTCATTCACACCCACATGTACAATGACAGAGTCATATTTGCACCTGTTGTTGAGGAACCTGAGTGATTAAATTTTAGATTGATAGCAACATGTGTTCCCAAGTCTCACAGCACTGTGCTTGAGCTTAGGGGGTCCTAAGTATATCATAATTAGCAGCGGCACTTCATTGACGAAGGTGACAAAGAGTCATTGTATGCTTTAGTTCATGAATTTGTTACAAATCATTATGCTGTGTCAGCCCTACTGTAATATGTTAGCATCATTGGGGGACTTTGTATGAATGCATCCAGTTAACAGTCATCTGTAAACTTGGTAAACCACAAGCCATCTACTGTTTCCTGTGCTTCAGGGAAGTATTTTCCAAACAGTTGAGGGGCCTAGCACAGATGCTTGTGGTATTCCACTAATGAGTGGACTAGTGGTGGAGGTGCAGTCCCCAACTTTGAGAGTGTGCATTCTGTCATTGAGCCAGTTGACTATCCATCTAGCACTGCATGGCCTAATTCCCAGATGTGAGATCTTCACTATGAGATATGAATGGAGGATAGTGTCAAAGGCCTTGGATAACTCAACATAAGCAGTATGTCCTGTTATCCCTCATCCAGGTCTCTTGGGTCAGTATCTAAAAAGTCTGTAAGGGTCAGTAAGAAAGATCTACTCTTGACAAAACCAAAATGGGTAGGGGCAAGTGTGTTGAAGGTCACCTATGAGCCTGTGGCTATGGTCCATGCTGATTCCTTCACTAGCCTTGGAGATAAGGCTTTCTAGGAGTATGAGTCAAAAGTTGTAGTTCTGCATATTACCAGATTGATGTGCATCGCATAGCACACATTTATATTGCATTTTGTTGTGTGGTTGATATATGTGTGGAAAAAGTACTGAGACACCCTGGGATGTAGTGCTTGGGGGGGGGGGTGCCAGAACATGGATGTATTTTAAATATGAGATATAGTTAGATAGGGCCCTCAGTTTGTAATGTTTTTTACATGCAATTTCATGTCATACAAAGGAAATGGACAGTAAACAGCAGTAATACAACATAATATATACATTTGCATAGCGTGGCGAGCAGAGGATTTGCACGATGATTAGCAAAGTGCATATGCATGCGAGATAAACATGTTTGCACATAGCTAAGCACTGCGCAAACACAAACTTCATTGCTAAAGTCTGACAGCTAGTAATGAGTCTAGGAAATACACCTGCTGCTTAACAGACTCTGTGGCAGCACGTTTTAATGCATTAATACATTCATTTTTTGGGACATAAGGTACTGGGTTTGAATATAGGTGTTATGTCATACTTTAAAATACTTTTCATTACAGAGTGATAATGCAATGACATGAATTATTTATACAGAATGTGTTGCTGTGTGTTGGCATAGTGCAGTAGTGTTAAGCATCATTGCCTGGGAGTAACCACATTATCATGCACACCTTCGTGCAAACATGGAGCCCAAAAAGTGAGGGATCCATTGCTTCTTCAGCATTGATAAAGTCTGACAATTAGTACTGAGTCTCTGGAATACACCGGCTACTTTATTGACTCTGTGGCAGCATATGTTAATGCAGTTAATGCAGCGATACATTCCTTTTTGGAGCCAGATTGTAATGAGCTTGAATACAACTGTATCTAATACTTTTAACTACTTTTGCATTACCGTTGCTGTGTGTTGGTGTGCGATGCACACCATTGTGCAATAATGCATTAAAGAAAAGAAATGGGGAAGATAGGACAGTGATGAAATGAGGGGCAAGCAGGGGGAAGAACAAATGGAAAGCAATAGAGGAATGTAAAGAAGAGAGGTAGGAAAGAACAATAGCTATCCATTTCTTCAACAGTAAAAACTGATAATATATGCAGAATATTAGCTGAATTTGGACTGTCACTTCCAGAAAGAGGGGTGACCACAATAAAACCATTTTGTGTAGCGAATTGGACAGAATCAAGTATGTCAAGAAGACATGTGTGAAATGGAGAGCTCTGCATGGACAATATTTTTTGTGGGACAGGTGTTCATTTTGTTTTTTTTTATTTTTTTTTTTTGAGAGAGAGAGAGAGAGAGAGAAAGATCACCATGTTTGAGCAATGGGAAGTGGTGAGCAACAGTGGCAAGTAGTGACACATTACATAATTGCAGTTACAGTTATGTGGGTTATTGGATGTACAGGCAGTTGTGCATGTGTGTTTGGCAAATGTGAAGGCCATGCCAGTTCAGATACCAGAAATATACTTACAGGAATGTAGTGCATAGTATACCCACAGTCATATATTTCATAATAATGTGATGATACATAATGGAAAGTGGAATAAAAATAAAGGTGTATGGAATATGCTGTGTTCAAACCCAGGACAATGTCTACGATAGTCCTACACTTTTACTTGTTGCCACA
The DNA here is from genome assembly GCF_019279795.1 of Protopterus annectens. Classification (NCBI taxonomy): domain Eukaryota; kingdom Metazoa; phylum Chordata; order Ceratodontiformes; family Protopteridae; genus Protopterus; species Protopterus annectens. The sequence continues at coordinate 117,516,931 of NC_056751.1, read as the reverse complement.
AGAGGGTTGAGAAAACAATTGTCAATGTTGCAGTTCATTGCTATAAACTGCAATGTCACATCAGTAAAACGAAAGTTGCACACCCTCTACTAGAATCCTGGACCATCTGTACTCTAGCCCTACACTTACACCTGCTGTCACAAGACTAGTTACATAACATTCCCTATTTTACTAATCATTCTAAATGTCTTGCTTTTAACCACAGTGCAACATTGTTTAGTGGATTTGTGTGAGGCCCAATTGTATTAATTGAATGCATCCAGTTTTTATTTTTGGCTGTATGTGTCCTGTCTGATTCCTGGATGGACCAGTTTGCACACTGCTGTGCATTGCACTGATTGGATAACCACAGGCAAAGCTGCCATTTATTTGTCTCCATTTTCCATGTTTGTGCTAACACTGGCAAATTAAAAAAAGAGAGGAAAGGGTGTGGCAGTTGAAATGAGGAAAAGCAGCCTATGACATACACACTAGAAAATGTTAGCATACATGAGACATTACTGAATAAATCTGGATTTGAGCTCTCACTCCAATGCACCTCCAGAACACAGGATGGGTGCATTATTCCTTTTGGCCACACAAACAGCTTTATAGCAAAGAACTCAATATGTACACAACCAACTGCAACAGCATCTACAGTGATATCAAAACATACAAGTATTATTTGTACATTTAGTAGTTTTACATGTAGTGCACCTAGTGATCACACAACCTGCCATGATTACTGCTTGCAAATATACAGCTCTGTCTTACATTTTTATATTTGTTGGCCATGCTTCATGGATCTGAGCAGTAATCTGAAACATGCAGTATGTAAACCATGCTATATCACTGGCATTAAAATGTCTGAGGATATTAAGTGGAAATAATATCATATGCCGTTGCCAAAAAATGAAGGGCAGGGTAGATGTGAAGGAGCACAACATGTGACTTGTGTACTGTTTACTTACATTTCCCACCTTACGTCTAACACTTTGTAGATCTAACGTGACACACACACAATGGAAGTAAGGCAACCTGCAGTTCTGTTGTGGTTTCCCTACCCCAAACATTGATCAGTCACAGTTTCAATTCATTGCAACAAAACACTAAGGGAGTGTCTACACTATGTTTGCATCCCTATACAGATCCAAAATCTTTTGGATTCAGCAAATCTAATGAGCCCACACATCATTTTCATCTTCACCATGCTGACAGTCCTGAATCTGCACCAAAAGGCAACCATGTAGCCAGGCAAACTGATGGTGGGGACACTTGTTTATGTTGGAAAGACTGTACATAACTCTATTTTTTCAGGCTATTTATGTACAGAGAAGTACTGTACTTCAGAATGTATGCTTCCATTTAGTCAGCTACATTCTACATATGCTGGAATGTATTTAAAAAATATCTTAAGCATGGGGTTTTACACTTTTATCTGTATGCATTAGTTACAAATGTACCAATGGCATGGGTATGTTTGCCAAGCCATTTTACAGGTATACATGACTGCCAATACATGAAAATGGAATGCTGTGAGATAAATATGTACAAATGTTGCATGGACAGTTTTTTTGATAGAACATTTACCGGTACTTTTCCATTAAACCCCTACCACTTGGCGGCTCTGTCTGTGCAACCAATGAAATGTCTGCATGGGGGTAGGCGAGTTAAAACTGAGAGACAGCGCAAGACTTGAGAAAATCATTTGGACTTTTTTAGCTGAAAAGTATTGTGAATAGTTTGAAACTCACTAATCATGGTCTTTCGTGTGAGACAGTTAAGAAACCGGTGTAACCTTATTGAAATGGCTGTAGATATACAGTGGGTAAGTAATTCAGTATGCTGCAGAAAGGAGATTAGGATGTGGCAATCTGTTAAATTGTAGAGTTGTTGAGATGTTTGCTACTATTCTTCAATAATAAAGTCCATTAGGATGGAAATTACTAACTTGGGAAGCAGGGGAGCACATCTTTAAAACAGAGTTGTGTCAGTATAAAAAGACCTCTTGTACTTGGGTTTTATAGCCCCTCTGTTGTTAAAAAATGGAGTAAAAGAGTCGGTGTGCTGATTAGACTTGCCTTCATTACATTTGAGGCTGTTATACAGTTTGTGAGGCAGAGTATTTTCATTGTGTACTGTTATTTTAGAGAGTAATGGTTTGCACATATGAAGCACAACGGATGTCTTCAAATGCCCAAGTAAGATATTACCTTCCATATATCTGTGCTGCACCTCTACTTCTGCATGTAGTACATGGATCATGGAAAAATAAGCATGGCTGTGCTACTGGTGGTGGTTGGCAAAAATATGGAAACAGGAGAACAATTCCAAAATCTCTGGCTAGACCCTTGTTATCAATTCACCCTTTCTAATTTAAGCATTCTATTTCCACCTTCTACTCTTTCCAGTGTAGTCCTTAACTTAAGCCTACTATAATGTGTAAGTACCTTTGGGTTATTTTTTTAAATATGTGACACAGCAGTGTCACTTTCTTTAAGATTGTAAAAGTAAGCTCCTTTAGAACTATAGAGGTTACACAATTATGACACGTTTAATTTACCTTATGCTCTCCTGTGTCCATATTTCATTGGTTACGTATAAATATGTAAATGACTCTCTTCCAGTTTTGGAGTTTGCAGCTGTACGTAAAGCTGTGTGGTTTCAATTCATGTACAGCCAAGTTATTTGGAGTTTTGTGTCACATTTTAGCTCTGAATCTTAACCCTATTTATTGTGTTGAGCACAACTTTCAAAAAGCAGACCAGCGTGAAGTGGTAGGGGTTTAATGGAAAAGTACCCTTTTACCATTTCATTTGCATCTTTTTCCTGTTCTTTTGGGGGGGCAGTATAGGCGAGTCAATGTTATGGCACAAACGAGGACAGACTGTTCTTTTTTGTTGGGGAGCAAAGGTGTGTTACTGTTATGGCACAAACAAGGATATGTTGCTCTATTAGTGTGATGCAAGGTTATGCCACTCATTCCTATCATTATACAATATACTCCAGATTTAAGACTTACCTTGTAAATGCAGCAGTTGACGTGGTTCTGTCTGTGATGACTCCTTTCTGTGGCTGTATTCCAAAAGTTTTGGAATACACAGGCCAAACCAGCACAGAGTCTATAGAGATGCTTTATAGCTTATTGAATAGTTCCACTGTATTAGATTGGTTGATAAGCATATAATTCAGCTGCTTATGCTGTAATTAGCATGCCACAGTGTTTACCTTGTTTGCATGGTGATCTGCACCTCTACATGACACTTACTGACTCTAAATGTTTCTGCAGCCATATGCACATCGCTCTGTGATGCACACACAATGAAAAATGACTGTGTAGGCTTTATTGAATCCCCCTGCAAATCAATTAAATGTCCATATAGTTCAATTAAACATGAAACAGTATCTTGTTTTAATAGCCATTAAAATAATATGTAAGGAAATGTCTAATTCATTAATAATAACATTCCAAGCAGTCTTTCCTTGCCAAATGTTCCAAAGACCACATGCTCTTGAGCAAATAGTAAACTGATAACATAGCTTCAACAACTGTAAAATGGTCTGTTAGAACCACATGTAAAAGATAAGTCCATACCACCACAACTGTCTTTATACAAAGCCAGGACAAAAGTCTGAACAATCTGAAGAGTCCCCAAAAAGCAAACATTTGGCAAAATACTTCACCACATAAGCAAATCTTTATATCAAATACAAAACCTCAAAATGCCAACAGAACATCAGCAGTAGCTTCCTCTACATCTAATACATCTGCTGTAATAATAAAATATCAAAGCTGAAGCACCAGTACCTTATAACAGAAGCAAGACCTGTCTGCATAAATGGCCAGCTCTGAAGAAGAGTCCAACAGGTTTCCAATAAAAGAACCAAACAAGTACAGCAGAATTCAATGCTATGGAAGCCATCTTCTACCCACTTATAAGTATGGTTGTATCACAGAAGTTGTAAAATGGGTATGTCCATTATAACATTAATCTTAAATTTGATCTCTATAAGTATCTTAAACACAGCAATGCCAAAAATTTATGCCTGGCTAACCCCCTTTTAGTCAGCCCCACCTTCTAGAAAGGTTGCATCATATGTAAGCCTCTATGCTGAGAACCGAGAAATATCATACATCTATCCAGTAGTATTATTATGCATAAAAAACATCAGTGAATACCCTGTATAAGAGCTGGATGCATTATGTTAATAGCCATAAATTGTTCACTTGAAACACTTTCTTTTCCTAACTTTCATCCATACTCCAACTTTCCTCTACCACTCTTATTTGCAGAATATTTTAGTTGTAAACTCTAGCACAGTATAATAAAAAATGGCCTGTCTTTAAACAATCTCCAAAGTTACTCTTCTTTTCTCTTATATTATAATTTCTCCTACTGGAGTTCAGATACACCAATTCCTGCAAAACAAAACAAAAAAAAGAATAAGAAAATCAATTAACTACATTCAGAAAATATTTACTTTTCATCCTTAACAATGTAAATGGCACTTCCTTCAAGCTGTCCTGTTAGGGTCTATATTAGAAGATTGAATGTTTAGGTGATCGAACACCTAAACATCAATCTTCTAATATCGAAAGCAAAAAACGGCGAACGGCCGATTTAATGCAGGGAAAGTTTTCCCTTGGCCATTCGCTGGATTTTGCCATTTCCATACTGTTGAGCGGTCTTGGAGTTGGTATATTTAGTTAGGGGGGTGTAGGGTGGTGGGAGGGGAAGCCCCCCACTTAGTTTGAATTTAAAGGTTTTTTTTTTTTTTTACTGGCCGATGAACGTGTTTCTCTTGGGGGGGGGGGGGTTCAATATTCTTAGGTTCGATATTAGGCGATCGATGTTTAGGTGTTTGATCACCTAAACATTCGATCTTCTAATATAGACCCATCCTGTTAACCTTGTGTCAGTTCACAGGCAATACTTTGCTTAGCCTGTTGACCTGATGTAACCCAGTACTGATAATCTATGCATTAGCTCCATGCATTGCCAGCTACAGGATGTTACAAACCAGCTTTTTCACAAAATCAAGCCTTTGAATGTGTTTTAATTGTATGGCGCATCCTATAATAGCTGTCCATATGCTATCACCCCTCCCCCATGTCATAAGAGTGTCAGAATTGTCCCATCTCAGGAGTAAGCTCAAGAGCATATAATACTCAGGCATAGATAAACATCTCAACTATCCACATCACAGTATTTGCTTTTAGGCAGTCTTTACTCATAATGTCACCCCACTACACACATGTTCTTCCCTAATAAAGTTTTCACTAGATCTGCCAATCAGCATAATCAGCAGCAGACATAACATTTACCATTATTCACATTTTATTTTCTGCATTCTAGAAGGCTTGTAATTGCAGTTATCATATTTAACATGAAATTGCCTTTTCATTTTCTTTCAGTGTAAAGCTAATAGACATGATTAGCTGCAAAAGCAGGTTTTCTATATATTGTTTATATACACAGTTATTCATGGAGATATATAATTAAGTTTTCATTTATTGTCCTAATACACCAGTAATGTCCCCTCCCTCACTTAAATGTACTAATTCCACAATCACACAACTCAGCTGTATAGAAAAGTGGAAATACCATGCACAGCGAACATGTAGAAACCACATCAGCAATTTTTTACGTATAGGTCATCACAAGCACCAGCTAATGCTTTTTTATACACCTCCTTATATTTCTACCTCTGTTTTGCAGAACTGTCTGTAGCAATACCTCATTCAATAAAATGGACTTTCAGACAAATTTTCATTTGGCAAAAATGGTTTTCAACTATTTGGATTTAGTGATTTGTCATTCTTTGAAATGGCTGTTTAATTCTCATGACAGGAATTCATCCAAATATCCATCAATCATTCAAGACACATGTTCTCAGACTAAAACCATATGTAACTGAATATATGTGCCCTGTTCAGTCTTATAGGTTGTTTCCTAATGATCATATGCTCAACCATGACTGTAGCCTAATGGTCACAGACCCATCCATATCTGTAGTCTAATGATCATAGGCCCATCCATACTTGTAGTCTAATGATCATATGTCCAACCACAACTGTAATCCAATGATCATAGGCCCATCCATAACTGTAGTGTAATGATCATAGGCCCATCTGTAACTGTAGTGTAATGATCGTATGTCCAACTGCAACTGTAGTCTTATAATCATAGGCGCATCCATAACTGTAGTCTATTGATCATATGTCCAATCATAACTGTAGTTCAGCTTATTAATGAGCATGTCTACTTCTAACCAGACACTTCAAAATAACATCTAAAATCGTCTAACATAAAAAAAAGAATAAACAAATTCATACTTTGCATTTTAATGTTACTGTCATTTCTCTTAAAAGTCTGCATGACATTTGTCACACAAGGGAGAATACTTAAGTACAGCTACTAATGTCTTCATCCAGCCTGTGCTTCTCAGTTACATACAAATCCTATAGCAATGCCATGAGTAGACATTGAAATCCACAGAGTTTACTAGGCAAGAATAGAAATAGATTGACAGGCCTTTCTTCCTTATCACACACATACATATGTGCATGCACACAGGCATTGGGATGTGAAAAGAAACCAGGGTACTCAGAAGAAACCCACATGAAGACAGTGAGGATGTGCATACTCTGCATGAAATGTAGGATAGATAAAAACCAGATTAGAGAAACATAAGGTGACAATGCTACTCACTGTATCACTGTGTTGCCCTGCTAATGTCTTCTTCCATTACAAAATGAACATAAAGTATCTAATCATTAAATATACATGAACATCAACTTACCCAAACTACTGACACCCTCTGAAATGGGTCAAGTTTATTTTTTCACCCATATGATGCAAATTAATTTACTGAAAATACAATACATTTTCAAACAAACAATATAACATAATAAAAACATGTCAATAGTCATGTATGCAAAGACAGACTAACAAATGTTTTATTAGAGGACAAGGTTTCTATTTAACACATTTCTGCAGAGCAGTGGCTTCTACGGGAGGTCTGTTTGAGCTAGACATATTTTTTCATAGTGAGAGCAAATTTAAAACAAGAGTAATTTTAAAATGTGAGCATCTTTTCAAACATAATAAAACCTTTAATATCTGTATAAAAATTCAGTACGTAAGAGTTATGACCTGGAATTCAAAGTTCATGTTGTCAAGATGGTAGAAAAAGAAGGCAATCATCCTATTACATCAGAACTTCCTGAATGAGAAACAATGTAGGAATGGAGGAAACAACTAGCTAATCTCTTGGAAAAAATCCCAGAAAAAGAGTTCAACATCAAAGAGAGAAAAAAAGTCATTTAGATGGAGGTAAATAGCATTCTAACTTTTCAGATAAAGGGATGGAATTGGCCTTGGGTGTTTCAGTGCAAAGAGAAAAACATGTACAGATTACTAGAATGGCCACTGCAATGAAAACAGATAAACTCATCAGCAGTTCTGATTTTACGGCGAGCCATCATGACTTGGAGTAAAAAATTCATGCATTATTGGAGCGTTGATCAGACAGAAGAATACAATCAGGCATCTTTTTATGAAGGATGTCACAGCAAATGTTATTCATTTTGTTTTGTTTTGTGTAACACAAACAGACTTACATGATATAACAGCAGCAGCAGTTATTGGCAATATAGATGAAGCAGCTGTTTGGGCTGATTTGCCTGATGAGTGAGGAAGAAAAGAGGCTCACAATCGTTACCCCCTGCTGAACCCCCAGCCATGAAAAACATTGAATTACAGTTTGCCTCCTTCTCTGACTGATGGCCCAAATCTACCTAAGGATCTCAGCAGTGTTCCCATTGTTCATGTTGTAATGTAAGAGAATGGGTGGATGAACTATTCACTAAGCAAACAGGCTTCAAAATGTATGCTGATTATTTCTTTTGTACCCATTTATTAGTGTGGGATACTTTCCATTGACATGTCAGTCTAAAGGCCAAAACACATTTGCAAGAAATGTAAAGCGGTCATAAACATCATCCCTGCAGGTTGTGACAAAGTCCTACAATTTGATGATGACATTCCCTACATCTGGTTGAGAAATCATGAGTGACAGCTTACTCTAGCTGGTAATCTTAAAGCCCCCCCCCCCCCATACACACAATCACCAAGCCACTGATGGTAGATTGGAAGAAACCTGTTTGACAGTCATTTGAAAAGCTCTTATCATCAACTCATTTGAGATTTGTTGTACCAACAAAATAAAATTAAGGTGGTGTTAGCCAGCTCCATACATAGATGGACACATCCCTGACTGTAACCTAGGCAACCTGAGTGTGATTAGTGGTGGAGCAACCAAGGAGGAGAGAGAAATGAGAAGGTTGTGCTCTGTCTGGTGGGAGGGGCTTGATAACTTACTAGAGGTGTGGGTCATTTATTTCCCATCATTGGAGACAGTCATTCAGAATGGAGGATGAGGGTCAGGCATGCAGAAAGGTTAGGTTAGTGTCTCTGCTTAGAGCAGGGGAAGGGACATTCCTGAAAAATGCTTAATTACAGGCATAGTCCCCTGATAAAAGAAGATGCCAGATCCTAGGGAGTAGTGTCTCCCAAACAAACACCAGCTTGAGCATAGTATGATAGCTCCATGTTCTTTTGTTTTCTTCCTGTTTAGAGGAGGAATCATAATTTACACAGCCATAGAGGCTATTCTTGTCCAGAGAGATATGACTCACTTGGCAAAAGTATACACCTAGGTTCCAGTCAATGCCATGTTCCAAGGAGGATGGCAAGTACAAGAGAAAGTCAAGAATCTGAATGCAGAGATGAGCTTGTTGAACAAAATAAAAAAAAAAAGTGATATTATAATACTGTGACGAGCGGCATGCTGCCTTCAGTCAAAATCTGCAGGACCCAGCTGTATCTGTCTATCCATCAGATACTGAGATTGAGACAGAAACCAAACAAAAATAGTACCCCCAAAACAACGAGGAGCTAACTGAGTGGTTTCTTTTGCATTTAAAGTTGGCTCACAGCTCAAAAAAAAGAGAGACTAAATCAATGCAGTTAACGGAGAGGATGAAGAACATGTTGGCCAGTAAAACTAATTGAGATATATGAATGGCATTATTGGCTACAAATGACATTATTGGTTACAAATGACATTGCTTTTAGTTTCTTGCACATTGTTTTGGCCTTTGGAGAATGTTATTGAAGGTATCTGACAGAAACAAATGATATTACTGTTTTTATTTTGTTTTTTTTTTTCCAACTGGTTTTGACTTCTGAAGTAAAAGTCAGTGAAGGTAAATGACATATGCAAAGGACTTTAATGTTTTTTGTTTTCTGCAAGTGTGTCTGACCTCTGGAGAAAGTCTGTGAATATAGCAAACAGATACAATGTACATTATGGCTTTTGGTGTCTTGTAAGCGCTGTTGGCTTCTTCTTCTTCTTCTTTTTTATTTGGTTTTAAAACAATAGATAAACAAATCAATTATAGAACAAACAACTAGTTACACAGGTCCACAGCTGATCAACATATCAAAGTTATACATATCAATAACAATTAATATTTTTCAAGTAACTCTTTAAGCCAAGATTTATATGAATGTGACATATTAGAAGTTCAAGCCTTCAGTAAAGCCTACGTGGTCATTTTTCACTATGTGCTTGTTGCAGCGCAATGCAAACACGGCCGTGGACAGTTTTAGATTCAGTAAGCACCATGTAGAAGTGCACACCCCAACGCAAAGAAGGTAAACAATGAGGCACGTTAATTACAGCATAAGCAGATGAATTGCAATGCTAATAAACCTATCCAATATGGTGGAGCTATTCAATTAGCTATAAAGCATCCATGTAGACTCCATGCTGTTTTTTCCTGTGAATTTCAAAACTTTTGGAATTCAGCCATGGAAAGGAGTATACACAGAATGTTAGGGGCTGCTGCTGCTTTAATTCATTTGTATGCGCTACAGGCTGAAGCCAATGCTGATGACACTACTAACAGAAGTAGGCTGAGAAGGCCCCATTTAACTTATCACAAGTTACATGTCATAAAAATTGTAGAGCACTAAAGGATAGACAGGTAAACACTACAGGAACTCTGCGATCTCTGCCATCTCAACTCAAGGCCAGAGCCAATCGAGGGGAACCCATCCCAGTGAAGACAAAGGTATGTGTAGCCCTTAGAATCTTAGCTACAGGTACCTTTCAGAGACCAAGAGGGGACATGCAGGGGGTGTCACAGGATCAGCATCCAGGATCCTCCAACAATTCCTGAATGCTATGCTCCAACATGCCAGTGACCACATATATTTTCCCTGTAGTTCTGAAGGGAGGGCCAGAAATAGGCAGGAGTTCTACCATGTAGCACACTACTCTGTAGTAGTGGGTGCCATAGATTGTACACATATAGAAATGAAGGCACCACCTGGGGAACAGGGTAGGCTCTACATTAACAGAAAGAGCTACCACTCTATCAACTGCCAAGTTGTGCATAATGCCAGGGCATTAATCCTGAATGTGTGTGCTTGCTGGCAACCCTGGCAGTTACCACAACTCATATATCTGGCACGCCTCCCAACTCTACCAAATGTTTGATAGAGGGATATCCCACAGGGTCATTTAATGAGGGATGCAAGCTATGCACTGGAACCATGGCTGATGACATCCATCAGAAATGCACATACACCTACAGAAGAATGCCATAATGAGGCACACTCTCAAACCAGAAATATCAGAGAGCAAGTGTTTGGGCTGCTGAAGTCACGGTTCTGGTGCATAGATACATCTGGGGGAGTCCTGCAGTACAGTCCATGGACATGTGCAGAAATATTAACAGTATGTGCCATGCTACTCAACATAATCCTGAGGAAACTGCTTCAGCAGGATCAGCAAGGGGAAGGGGCACACATCCCACCATCAATGCCATGGTCACCAGAGCCACAGGTAGCTGGGGAGTCAGAGAAGAAACCACTAGCTGCTGTGGGTGTAGGCAGATGTAGGCATGCTCAGTATGCCATTGCATTGGCCAAGAGACAACACATAGCACACTCACTCACTCACTCACTCACTCACTCACTCACTCACTCACTCACTACCTAGATGCCTAGAACCTTCCTTCTGCTCACATACATATAGTAACATTGATGCCAGGCAACTCACACAACCATTACCTCTTCATGTATTGGCTGTGTACTGCTTACATCAGACAGTCAGCCCTGAACTACAAGCATGTCAACTGCTGCATTTACAAGGTAAGTCTCAAACCTGAAGTGTATTGTGTAATAATATGAATGAGTGGCATATCCTTGTATCACACTAAATGGTACTGTAAGCAAGTAAAAGGTGGGAGACTGGTACAGTAATGATCTTAACATGTGACAGCAGAGTCTTGTGTGACTTATATGTGTTCATTATTAAGTAGTAGGGCTCAGGCAAGAATGATTCACACAGTTATACCCCTCAAAAGTAGTGATGGTCACTGAGTGGCCCAGTTTAGCACCATACATTTATAATGGAAAATAATTGAAGAGAGAAGTTAGAAAGTAATGATACACATTGCAGTTTCTGACTTGGGTAATTTTGATGCTATCAGTTATGTACCTTCCCAAGGGCAATATAAGTTAAAGGTAAAATTACCAGTTCAACTCCACAAATGCACATATATTAAGCACTTTAAGTCAGTTATTCACCCATAGCATCAGACACAAAGCTTATGTATTACTGACTCAAAAAAGATAGAAAACAGGGATATGGCACAGTTATCATCACTTGCACAGGATGTTGTGTTATGTGGGGGAGCAGGAGGCCTAGACTAACACAAAAGCTCAATGAGTGTGTGTAAGTAAGAAAGAGAGGCAGGCAGACATTTAGATAAACCAACAAATGGCCAATGAGACAACATGAGTTTTAAGCTGTACAGCTGAACCATGTAACTGTTTTGTGTGTATTTCTGTAGGGATCATCCAAGTGAAATTGGTGTATGAGCATCTGATAGACACTGCCAAGCTCTGTGCTGGCTCTGCATCTTGGTATGTTGGGCAGGTGTGAGCCATGCAGGGTAGAGGTGATGGTTCATCATTGTCATCCCCAGCCACGGGACCTGGCTCTGCCAAGAGTTGCACTGGCACATCTGCACCCATGGTCAGATATACTGCTGCCTCCTGAAAGTTATTAATGTCTGCTGGATGAGCTCCCTTCACAGAGACCCTCATGACCATGACCCCATGGCCTGCCATGTCTATGTGTGGACAACACACTCACTGATGGTGCAATGGAAGCACTGCCAGTATGGGAGCGTGGTCGGGCATGGCCACACTGAGTGACAGCAGATGATGTGGCTGACCTATGACCATGAAGATGCCATTCCCCTCCCAGCAGATGTTCCATCACAGACAACGCGTGTTCCATAATAGACACACTTCATTCCAACATATCATTCACCCAATCCATGGAATCAGCAACACAGTGGAGGCAGTCACACATGTCAGCCTGTGCCACATCTACAACCCTGAGCATTTGTCTGGAGCACCTATGGGAACATAGGTTCATAGGTAGGTACTAGGCTATTAGCCCAAGGGCCTACGTAAGCCTAGCCAACAAGGTTCCCTGGCTTACACCACCCAAGAAAGTTATTTTCCTGTGCCACTGTCGACCAGAGACACAGAAGTGATCCCCGGGGTGTATTTCCTATTTCCCATCCACTCACTAAGATTTTTCTTGAAGAGTGCTAATGAAGAACTTTGCTTGACATAGATGGGTAGCCTGTTCCAGAGTATTGGAAGTCTCTGGGACATTAATCTATTCCTCCAGCATGTCCTGTTTATTGTGGTGACAAGGTTTAGGTCCCTAGAGAGTGTAGCTTGGTGGGATTGGGATTTCTTTAGGTGTAGCATGTCCAACATCTCTGTGTTTGACATAGCTTTATATGTTAGGCAGAGATCACCTCGGAGTAGGCGATATGCTACGGAGTAAAGCTGGAGTTTTTTGAGACGGTCAGTGTAGGGCATTTATTTCAGGCCAATAATCCTCTTTGTGAGGTACTTCTGTGGCCTTTCCAGCTGCTGCAGATGTCTTGTGAGGTACATTTCAAAAGGGACATTGTACTCTATAATAGGTCTAATGAGTGTCGAGTAGAGGGGAACAATGACCTCTTTTTTCCTGGATGAGAACCCTTTTATGATGAGGTGTGCCACGTAGGACTTCCTGACTACTGTGGCAATGTGACTATCAAAGGAGAGACTACTATCCACCTAGGTCCCAAGGTCTGATATCACACATTCAGTGTTAAGTAGATTGCTGCCTATGTGGTAGTTCATGGGTACAGAGTTTTTAACCAAAGGGGAATGACACTGCACTTTTTGGCATTGAGCTTGAGGCCATGGCTCTGACAACAGGCATCTGTTTCAGCGAGGTCCTTCTGTAGGATGTCCACATCATTTGGGGACTTGACTATGGCTCCTAGTTTGCAGTCATCTGCGAACTTCATTAGCAAGAGGCCTTCTGTGCTAGCCTGTACTTCAGAGAAGTAGATACCAAACAGGAGAGATCCCAGGACTGAACCCTGTGGTACTCCACTTGTCACTGGTTTGAGGTCAGATTTGGAGTCTGCAACTTTTACAGTGTGGGTTCTATCAGTGAGCTAGTTGGCAACCCATCTTGTGATGTAGGGATTTATACCTAGTTTAGTGAATTTAGCTATAATTCCAGAATGGGGGATGGTGTTGAAAGCCTTGGCAAGGTCAAGATAGGCTGTGTGAACCACCTTACCCCCATCTACGGCTTTGGTGACTGCCTCAAAGAAGTTGATCAGGTTCAGGAGGCATGATCTGCCTTTCACAAACCCAAACTGGGTGGGATCCAGAGTTTGGAGGTTACCAATGTCTTTGTTTATGAGTTCCATGATGATACGTTCCATGGCCTTGCAGACCAGGCTCATCAGGCTAATAGGGCGATAGTTCCTGGGATCAGTAGTGGCTCCCCCTTTGTGGAGTGGGATAACTGTTACTGTGCACCATTCAGTGAGCACAAAGCCTGATGTGATGCTATTATTGAACATGGTGCTTAGGTGGGGAGCCAGTTCGTTCTGAAGTTCGTGTAAAACGCAGCCTGGGATGTTGTCCGGTCCCATGGATGCTGTGTTTTTGGCTTTAGAGAGTGCAGCATTTACCTGTGTAGTTGTGATTACAGGGACTCTGCATTCTTCCTGTATAGATATGGGCCCTTTAGGGGGTGAGGGGGGGGTAAAGTTAGCACTGAACCTATCTGCCAGGATGTTGGCAATATCAGTTGGTTCAGTAACTTTCGTGCCATTGTGCTGTAACTCAGAGCAGATCTGGGTGTTGCCATCGAGATTTTTGACATAGCTATAGAATGCTTTGTGGTTGTCCTTAGAACTAGTGGTGATTTTGTTTTCATAGCTAGCTTTGGAGGATCTTATAAGGGATCTCAGCTTCTTACTGAGGCTGTCAAGGGAGCTCCTCCACTCATGGGATTTTACTCTCTTTTGCAACAGTTTCTTCCTTCTGTTGTAGAGTTTGTTTATAGCAGGGAACCACCAGATTGGCTTCCTTTTTTTGGAGGATAGCATCTTGGTTCTGTTTGGGATAGCACAATCCATGCACCCGTGTAAGTGCTTACAGAGTGCATTTGTGTAAGATTCAGCAGTTGTAACTGTATTGTCCATCTGCATGGGTGTCATGAAGTTCACCACTTCTGTCTTAAGAAGCATGAAGTTGGCTCTGGAGAAATTTTTTACCATGGTTTCCTTAATGGGGGGTGGGGCAGGATGTGGATATCATGGGTGATTAGCTTATGGTCGGATCGGACCAACAAGATGTTGACTTAAGGTGTGGAAATCCAGTCACTCATGTTGGTAATGACTAGGTCTAGGATATTGTTGCCCCTGGTGGGGGTGTGGATAAGTTGATCTAGGGCATTGGAGTTTATGAATTCCAGAAAGCATTGCGCTAAGGAGTTGGTACATGAGTAGTTTTCCCAGTTAATGGTGGGGTAGTTGAAGTTGCCCATTATTAAGGTGTTTGGTTGAACCCTAATATTTTCCAGTACATCAAGAAAAGAGGAGTGGGAATCCTGGGGCATGGTGGGGGATCTGTAGCAAGCTACAATTTGGATTGCAGTTTTGCCCAGAGTTAGTTGCACTTGGATAACCTTGGATGCATTATGCTGAGCAACTAGCCTGGAGGTGTGGATATCCTTAATGAATATGGACACACCTCCGCCTTTGGTGTTTCGGTCCAGGTTACATGGCCAAAAAGTGTGGTATGAGTTATAGCCTGGTAGTGCATGGGTGCTGTCTGGAGCCTTGAACCAGGTCTCAGTCACTGCACAGATATCGATGTTCTCCATTTTAAGGAGCGTCTCGAGTGAGTGCATTTTGAGATTTAGGCTTCTAGCATTGAGTAGCATTACCCTCAGTTTTTGCTTGCCTGTTCCTGTTACGGTGGTGAATTTGTCATTTGAACCTTGCCTAAAAAAGGTACTATAGGGGCGGCAAGAGCCTTAGCCAGTATCTGGAATCCCAGGGATGACAAGTGCAGGCCATCTCTGGCAAAACATCGTGGTCTGTCAACCATGTCATCCCAAACAGACAGATACTGGATCCCCTTAGAATGACACCAGAAGCTTAGTCAATTGTCGAAGTCAATCATTTTGTCCTTGTACTGCGGTATCATTCTGGGCGATGGAAGAATGCTACTCAGGGCTAGGATCATACCTGACTGGGTTACAAGATCAGAGAGCTCTTCCATGTCTCTTTTCATGTAGTCCAGGGAGGTACGCCTCAGATCATTCACACCAACATGGACAATGACAGAGTCATATTTGTACTTTTTGTGGAGTGACCTGAGTGCATGGGTTATGTGGCAGATCCTGGCACCCGACAGGCAGCTGACAGTAACCTTCTCCTTGTTTAGCCTGGTAAGTGGGACATCAGTGTGTCTGACTATAGAGTCACCTATGACTAGTGTGTTGGGTATGTTGTTTTGCCTTATTGGCTGTGGTTGAGTGGTGCACTGAGTCTGTGGACTATGTGTCATTTGGGTTGTGTTGGGGGATGGAGGTTTCTTGCGTTTCTGCTTTGGAGGTCTCTGTTGCTTAGACAGATTATTATTGAGAGCCTCCGTGAATGTTTTTGTGTTACTATGTGTGGAGTTTGGTGGTGTAGATTTAGTGAGACTATGTGATGAGTGTAGTGTGGTGCAAATGTTTACCTTCTCCTCTTGACTGTCAAGTTCAGGCTTGGTTGGAAAAAGCTTTACCTCCAGTTTGGCTAGATAAGTGCATCTCTCACAGGTTGTAGTGTTGGGTGGTAGGAGGAGAGGGTTGTCTGTGTACATGAGGCAATTTCTACATTGCCTCAAGATGCCCAGATTCATCAGATAGACAGGAGAGAACACTGGAAGCTAACCCTTGAACATGCCTGTGCCTCCATGATGGCCCTAAACATATGTTGACTGGCATGGAAAGAGACACCTGCACCAGGTGGAGGAGGAACAGCAGGCACCCTCTGAGCACTCCTATCAACTCTGCTGCATGACACCTCACCCACACTATGGCTATAGCTAGACTCAACAGGCACTGAAGCCACAGTAACCACAGTGCACTGATCAATTCCCTTGCCCTCCAATGGTCCAGTATCTGTGGCATCACTGGAATGGGTAGGCATAGGCCTACAGGCCGTGTCCAATGGAATTGCAGAAAATGGATGTATGTCAACCTCAGTGTCAGGTTCAACCTCTTTACCCCCTGACTGTGCCTCAATTGGCCACCAGCATCATCAGAGTCTGCTGATACACTGACATCAGGTGACAGTAGGCCCACGCTTCCACTGTCATGATCACCTGTGATAAAAAGCAAGAAACACAGGACACAATTAATACTTATACTACTGTGATCCACTATATGCCAAGAAACTAACAGTGGTGCCACTATTATGGATAGTACAGCAATGCACACAATAGGCCTGACATCTACAGCACACACTAAAACATTTCTTTCAATTGCTCAGCAGTACTGACATAAAACTGTTTGGCTTACCATCTGCAGATGAAAGGCTTCTCTGCAATCCAGATGGGCCTGGAAGAAGTTAAGCAAGAGGTAAGGGTAACATCATCATAATTAAAAATAATACAGGTGGTAATACTTTTACCGCTTTATAAGTCCATTAAGTATACTTTCAACAAGAACATGTCTGTCAACTCAAACCTAAGCTAATAACTGTAGCAATCATTAATTCCTCTCAACAAAATACGTGTAAGACAGAAGTAACGTATTGATTTCAATTGTTTTACTATACAACAGTATTTAATGATTGAGATATCAAAGCCTACCTGGACGTTCCTCCTGGAACATGCTTGCTGTCTCTGACACTGTTACTCCCACATCCAAGACATGCTGTACTGCACACTTCTCTGAGCTTTCTGGATCCCTGATATTGGCCAGTTACTTTTCATTCGATGTTAGTGGTGGTTCCCTAGCAGGCCCTTTCCCAGTACTCATCTGGTTATGTCCCACTGCAGCTGCTCTCCTCCATGCAGATATGATCATGTCAGTGGCCCTGTAGCACACCTACTCGTATGTCCTGCCGTAGCCACCCATGGCATACAGATCAGCAATTATCTGTTGCCAATTTGCATCCTACATTCCATATCTCCCAGTCCCCTTTCCAGCAGAAAAACACCATGTTGCCTAAAGGCATCCACTATGACCTGGCTCTAATCATTGCTGAAGGGGGTCTCCGAGGATTGAAACTCCTGAGTGGCATATTCCTAGGTGTCCTAAAAGGCAACATAAGGATAATACACATAAGTATCAAAGAAGTACTGAATAATTGTTTCCAAAGAAAACAGAAAAGGTAGTCACTCAGTATTACCCCTGCAGAAACATACAATAGTCTACAGATGTAAAATATGAACAGGCAGGATGCAAAACAAGGACAGTAACAAGAGCAACATACCCATGTTTGTGCCATAACATTAACTCACCCCCCCACAAAAGAACAATCTTTCCTTGTTTGTGCCATAACAGTAACTCACCTTTGACCCCCACCACCCCAAAAAAAAAAAAAACAAAAGGAAAATGACACATTTTGCTAACAAACCATTTTGAAATGCTAAAAGTTCTATCAAAGGAACTGTCCCTGAAACATTTGTACATATTTATCACACAGCATTCCATTTTCATGTATTGGCAATCATGTACACCTCTGAAATGGCTTGTCAAACATGTCTATGCCATCAGTACACTTCTAACTAATGCATACAGATAAAATTGTAAAAGCTTTTGCTTCAGATTTTTCTTAAATACATTTCATCATATGCAGTATACAGCTGACCAAATGGAAGCATACCTTCTGAAGTTCAATACTTCTCTGTACAGATATAGCCTGAAGAAATAGCATTCTGTGCAGTCTTCCCAACATAAACAAGTCTCCTCACCATTAGTTTGCCTAGCTACATGGTTACCTTTATGTTTACATTCAGGGCTATTAGCATGGTGAATATGCAAATGAGGTGTGACCTCATTAGAATTGCTGAATCATAAAAAATTGGATCCATGTAGGAGATGTAAACATAGTGCAGGTACTCCCTCAGTGTTTGGTTTTAATAGATTACAACTGTGAAAGGTAAGTGGTTGGGAGAAGGAAAAAACAACAGCACTGCGGGCTGCCTTACTTTCACTGGGTATATCAGATTAGATCTATAAATTGTTAGATGTAAGGTTGGAAATGTAGTTAAGCAGCACACAAGTCACAAGTTGTGTTCCATAACATCTAACATGCCCTTCATTTGTTGGCAAGTACATATGATATTATTTCCACTTAATATCCTCACACATTTTAAGGCCAATGATATAGAATGGCTTACACACTGCATGTCTCAGATTACTGCTCAGATAAATGAAGAATGGCAACCAAACACATAAATGTAAGACAGAGCTGTATATTTTCAATCAATAATCATGACATGTTGTGTGATCCTTAGGTGCACCACTTCTAAAATTAGTAAGTGTACAAATAACACTAGCATGGTTTGATATCACTGTAGATGCTGTTGCAGATGCTGTGTGCATAATTTTCTTTGCTGAAAAGCTGTTTGTGTGGCAGAGAGGCATAAGGCACCCATCCTGTGTTCTGAAGGTGCATTGGAGTGCAAGTTCAAATGCAGACCTATGTAGAAATATCTTCTTTGTGTATGTCATAGATTGCTTACCTCATTTCAACTACCTCTCCTTTTTCTTTCTTTCTTTTTCTTTTTTTTTTTATTGGCCAATGTTTGTACAATACTCCACTTAGCATAAACACGGGAGATGAAGAAAAATTAATGTCAGGTGTGGCTGTGCTTATCTGGATTGTGCAAAGCACAGCACTGTGCAAACTGGACAACTGGCCCACCCAAGAAAAAGAGAGGACCCAGACAGCCAAAAATAGAAACCTGATGCATTCAATTAATATTATTGGGGATTGTACAAATCCAGAATGTGACACTGCACTACTGTTAACAGCAAGGCCTTAAGAATGATTATTAAAATAGGGAATGCCATCTAACTAGTGTTGTGACAGCAGGTGTAAGTGTAGGGCTGGAATATTGATGGTTCGGGATTCTAGTACAGGGAGTTCAACCTTTGTTTTAGTGTTGTGACATTGCAGTTTATAACAATGAACTGCAACATAGCCAAGTGCTTTCTCAACCTTCTTGTGGCAGCAGGTGTAAGTGTAGGACTACCACAGTTGTGGTTCTGGATTTGAATACATCATATTCCATACACTTTACTGTTGTTCCCCTTCCCATTATAGTCGCTCTCACTTATAACACTTGGCATAATTGAGCTGATATGAATTATATGTATGAGGGCAGAGACACTAGTATTGTGTCAGTTATTACTTACATTTCTATGTATTATCACATTTATTTTCAGATGTATGACTGTGGGTATGCTGTATACTATATTCCTGTAAGTATATTTCTGGTATCTGGACTGACATGGCCTTCACATTTATCTAACACAGATATGTAACTGCCTGTACATCCAATAACCTTGAAATTGCAACTGGAACTATGTAATGTCTCACTGCCTGGCACTGTTGCACTTCTCTTGCCATCACGCAAACATGAAAAGTATGACAGACAATTGAGTTTCAGACTTTATATCCTTTAGGAAATACATGCTAATGCAAAACCTGTTATTGTATCATGTTTGTAAGAGCAGTATTTAAAAAGCGTCCCTATTTTTGGGCCTTTGCCCCCCCCCCCAATTATTTATGGCTTTGTCCAGATTTCTTGCTCTAAGAGGCTGAGAGGTATGTTTCCAGATATTGACTCTGTAATAGGCCCACAGCAAGACTGGTGAGCTACACATGTCTTTCAGTGTTTGTGTGTGTACACGTGTGTAACCTTCTGCGGCTATATCCTATATGTATATGCACTGCCATCCCTCCTATTTGGGTGCCAGTTAGCTATCCCTATATTACCACAGTAACCCACCTTTCCTGTACACACTAGAACAAAAAACATTTATCACAGCATCTCCTCCTGCATCAACATATTTGCCCTCTGTAGTGCACTACACACTCTGTGCCACCCTTAAAATGCATTGTCATGCCTCACCCTATGTACAGGGGTCATCACACCCTGTGTGGCATATCCTTCTCTAGGTGCACACAACCTATGGTGTGCCTCCACACAAATGGCCATGACAGGGTTATGCCATAGAGTTATGTTCTCAAACCCCAATATGTCACTTTCTTTATATCCCTGTTACTATTATCTGTGATGAGTGCTGAGTACAGTGCAAAGTATAATGTATGGCACTGAAGAAAATATATAAATGGTTATGTAATTTTGTCAGACTAAATCTATAATTATTGTTGTGGAATATGTTTTTTGTTAGATGGAAGTGAAATGAAGCAAGTGTATTAATAGATGGAGTGTACTGGTAAGAAGTTTACATGTTGACAGTGGACATATTTGTAGTAAGTTTAGACTAATGGTATTTTTTTCTGTTAGTTAATGGTAGTACTTGTGATTAGAAGTTATAAAGGTAAACATGTCCGGGGTGGCCACTAAACAGGGGGAAGGAGGTGAGCAAGGTGGGCATGTGCACAAGGATGGAACCAGTTGACACAGGACTGCGTTTGTTTTGATGCCATGATGGAGAACAAATAATAAAATAAACAGTAATATTAAGTGTAAATCACAAAAGTTGTGGCAGAAGTCTAAAAAAGATATACTTTAGAGAAACAATAGTCTCTGCAAGCAAGAAGTGGCACATCTATAACATAATATAGCGATTTCAAAGATAAAGAAAAAAGGGGGAAAATTAAGTAACCAGGAGGTGAGAATGCAGTGATAAACAGGGTATGCTGGAGAAGGTGAAAAGGAAGGGATTTAGCTGGGTGGATGAGCACATGAAAGGACATGATAAGATGAGTCCCTATCTGATAGGGACTCGCTAAGACAGCTGTTAAACAAAATACAGTAAATATGCAGTGATATATGAGTGCTACAAGTGTAGGCTACTTACCAGAGCCAACATTCCAAATGAGCTGATGTATGTTGCTTTCAGGTAAACAGATCCTTTGTGCTTCTTCTCTAACTATCTGGACGTCTTTGCTTTAGAAATAAGTTGTAGGCAAAAAGAGTGCTCATATTCCATGCCGGCTGATTTGTACTGCTTTCATAAGTCCTTTTGGCTTCTTTTTTAGCTATCTGGAGGTCCATACTTTAGAAATAACTACTGGCTGCAGGTACTGCTGCAAAATTTTTCCATTACTAAACTTACAAGTACCGTGACAAGATAGTCACCTGGCAGTGTAAACCTTGGCTCTAGATGGTTGTCACTGTTGGTCACACCCCAACCCCATGTGCAAAAATGGGAAAAAGGTGTTGTGGATAAATGGATGGACGGATGGATGGATAGATGGAGGCATCTGGATTGGTGCTGAAAATCTTTACATCTTTAAACCTTTAAATATTAATCACCTCCATAAACTGTAGTTACTAATGAAATGTTATTTCAGAAAAGGCATGATATATATCAACCAGTCTTCCCTTCTAGTATATGTCATATTCCTGGTTGCCACAATTGCCATAATACTTGCTCTTTTTCTTACAGTGTCACAGATATAAGTAAAATACTTAAAGGTTTATCATACTTTTGTTTATTAATCATTAATTGCAGCTAATAAGTGTTCTCTACATTTAATGACTTGTTCGTGAAGTCCATCCATAGTGCCCACTTTGTATTAAAACCCAGGCAGTTTGGATAATCACAAATTTCTCTTTCTACCTCAGTTTTTCAAGGATCTAATTGCTTTTCTATCTATATCTATATATATCTATATCTATCTATCTATATATATATATATATATATATATATATATATATATATATATATATATATATACACCATCTGTTTGCAAGTCTTAACTGCTTTTTATCAACAGACACCCATTTTTCCTTCAATAACAGCATGGCAAGTCATCGTTCATACAAAAGTCACAAACTGCCACTTTGCTTGCTTCCAGTTCTCAGACTAAATAATCCTTGAATACACTTTAAAATGTATAAACTCTCCTTCAATTTGGGTCCATCACCTCTTGAATTAAGTCTCATCATTACATTTTGTTTTCATTTTCCATTTTCAACATGGGCCAGTTTCTCATTACACTTCTTCCGGGGGGGGGGGGTTCAATAAACCCTACGCACTCATTTTCTACTATGTGGTTTTCACAGTAAGCACTGTGTAGAGGTGCGCACCACCATGCAAACAAGGTAAAAATCATGCCATAATAATTACAGCATAAATAGCTGAATCACAAGCTAATCAACCAATCTAACATGGTGGAGCTATTAAACAAGCTATAAACCAATCATGTAGACTGTGCTGTTTTTTCCTGCAAATTCCAAAACCTTTTGGAATACAGCCATGGAAAGGAGTCTACACTGACAGAATGTTATGGGATGCTGCTGCTGCATTAATTCATTTGTATGTGCTACAGGCTGAAGCCAATGCTGCTGCTGCCAATAGGCCTAGACCAAAAAGGAGAAGAGTTTTCAGGCCCCATTTAATTTTTCACAACCTACATGATGTGGAAATTGTAGAGCACTACAGGATGGATAGGGAGACACTACAGGAACTCTGTAACATCTGTCGTCCTCAACTCAGAGCCAAGGCCAGCTGAGGGGAGCCCATCCCAGTGGAGACAAAGGTATCTGTAGCACTTAGAATCTTAGCTATAGGTACCTTTCAGAGAGAAAGAGGAGACACACTGGGGTGTCACAGGCATCAGCATCCAGGATCCTCCTTCAATTCCTTAATGCTATGCTCCAACATGCCAGTGACCATATATATTTTCCATGTACTCCTGGGAAGAGAGCCAGAAATATGCAGGAGTTCTACTGTGTAGCTCACTATCCTGATGTACTGGGTGCCACAGATTGCACACATAAAGAAATGAAGGACCACTCAGGGAATAAGGTATGCTCTACATAAACAGAAAGGGCTACGACCCTATCAACTGCCAAGCCATGTGTAATGCCAAGGGAATCATCTTGAACATGTGTGCTGGCAAATGTGGCAATTTACATGACTCACATATTTGGCACACCTCCCAACTGTACCAGGTGTTTGCTGGGGAGATATTCCACAGGATCATTTACTGGAGAATACAGGCTATGCACTGGAACTGTGGCTGATGACACCCTTCGGAAATATACACACACCAATGGAAGAACGCCATAATGAGTCACACACTCAAACTAGAAATATCATAGAGCTTGTGTGTGGGCTGCTGAAGTCATGGTTCAGATGCCTAGATACATCTGGGGGAGCCCTGCAGTACAGTCAATGGACATGTACTGAAATATTCACAGTATGTGCCATGCTACACAACATCATCCTGAGAAAACAGCTTCAGGATAAGCAAGGGGAAGGGGAACACATCCCACCACCAATACCAAGGTCACCACAGCCACAGGCAGATGAGGAATCAGAGGGGGATCCCCCAGCTGCTGTGGGTGTAAGCAGACATAGGCATACTCAGTATGCCCTTGCATTGGCTAAGAGACAATACATAGCACACTCACTGACTCACCACCTAGGGGCTTAAAACCTTTCTCCTACTCATACATACATACAGTAATATTGATGCCAGGCAAATCACACAATCATTGCCTCCCCATGTATTGACTGTGTACTGCTTGCATAAAACAGTCATCCCTGAACTACAACCATGTCATCCGCTGCATTTACAAGTTAAGTCTCAAACCTGAAGTGTATTGTGTAATAATATGAATGAGTGGCATATCCTTGTATCACACTAATTGGTACTGTAAGCAAGTAAAAGGTGGGAGACTGGTACAGTAATGATCTTAACATGTGACAGCAGAGTCTTGTGTGACTTATATGTGTTCATTATTAAGTAGTAGGGCTCAGTCATCAAAGATTCACACAGTCATACCATGATAATCACTGCATGCCCTCAGTTTAGCACCATACATTTGTATTGGAAAATCATTATTTATTTATGTTTATTTATTTGCAGTTTGTTAACCGGGAGAGTCCATTGGGCTAAAAATGAGCCCTTTTTCAATGGAGGCCGGGAGAGAAAAACTCCATGTAGAGACATATGAAACACAGCAACAATTAATATAATTAATACAATTAATAGAAATCTAAAACCAAAAATCAGTACAAAGTCAATAAGCATCACTGTGAGGTGATATAGAATTTATACAAACTGAATGTAAAGCAGGATTATCAAAAGTTGTAGAGTATGTTAGAAATTTCACATATATTGGCATAATCTAATATTTCCAATATATACAAAATCAATGTATGTACCATAAGCAGTGTTGTAGTACCATTATAATTTGCAAAGATAGTACGTTCAGAACAGCCACAGGAGGTGATAATTCAATTTTTTGGGAGAATTAGAAATACATATGGGGGAGGGGAGATGAGGAGATTAAGAGGGATGGGAGCAGGAGCATTCCCAAGTGGAGGAGAGATGAGAATGGAGTAGAGTCTTGAAGGAGGAGAGGTTCTGGGCAGTACAGATATGGGGTGGAAGTGAATTCCGTTTATGTGCTAGAGAAAAAGATAGTAGAAGTTGCCCGGGAGTGCATATGGGTTTGTAAACCTTGAAGAGATTCTGATTGTTGAACCTAAGGATGGATTAGGGATATGCAAGGTAAGGATGCATGAGAGAGAGAGGCATAGTTCAGGCTTAACAATAAGTTTGTGAACAGTTGGGAGCTGAATGTACAGGAGATAGTTGGGGAGTTCTAGCCAATTCAGGGACTGTAAGGTGACACAATGGTGTGAGGAGGATTTGGAATTGGTGGCAAACTTGGCAATTTTATTGTAACAGGATGCCCGTTTAGCCTTAAGTGTGGCTTGTAGACTGGTAAAGATAGGGGCACCATAGGTGAGGGAGGGAAGGAGAGAGGTGTTAGAGACAGAAAGCTTGGATGAAGGGGTAAGAAAGTGATTATGATGATAAAGCATTCCAAGCTTCTGGTGGGTTTTATTTATGTTGGTTTGAAGGGTAATGTCAAACTTTAGTTGTTCATCGATGTACACATCTAGGGGCTTAGTGTAGGGAACTATTTCAATAGGGGTCATGTTTTTGGCTTAGTATGGAGAAGGAGGGTTTTTCTAATTTGGTATTTTTAGTTGGGGTAAAATCATAATTTTTGTTTTTGCTGCATTAAGAGCAAGGAGATTATTAAGCATCCAAGTCTCAGTGTTGTTGAAGGTGACTTGAGTTGCATGCTTGAGTTTGGGGAGAGAATCAGCTGAGCAGATGATAGTAGAATCATCTGCATATTGGACTAATTTAGTGTTTGGGATACAGTAATGAAAGTCGTTGATGAAAATGTTAAAAAGTAAAGGTCCCAGGATAGAGCCTTGGTGGACACTTGTTAGAGTGTCAAGGTAAGAAGAGGTGAAGTTATTCCATTTGACAGCTTGCTGCGTATTTGAGAGGTAACTGGAGAAGCAATTGATGGAAGGGGGGGAGATTGAGTTGAGAGAGTTTAGACAATAGTAGGCTATGGGAAATGGTGTCGAATGCCTTAGAAAGGTCAAGGAGAAGGGTGTTTACCATATTTCCTGAGTTGCACGCTCGTTTGATGTTATTGAGGAAGGATAGAAGAGCTGCGGTAGTACTATGCCCGGGTCTGAAAAAGTGCTGTGTTGGAGTTAGCAGATGGTTGTCTATGAGCTAAGGTAATAGTTGCAGGTGGATGCATTTTTCAAGAATTTTGGAGATAGGGGAAAAAATTTCTATGGGGCGAAAGTTGGATATTTCTGTTTTACCCCCTTTGTGTAGGGGAATAATGAAGGCTTTTTTCCAGAAAAGGGGTATGTAGGATTCTTGTGTAGAACAATTGATTAGGATACAGATGGGGAGAGTTATACCATCAGCAGCTAGCCTAAGGAAGTTAGATGGTACGTTGTCAGGGGCACTGGAACATGGGTTTAGTTTTTGGAGAAGTTTTTTATAGTATTGATAGGAATTGGTTTGAGGGAAAAGGGAGGAGGGAGGTTTGTACTGGAGGTAGAGGGAGAAGAATTATGCATGAGAGAAGTGAGTGGAGGTAGTGAGTTGTTGTGGAAGGATGTGGTGAGTTTGGCTATAGAGTCTATGAAGAAGGAGTTAAATTTGGAGGCTATGATATGATCAGGGGAACTGGAGTCAGGGCAAGGGTTGACTTTTTTGCCAGGACTAAGGGGGGCTGAGACAGTGCTCCAAAATTTGTTGAGGTTGGTTTTGTGGTTGTTCTGAAGCTTAGAGCAGTAGGATTTGCGATCAGAGGTGATTCGTTTTTTAAATGTATTATGAAGTTGTTTGAATTTTGCAAGAGAGGTAGGAGTTTTGTATTTTAGGTAGACTTTCCAAGATTTATCACGGGCATGCATGAGGGCTATTGTTTCTTTAGAAAGCCAGAGGGCAGTTTGGGATTTAACTCTTTTAGTTCTTGGAGGTGCTTAGTTATTAAGTGTATTAATGAATGTAGTGTTAAAGTAAGTCACAGCATGGTCTAGTGGAAGAGTTTTTAGAGGGTTCCAGTCTATGTGTTTTAAGCAGTCTGAGAAGGATTCAGGCTTAAAATTAGTGAGGTTGTGGGTTAAAATATAATTGTGTTGTAGGTGAAGGGTGGAAGGTGAACAATGTATGAAGGCAGGAAGGTGATCACTAAGGGAATCGGGTAGGGTGTCACTATCACAGATGTTATTGGGATGGGATATTAATATCCAGCTGAGGATGCTGCCAGAGGAGCTACGTTTGTCGGGCCTGGTAGGAGAGCCTATTAATTGGGAGAAATTGTAAAGGTTTATTTTTTGGGAGGTGTTATTTGAGTGAATGGAGGTCCAGTTGATGTTAACATCACCAAGGATAATAGATTCATCACTTTTATTAGACAAGAACCAGGAAAGAATATCTTTGAGTACAGGGATGTTGTTACCTGGTGGAATAGATAGGGCACCTATAACTATGTTTTTGTGGTTGTTGATTTTTGGGCGGGTCAGGGTTAATTTGGCTGTAGAGAATTGAGGTATGGGGTTAGTGTAGGGTGTCAATGTTAGGGAGGAAGAAAAAAGTAGGGCTACTCCTCCTCCTTTCTTTTGTAATCTGTCATGTCTTATGATTCGATAGTTGGAGGGGTGGTGATTTCAGAGTCTTTAATGTGTGGCTTGAGCCATGTTTTAGAGACAGATACAATGTCTGGCTGGGTATGGGTGAGGCAGGCATGGCAGCTAGGTAATTTATTACAAAGGCTTTGTGCATTGATGGTGGTTAGTAGGAGAGATTTGTGGCAAGAGGGTGGAGGGTTGTGGTTGTATTGGAATTGTAGTTGGCAAGGTGGCCAGGGTTGGGGTGGATGTCTCCAGACAGAAGTATGGAGATTAATTCAAGAAGAAAGGATAGCTGTTTTGCTGAGTTCCTAGAGTTGAGATTGCAGGCATGGAAGAGGAAGGGATGTACATTAGGTGTGACTAGAAGCTTTCTATTAGAGTGAAGATAGTCATAGGAATGGAAGAGAGAACTTACAGAATAATGACACACATTGCAGCTTCTGACTTCACAACCCTCACAAGATCATTCAGAATAAAGTTGGGAAATTTTGATGCTATCAACTGTCTAACTTTCCAAGGACAATATAAGTCAAAGGTAAGGGTCTATATCAGAACATCAAAGTTTTAAAACTTCTAATGTTCTAATATCGACCCGTTTTAATCAAATGCTAAAAATAGCGAAGCTGCAGAACACCAAATTCTTTCCTAGGGAAAGAATTTGGTTGGCCAGTTCTGTGGCTTCATTATTTTCAGCACTGTGTTGGAGATTTATGGGTCAGGTTCAGGTAAGTGTACGATTGTGTGGTTGTTAGGATTAGGGCACGGGTTAGGTGAGTTAGAATTAGGGCGCGGGCTAGGTGAATTAGGTTTAGGGACGGGTTAAGTGAGTTAGGGTTAGGGCGCGGGTTAGATGAGTGTGTGATTGTGACAGACCTTAGGATTAGGATTTGGGTTAAGGTAAGTGGATAGATAGTAGTGTATGTATAGTTTAGTGTAGGGTTAGTTGTAGGATTATAAGTGTATGTGTGTGTATTGATGTTTTTTAAGTGTGCTTGTGTTGTGTGTATGTGTTTCGGAATAGCAAATTTTTTCCCAAGGTAAAAATTTGCTGTTCTGAATGTTCGATATTATGTGGTTTAGATCTTTTAGGTTCGATGAAATAGCATGCGCTATTTTCATCTTTTGATAACGTGATATAAATGCAAAGGTAAAGTTACCAGTTCAACACCACAAATGCAGATATACTAAGCACTTGGTCAGCTATGCACCCTGAGCATCAGACACAAAGCTTATGTATCCCTGACTCCAAAATTCAGAAAACAGAGATATGGCAGAGTTATCACTTTCACAAGGTGTTGTGTAGGGAGATAGGAGGCCTAGGTTGACACAAAAGGTCAGTGAGTGTGTGTGTGAATAAGAAAGAGAAGCAGGCAGACATTCAGATAAACCAACAAATGGCCAATGAGACAAAATGAGTAACTGTTGTGTGTGTGTGTCTGTAGGGGTCTTCCATGTGAAATTGGTGTGTGTGTTTGCATGAACACAGTCAAGCTTAGTGCTGGCTCTACATCTTGGTATGTCAAACAGGTGTGAGCCGTGCATGGTAGAGTTGTCAGTTCATCATTGTCATCCCCAACCATGACAACTGGCTCTACCAGGAATTGCACTGGCACATCCACGCCCATGGTCAGATGCACTGCTGCTACCTGAATGTTACTAATGTCTGCTGGATGATCTCCCTTCACTGGGATGCCAGGACCATGACCCCATGGCCTGCCATGTCTGGGTGTGGTCAGCACACTCACTGACAGAAGTACTGCTGCTATTAGTGCATGATTGTAGACAACCATGTTGGCTAACAGCAGATGAAGTGGCTGACCTATGCCCATGAGGATGCCACTCCCCTCCTAGCAGAAGATCCACCACAGACAATGCTTGTTCCATGACAGACACCCTTTGTTCCATCACAGACACCCCTCATTCCAAAGTGCAACAAGGTGGAGGCAGTCATGCATGTCAGCCTGTGCCACATCTACAACCCTGAGCATTTTTCTGGACACCTATGGGAACATGCCTGTGCCTCCATGACATCCCTAAACATATTTTGAGTGGCACAGGAAGAGACCCCCGGACCAGGTGGAGTAGAGACAGCAGGCCTCCTCTGAGCACTGTATCAATCCTCCTACGTAGCATCTCACCCACACTTTGGTGATGGTCAGACTCAATAGGCATTGAAGCTGCAGCCTACCTCTCATCTATACAGGTTTTTGCAGACTCTCCAGATTTTTGCCTCATATTTTTGGTGTGTTCTTCCTAAAATCTGTCCCTTTCTGGCAAATAGCTGAGGATTGAAGTAATTAAATAATGACAAGAACATTTGAGTTTAAGACTCCACATCCTTCTGAAAATTCATGCTAATGCAAAACCTATTATTCTATCAACTTTCTGAGTTTGTAAGGGCAATATTTAAAATCTGTCCCTATTTGTCCCCCCATCATTTTAGGCTTGTCCAGATTTTTTTGCTCAAGAGGTTGAGAGGTATGAGCTGCAGTAATCACATTTCCCTGATCAATGGCCTCACCTGCCACCTGTCCAATATCCATCAGGTCACTGGAATGGGTAGGCATAGACCTAATGGTTGTGCCCAATGGAACTGCAGGGGATAGTTGCATGTCAACATCAGTGTCAGATTAATCTTCCGCACCCCCTGACTGTGCCTCAGTTTGGCCACCATCATCATCAGAGTTTACTGATACACTGGCATCAGATGGCAGAGGACTCACACTTCTACTGTCATGATAATCTGTGATAAAAAGCAACAAACATGGGAAGCATTAATACTTACACTACTCTAGTCCAATATATGCTAACAAACTAACAGTGGTGCCACTATTACAGACAGGACAGCAATACACACAACACCTGACATCAACAGCACACGTAAAATATTTATTTAAAGTGCTCAGCAGTACTGACATAAAAATGTTTGGCTTACCATCTGTAGGTGAGATTATCCTCTGCAATCCAGATGGTCCTTGGAGAAGTTAAGTAAAAGGTAAGGGTAACATCATGACAATTAACAGTAACACAGGGGATAATACTTTTACCCCTTTATATGTCTATTAACTATACTTCCAAGAACATGGATAACAACTCCAACCTAAGATAATAACTGTAGCAATCTTCAATTCCCCCAAAAATAATTCATGTGACACTGAAGTAACATATTGATTTCAATTGTCTTACTATACAACAGTATTCAGCTGTTGAGATACCAAAGCTTACTTGGAAGCTCCTTCTGGGATGTGCTGGCTGTCCCTGAAACTGTTGCATCAGCATCCAGGACATGCTGTACTGCACTTTCCTGGGAGCTGCCTGGATCCCTGATAATGGTCAGGAACTCTTTATTTGTTGTTAGTGGTGACTTGATAGCAGGCCCTCCCCTGGTAACCATCTCATCATTGCCCACTGCAACTGCTCTCCTCTGTGCAGATATGATTATGACAGTGGCCCTGTGGCACACCTGCTCATGTGTCCTACTGTGGCCACCCACGGCATTCACATCATCCACAATCTGGCACCAAATTTGCATTCTGTGTGCCATATCTCCCTGTCCCCTTTCAAGCAGGAAGGCATCATGTTGTCTAAAGGCATCCACTATGACCTGATTCTCAGCATTGGTGAAGAGGGGTCTCTGAGGATTGACATGCCTGGGTGGTATACTTCTACATGTCCTAAAAGACAACAGAAGGATACTATACATAGGTATCCCATAACTAAAAAAGAACTGTTCCCAGATAAAACAGAAAAGATAGCCACTAAGTAATACCCACTAGCAAAACATAAAACAGTCTAGAGATGTGATATATGAACAACAGGCAGGATGCAAAACAAGGAGAGTAACAACAGCAATATATCCTTGTTTGTGCCAGAACAATAACTCAGCCTTGCTCCCTCCCCCCAAAAGAACAGGCAATTGACACATTTTCCTAACAAACCATCTTTGAAATGTTTAAAGTGCTACCAAATGAACTGTCCCTGAAATATTTGTACATATTTATCACAGAGCATTCCATTTTAAGATATTGGCAATGATGTTACCTGTGAAATGCCTTGACAAACCTGCCCATGGCATCAGTATACTTCTAAGTAGTGCCTACAGATAAAGTGAAACAGCCTTTGCTTCAGATTTTTCTGAAGTACATTCCAGTACATGCATTATGTAGCTGACAAAATGCAAGCATACCTTCTAAAGTTTAGTAATCCTCTGTGCAGATATATCCTGAAGAAATAGGATATGTTCAGTCTTTTGCATATAAACAAGTCTCCTTACCATCAGTTTGCCTAGTTACATTGTTGCCTTTTTATAATGGAGTAGATTCAGGGGTGTTAACATGGTGAAGATGCAAATGAGATGTGAACTAATTAGAATTGCTGTATCCCAAATACTTGGATCCATGTAGGAGATGTAAACATAGTGCAGTCACGCCCTCAGTTTTTGTTTTTAATGGTTTGCAACTGTGAATGATTACTGGTTGTAAGAAGGAAAGCACAACAGCAATGCAGGCTGCCTTACATCCAGTGGGTGTGTCAGGTTAGAGCTACAAAGTGTTAAATGTAAGGTTGGAAATGTAAGTAAACAATTCACATGTTATACTCCTTAACATCCAACTTGCCCTTCATTTGTTGGCAACTGCATATGATATTACTTCCACAATTTCCTCACACATTTTAAGACCAATGACATAGAATGGCTTACACAATGCATGTCTCAGATTAGAGTTTATGTTTGGCTACCAAAAACAATAAAATGTGAATGAATAAATCTTGAACAGAAAATAGCAAACAAAGAGTAGTGAACAAGGACATCATCGGAAAGAAATGCATCGAAAGGCCATAGTCTGCCAACATTGCAAACAAAATCAACTAAGGTGGGGGCTGCATACCCACAACCCCCAATGTAGGTGGCTGCACCCCCCACCCCCTAACTATATATATACCAACTCTGACATCACACTAAAGTGGGAAATAGGGAAAATTTACAAGGTTTCCCTTCACTTACTGTTTGCATCACATTACTTCCTGGTTGTTGGCCAGCTATGACCATTCAATGAATTTATTGTTGTTGATGACCTTGATTGCTGCTTTTTTGTTTTACTGTTTTCCATTCGAGATTTAGCCATTTGCATTTTATTCTTTTCAGTAGCCAAACATGGACTCTCAGATTACCGGTCAAATAACTGAAGAATGACCAAAAAACACAGAGAGGTGAGACAGACCTGTATATTTGCAAGCAATAATCATAACATGTTGTGTGATCACTAAGTGCACTACATCCAAAAACAATACATGTTCTAATAACAGTTGTATGGTTTCATATTACTGTAGATGATGTTGATGATGGTGATGTTGCAGTTGGCTGTGTTCAGAATTATTTCAGTTCCTTGCTGTAAAGCTGTTTGAGTAGCAAAGACAGATAAGGCACCCATCCTGTGTTTTGAAGGTTCATTGGAGTGAGAGTTCAAATCCAGATGTACGTGGATTTAGCTCATGTGAACCATAATTTTGTAGTGTGTACGTCACAGATTTTTTTTTTCATTTCAACTACTTGTCCTTTTTTTTTCTTTTCTGTCTTGTTTTTTTAATTATTGTTCTTGTTTTTTTGGCCATTGTTTGCATGATGTGGAATGTAGTGCAATCACAGGAATGGAGGAAATGAATGGCAGAGTTGGTTATCCTTATCTTGTTTTCACAAAGGGAGGCGGTGTGCAAACTGGACAACTGGAGCACCTGGGAAGCAGACAGGATCCAGACAGATAAAAATAGAAACCGGATACAGTCAATTAATTCTTTTGGGCACTGTGCAAACCCACTAAGTGCCGTTGCATGACTCTTAGAAGAGAGACCTTAAGAATGATTATTAAATTATGGAATGTCATGTAGCTAGTTCTATGGCAGCAGGTGTATGTGTAGAGCTAGACTACAGATGGTTTTGGGTTCTGGTACAGGGTGTTCAACCTTTTTTTTAGTGTTATGATATTGCAGGTGATAGCAATAAACTGAAACATGAACAACCATTACTTCAACTTTCTTGTGGCAACAGGTGTAAGTGTAGGACTGCCATACACACAGTCCTGGTTTCTAATACAGGATATTCTGTACACTTTTACTGTTGTTCCATTTCCCATTATATTCACTCTCAGTTGTAACACTTTAGATAGTGGAGCTGATCTTAATTATATGGATGAGGGATGAGACACTATTGTTGTGTTATCAGATTAATCTTCCAGTTGCAATTATTTCACTCCTCACTGCTTGATACTG
This sequence comes from Protopterus annectens, assembly GCF_019279795.1. Lineage (NCBI taxonomy): Eukaryota > Metazoa > Chordata > Ceratodontiformes > Protopteridae > Protopterus > Protopterus annectens. The sequence continues at coordinate 117,483,051 of NC_056751.1, read as the reverse complement.
CTGTTCTCCGCACACCATCTTGCAAAGGCATTGCGTGTTTGTGTGCACTCCAGTAAAAGCAGTAACTGGAATTAGAGGGAAAGCATCAGTCTCCATCACTCTAGATCTGCTGGTAGGTAGACATATATGGCATTAGTGGGGAAAGTGATGGTGTAGGACACAGAGGTTGTATATCGAGGAGTCCAGGATATTTACTGGACTCCTAGTAAAGCATCACAGCCATAGGCTTTAGCAGGGGCACTATTCTGGCTCCCAGTACAAGTCTGAGGCATGAGATAGTTTAGCCCAGCTGTATCCAGTGCTACTGATATCCTGCACACTGCAGAGTGATACAGGCATTATTTTAATGACCTACAGAGGAGGAAGAGGAATACCCTTGACCACTGGATTGAGGAATTTCGGACTGAGGACATACCACATCTGTGTAAGTATCAACTAAAGAGAGTACTTGTAAGACTTAGAAAGCTGAAGTTATTTTATGTTTTTTCCCTAGCTGCCAGTGATTGAGAGTTCAATATCTGGGCCTATGGGGCTAGAACGGAGAGACTGAGGGAAGTGAGTGGTATGTATGCATGTATGTAGCAGAAGAGAACTGTTATTGTAGCATTAAAAATTAAAGATAGCTTTTTTGCTATTTTATAGAGTTGTATAGAGTTGTATCAAATTGGGCATGCATATTCCAACTGTAAATGCAAGTACAAATGCACAAACCAATTGTAAGAGTCCAATATTAGACTTTAGTCAGAGGTAGTGGGTTCAAATATGACAATTCACAGCTATACCATACTGCTATTTCTTCAATATTTACTTTAAATTAAAACCTGTATACCAGTGGCACAAACACCCTGCTGTAAACTGTAATCTGTATAATTGGAACACACATATCTGCAATATATGCATATTTTAAGGATTACTTGCAGCAATCTGTAATATAGTGTGTATCTGTTAGGAGGTCGATGTAAACGTAAAACGTAAGATAATAGAGTTGTATAATTGTATTGATGCATTGTATGTCACATATGGTGGTACTAATCTTATCTCTCTTTTCTCTCACTCCAACCCTTATTTTCATTTTTATTTGTTTTTTATTTTATTTTTAAAAATACTTCTTATTTTATTATTTCTTATTTTATTTTATAAATATTTTTATTTTATTTTATTGTTAAAAATATTTTTTTATTTTATTTTTTGTTTCTTTTTGTATTTTTATTATGTGTCATCAAAATGTGTCCATGTCATTCATGTATACCACATCTCTAAATGTTCCACAGCACAGTGAGCTAGGCCAGCCGCAGTGGATCAGCCTGTCCCTCTCCACTGGCTCCAGCACCGATTTCCAGCACATCTGGGAGACAACCTGGCAGCACTGCCTCTGGTGCCCCTGCACTACTTGCACCCTCAGGTAGTCCTGCCCAGGAAGCTGGTCCACAGGTACCCTCCTGGAGCAGTGGCAGAGATGGTGATTTCATCACCCACAGCAAGTTGCCAGGGATGGTGCATAGAGTGGTGCATCACACCATTCATGCATGCTTATGCTGGCTGGAGAGGCTGCACTCTCTCATGTTGCATACTAGGAGTAGGAGGAGGAGACATCAAGCACTCCAGCCACCTGCAAAGTAAGGTTACATTGATGACAGTCCAGTGGGTGAGGACTCAATTTTCACTGTCTCCAAGCTTGACGGCCATGGGGAAGGGTTGTCCCCACCCTCACCCCAATCATGGTGTCCTCAACCTTTTGTGCTCATCACTATCCCTGTCTCTTGTCTTGTTTGTCTCATTTGTCTGCAACTGCTTCCTCACCTACCCAACTTACCTAACCCAGACATACCTACATCCCTTCCCTAACATTAATTTCTCTCTCAAATAAAAAAATAAATGGGCACCTGTCCCACAAACAAATCGCCCTATACATACCTCACCATTTTGCACACGTGTCTTCTTGACACATTTGATTCAGTCCAATTGGCTATACAACATGATTACACTGTGGTCACCCCTCTCTATGGAGGTGGCAGTCCAAATTCAGTTAATATTCTGCACATATTTTCAGTTTACACTGTTAAAGAAATGGATAGCTATGGTTCTTTCCTACCTCTCTCGTGCACATTCCTGTCCTGTTTTCCCTATGTTCTCCACCCCACCTGCTTGCTCGCAATTTCATCACTTTCCTATATATCCAATTTTAACACCTTTAATCTGGTCAAAAAATAGAATCATGCACAATGCACATGAGTAGCAGAAAAGGCAATGGATCCCTTCACTTTTTGGGCTCCATGTTTGTGCAGAGTTGTGTACTGCACATCAGTGCACAGCAACGGTGAGTAGCGGCAAACTGCTGCGATTGCCTCCACACAATGCCCCTTAACCTTGCTGTGCTATGCCAACACACAGATGCAGATGTACTATAAAGAATTCATGTCATTGCATTATCAATGGTTATATAAAAGCATTTAAAAGTATTAGACAGATCTGGATTCAAACCCAGTACCATCTGGGCCCAAAAAGGAATGCATCAATGCAATAACACATACTGCCGCAGAGTCACATAAGCAACAGGTGGGTTGCATAGACTCAGTACTAACTGTCAGACTTCAGCATTGCAGCCCACATTTATACACTGCTTAGCTATGCACAATCATGTGTATCTCACATGAGTATACACTTTGCCAACTGCTGCACAAACTCGCTGCTCGCTGAGCTATGGAAAAGTAAATATTATTATGTATTACTGATGTTTAATGTCCATTTCCTGTCTATGACATGAAATTATATGTGGAAACATTACAAACTAAAGGCTCTAACAATATGTCACATATTTAAAATGCAGTCACATTACCACCCCCCTAAGCACTGGAACCCTGGTGTCTCATTACTTTTTCCACACATATATCACCTACACTACAGAAAGTAATATTGGATGTTGTATGACATGCAATGCACATCAGTCTGGTAACATGAAGAAAAAAAACTATTGACCCATTAGCCTAAAAAGCCTTATCTGCAAGGCTAGGGAAGGAATCAGCATGGACCTTATCCACAGGGACATAGGTGACCTTCAACACACCTGACCTGACCCATTATGTGTTTGTCAAGGTTAGATCTTGCTTGCTGAAACTTGTGGACTTTTTTGATACTGACCCCAAAGACACTGATGAAGGATAACAGGACATACCACCTATGTTAAGTTTTCCAAGACCTTTGACACTATCCCCCATTCATGTCTCATAGTGAAGATCTCTCATTTGGGAATTAGGTCATACAGTACTACATGGATAGCCAACTGACTCAGCGACAGAACACTCACTCTCAAAGTTTGGAACTGCACTCAACCACAAGCCCACTTACCAGTGGAATACCACAAGGATCTATGCTGGGCCTTTAACTGTTTGGAAATAACTTCCCTAAAGCACAGGCAACAGTAGATGATCTGTGGTTTACCAAACTTGCAGATGACTTTTAACTGGATGCACTCATATAGAGTCCTCCTGTGATGGTAACATATTACAGAAGGGGCTGTCACAGACAAATGATTGGTGCCAAACTCACAGACTGAACCTTAAAGCAAATAATGCCTCATTGCACCTTTGGCAATGAAGTCCTCCTGCTAATTATGATACACATAGCACCCCTCTAAGCTCAAACACAGTGCTGTGAGACTTAGGAACACATGTTGAAAGCAATCGACACTTTCATCACTATGTGTCCATACTGGTGAGGCACACAATCTGCATTGTGCACCTCATACATATGGACATCACATCCAAGGTCAGGACAGTCATAGATCTGCTTTCTTCTACTCTTATCAGACCACTAATTGACTACAATGCCCTCTTCTGTCTGTATCTTAAAAGACACTGGCAGCAATAGGAGGAAACACAAAGGTTTGTGATTGAGAGAATCCAGGGCCTCCAAACATGACAAATATGGAAAGACTGAAAGACCTGTCACTGTACTCAGTATCATGCAGGCTGCTGAGAGGTGACCTATGCCTGACCTACAGAGCAGGCTCACACCCTGCGCTACTAGAAATGCTGGACATCTTTAAATCAAATGGGACAAGACTAACATGCTCCAGGGTTCTCAACCTCACCTGTGAAATAAACAGAACAAGCTAGGGACACAGATATATCCTCCAGTGATTAATGTTCCTCTGTAATAGGCTCCCACTGCATGTGAAGCAGTGCTCCTCAATGACCCTGTTCAAGTGTAACCTTGACAATTGGTTGGTTAATTGTAAATTCAACTCTGGGGTGGCACCTATGTCACTCATGGACAGGGACATTCAGTGCATCTCGCAAAATCACTCTGCTAGCAATGAGCATCTAAATATTCTCAATAAGGGTACTTGTGTTTTTACACAGCTAGGCTTGTAAACACCCTAGGGCCATTAGGCTAGTAGACTTCTTCGAGCCTACGAAGCTATGAACCTAATCTGATAAAAAAAAATAAGGCAGACAAACACAGCTAAAAAGCATTAATTTAATGAACAGTGGTAAGTGCTTTCATACAGACACTCTGTACTTCTTCAGACCATACAAAACTACTAAAAACAAACCATTTAAATAGCACAACCAATAAAACAATTGCAAGCAATAAAAACCATTAACTTCAATGAATTAATTTACGAGCCTTCAAAGCAGGCTTTAAAGGCACACAGCCATTCAGGCCTGGTATTCTATGTTCAAGCAGGCATCCATTTACTCTCTGCCACTTCCAACCTATTATTCAAATCACCCCCTCTTATATCCAGATAGATCAGTTGTAGGGCTAGAAAAACAAAACTATGTCCATCATTACCCTGCATATGCCTATAAAGTGTACTAGTAGGATCCTTATTACGTATATACCCTAGATGTTCCAGGATCCTCCCCTTAAAAGGACTCCTTGTTTTCCCTACATAGAAACAAACACAATCCCTGCACCAGGCCAAATAAACTAAACATGGCATAGTACAATCAGCAGAGAAGCGTGGAACGAACTCAAAGTCATTAACGGGGTGCAAAAAATGTTCTCTTCTGAAATATGGCTACACGCTCTGCAACCCCTACATGGGTAGGTACCCTGCCTATCAGACATCTTGACATTCTCTTGTCAATGTTTACCATAACATAACTGCCTTTTCAATGTATAGATATTCTTAAAGGTAAATGCAGGGGTAGGTCTAACCAGTTTCTTAATATTATCATCGGCCATCAGTATTGGCCAATCCTTACGAATAATATTACAGATATTACCTACATCACTTGTAAAAGTTAACATATGTCTATTCCTACTATATCAATTTAGCCTCTTATAACTGACAGCCCTTTGCCCATCTGAATAGAATGATTAGAAATGTGAATTATAATTTATATGATGCTTTGATGTGTAGGATGATCAAGAATTATATAGATTTTTTACTGTTGATTTTTCTTTAATACCATATATACACAGCCTCCCCAAGGTACATAAATGTCTAGATAAACTACCCTTTAGATCTATTGTCTCAGGGGTAGGTTAGTTAACCGAGCCTTTGTCTATCTATGTGCAAGATAAGCTGGGATCAGTGCTTGAAAAGGTTCCATCTGTACTTAAAGATACTGAAGATTTTTTAAAAAGTCTATATGAAGGTATAGGCCAAATGGATATTTCAGGGTATTGCTTTGTTACCTTAGATGTCTCTACGCTATTTACTGTGATTCCTAATTTAGATGGCCTTGATGCTATTAGATTAATCTTAATAAAATATAGTTATTACTCATCAGATTTGGTGATGTTAATATCACTTTACTGAAACTAATTCTTGAAAATAATGTTGTCATGTTTGAGGATTGTTTGTATTGGCAGAAGATTGGCATGGCTATTGGCATGGCTTGTGCCCACAGCTACGCCAATCTGATGATGGCACATTGGGAGGAAGAATATGTACTTGGTCCCAATAGGTTTAATCAGTATATTAAGTTATATAAAAGATTTGTGGATGACATTTGTCTTCTTTGGGGAGGTTCGCTATGCGATCTGGACGAATTTTTAGGTTACTTGAATGCTACCACTTCCATCTTGAGATTTACTAAGAGTGTTGCTTTTGATCAGATAGAATTTCTAGCTGTATGGATTGTTAAAACATCTTTAAGTAATGTTGAAACTTTATTATATGGGAAACCATGTCATAGAAATAATCTTCTGCACCATACCAGTATGCATCCTGGTTATATTTTTCATAATATTGTTAAAAGTCAAGCCTAGGCTACATACTGATGAGACAAAGCTAACTGAAGTTGTGGATCAACTACAGGATGAATTTAGGGCCGGAGGATATTCTGATAAGGAGATTAATATGGGTATGAGTGATCTTATTGATGCACATAAATGTAGGGCTAAGCATTTTTGTTCAGATGGGCAAAGGGCTGTCAGTTATAAGATGCTAAATCGATATAGTAGGAATAGACTTACATTAACTTTTACAAGTAATGTAGGTAATATCTGTAATATTATTCATAAGGATTGGCCAATATTGCTGGCCGATGATAATGTTAAAAAACTGGTTGGAGCTACCCCTGCATTTACCTTTAAGAATAGCTATACACTGAAAAGGCAGTTATGTTATGGTAAACTTCAACAGGAGAATGTTAGGATGTTGGATAGGCAGGGTACCTACCCATGTAGGGGTTGCAGAGCGTGTAGCAGTATTTCAGAAGAGAACTTTTTTTGCACCCCATTCATAGATTTGAGTTTGTTCCACACTTCTATGCTGATTGTACTACACCATGTTTAGTTTATTTGACCTGGTGCAGGGATTGTGTTTGTTTCTATGTAGGGAAAACAACACATCCTTTTAAGGAGAAGATCCTGGAACATCTAGGGTTTATACATAATAAGGATTCTACTAGTGCACATTATAGGCATGTGCAGGGTAATGATGGACATAGTTTTGTTTTTCAAGTCCTACAATTGATCTATCTGGATATAAGAGGGGGTGATTTAAATAATAGATTGGAAGTGGCAGAGAGTAAATGGATAATTAGGCTGCTTGCACATAGAATACCGGGCCTGAATGGCTGTGTGCCTTCAAAACCTGCGTTGAAGGCTCGTAAATTAATTAATTGAAGTTAATGTTTTTTATTGCTTGTAATTGTTTTATTGGTTTGCTATTTAAATGGTTTATTTTTAGTAGTTTGTAGGGTCTGAAGAAGTACAATGTATCTGTATGAAAGTGCATACCACTGTTCATTACAATTAATGTTTTTAGCTGTGTTTGGCTGCCTTATTTGTTTTTCTATCGCATTTTGTTTTTGCTTTAAGGCAGTCTTTATCTACTTGATCTATCTTATTTTATTTATTAGAAGCTATGAACCTTTGCAGGCCTCCCAACATCTTGTATCCCCTATGGCCTGCTGATGTCATCTACTATAAGTTGACCAGCACTCTTGTAAAAATCAGAGTTCTGCCATGGTGCTTGTGTAAAGTACTGTGTCCTGTAGTCCGTTACTAAGATAGGTAGGGGTTCTGTTCTCAATGTCTCAATGTAGTCAACTTGGTGTGTGTGTGTGTGTGTGTGTGTGTGTGTGTGTGTTTGTGTGTGTGTGTGTGTGTGTGTGTGTGTGTGTGTGTGTGTGTGTGTGTGTGTGTGTGTGTGTGTGTGTGTGTGTGTGTGTGTGTGTGTGTGTGTGTGTGTGTGTGTGTGTGTGTGTGTGTGTGTGTGCATCTAGTCAGAAGAAGAGCGAAATGTGTATCCTACACTTACTGGGAGTGTGTGTGTGTATGTGTCTAGACAAAAGAACAGAAGTGTGTATCTTACAGTTACTGCTCCAGTGCCATGGATTGCCAGCATTTTGATACTTGCACATGCCTACACATCCATTTCATGCAGGCCTCCTAACCTCTTGCCTCCCTCATGGTCTGCTGATGTCATCTACTATAAGTTGACCTGCACTCTTGTTCATAGGTTCATAGGTTCATAGGTTTATACTAGGCTATCTGCCCTAAGGCATTTATAAGCCTAGCCCAAATTTTTGTGGCTTACGCCACCCCTTATATGAAAAAATACTGTGCCCATTAGTTTGTTGTGCCTCTGTCCAGCAGTGACACAGATATGATTCCCGGGGTAAACCTACGATCTCCCATCCACAGGTCTAGATTTCTCTTGAACAGAGTCAGCGAGGTGCTCTGCCTCACATGGACCGGGATTTTATTCCACAGCATAGGGAGTCTCTGAGTGATAAATCTATCCCTCCAGCACATCCTATTTATAGCCGTGCTAAGGTTTAAGTCGCTTGCTCTAGTGGTTTTGGTGGATTTGGATTTTTTGAGGTGGAGCATGTCCATTAATTCCGGGTTGGACATGGCCTTGTATGTCAGGCACATGTCACCTCTGAGCAGACGGTATGCGACTGAATAGAGCTGGAGTTTCTTCAATCTGGCAGCATATGACAGATTTTGGAGTCCCTTTATCCTTTTGGTGAGGAACTTTGGGGTCTCTCCAATTGCTGCAGATGTCGGGTGAGATACATCCCGAATGGGGCATTGTACTCGATCATTGGTCTGATAAGTGAAGAGTACAGTGGAACAATGACCTCACTAGATCTGGATGTGAATCCCTTCATGATCAGATGGGCAATGTAGAAGGTCTTTCTAACCACTTTAGCAATGTGAGTGTCAAAAGAAAGGCCACTGTCAACCTGAGTCCCCAGATCCCTGATAACCTCTTCTGTGCTTAGTGGATTGCCACCTATATGGTAGCTTGGGGTTACCTTGTTTTTCCCGAAGGGTATGACTATACATTTTTTGGCGTTTAACTTCAGGCCATGGCTCTGGCACCAGCTATCTGTTTCCGTGAGTCCCTTCTGAAGGATATCCATGTCCGATGCACTTTCCACTATGGCGCCCAGTTTGCAGTCGTCTGCAAACTTTGTCAGCCAAAGTCCTCCCATGTTGGCCTGTACTTCTGAGAAGTAGATGCCAAACAATAGGGGCCAAGGACCGAGCCCTGTGGGACACCACTTGTGACCGGCTTGGAGTCTGACACAGCGCCAGCAACTCTAACCCTGTGGGTTCTGTCCTTAAGCCAGTTTGCAACCCATCTTGTGACATATGGGTTTACATTTAAGCTGGTAAGTTTTTCTACAATACCCGAGTGGGGTATTGTGTCGAAAGCCTTTGCAAGGTCAAGGTAGGCTGTATGGACTGCTTTTCCCTCATCAATGGCCTTGGTGACTGTTTCGAAGAAGTCGACCAAGTTCAAAAGGCATGATCTTCCCTTGACAAAGCCAAACTGGGTCGGGTCCAATGTCAGACTTGTGCTATGGCCCTTGCATAACGTACTGAGTTCTGTAGCCTGTGCACTTAGATATGTAGAGGTTCTAGTCTCACTGCAGTCAACTGGGAATGTATATGTGTGCTCTTGCTTGACATTACAGAGATCATTTTACACCAGCAACACCAGCATGTGGGACACTGCTATTACCATATTGTCCTCAACAGACATTGCTGATGTCATGAGCTATAATGTGCTGTCTGAAATACTCCAAGCCAAACTTGTGCCATGGCGGCTTGCATAATGTACTCAGTTTTGTAGTCTGTGTACTTCAATAAGTAGGGGTTCTAATCTCCCTGCAATCAAGTGTGTGCATATGTGTGTGCGTGTGTGTGTGTGTGTGTGTGTGTGTGTGTGTGTGTGTGTGTGTGTGTGTGTGTGTGTGTGTGTGTGTGTGTGTGTGTGTGCTCTTGCTTGACATTACAGAAAGCATTTTACATCAGTATGTAGGACACTGTTAGCATATTCTTCTCAAAAGATACTGATGATGTCATCATCTATATCAGATGTGTGGATATGCAATACTCCCACTAGGGCAGGGTCAGATATGGGCCTGGAGGCCAGGTAGATGTCACCTCATTCTATGTGAGACAGAGTACAATGACATGGCTTTTAATCTACCCACATACATCATGACATGGTTTGTAGGTCCTGTGTTTCCTTGATGAGAAAACTCTGTGGTCCCTCCAGCTGTGGCATGTGTCTGGTGAGGTACATGTAAAAGTGAGCATTATACTCTATTAGTGTTCTGATGAGGTTTGAATACAGCGCTGTCATACAATCTTAAGATCTGAATATGATGGTGTGACTTATGATGTGCACAACATAGTCTTTCAATATCAGTGTGGACACTTAGTGGTCAAATTTCAGATTGTTATCTACATGTGTTCCCAGTGCTTGCATCACTGGGTTTCAGCATAGCAAGACTGTTGTCAATGCTGCTATTAACATGGAATTCCACTTGTCAGATAGACAACATAAAAGACACATTTCTGCATTTATTTATGGATTGTGTCCCTTTGAAACCAATTATTTGCCTGTATTACCTCCTCCTGTACTATGTTATCATCATTGGTGGACTCAATGATTGCATCCAATATGCAAGAATCAGCAAACTTTGTAAGCCAAAGGCCATATACATTAGCCTGAACTGTTGAAAAAAAGAGTCTAAACAGTGAAGGGCCATGCACAGATACCTGGGGCTGCCCACTGGTGACATCTCTACTGGTACACATTGATTCATCAACTTTCAGAGTATGTGTTCTGTTGGTGAGTTAGTTGGTTACCCACCTAGTGATGTAGGGATTAATCCCCAGCTGGGAGGGTTTCTCAATGATATCTGCATGGGGGATTGTGTTAAAACCCTAGGCCAGATCACAATAGTCAGCATGCAGTGTCTTACCTTCATCCAGGCCTATCACTGGGCTGTAACAACATCACAGATCACCTATGACATGACTCAGGACATACACCTTTCTGAACTGGTTGAATCCACACTTCAGTATACTGTCCACATGGGCTATGTTCTCATTGAAGGGTGTATATCAACATGCACCCATCTGAGTTGTGGGGACAGCACCTGATGCATGCATATATAGAGACATCCTGACTCTCTTCAACTGTGAGGTAGACTAACATGTCATCAGGGACCTGTTCTAATGGACACTACTAATATTCCAGCTGTATGCAACAGACCTCTGTGAGTCAATAATGCTAGCTCATGTCCATTACATCTGATAGATGTCCTCAAATAGGTCATCAAGGGCATGCATGATGACAACAGTATCATCTTGTGGAATTTAACCAGGTCAAGGCATTTAACACAAATCCACACTGAGGTATTCAATCAACACTATCATATGGGGTCATAAACAGCTATATCACCAAATGGGTAGACCAGTGTATGGCATACGTGACATCTCAGTATGTTGAAGTGTGTGATGTGACATATATCTCAGGTCCAGTGATTTGGTCAGTACATCAGGGCTGTCTGATAGGCCCTTTCCTGTCCATTATTTAAATGATGGACATCACAGACAACATACACACATAGGTCCAAACAGCTGCCTGAAGGCCTACAGATTGTGGATAATCATTAACTCCAATGGTGATGTTAGTATAATACAGACAGTTTCAACACATACCAAATACTTCTGCTACAGCCATAACAACACTTGCAATGACAAGAAAATGTGGGGGGATTTGTTAAGTCAGGTATATAAACACACAATCCAAGTATAATGTAGACATCACACTGTATAATCAGACCAATAGGTATGGGCCATGTGGCCTGGGGTACATGGCAAGTGGAACATCAACCAGCATGTGGTAACAGTGCTGACTATTTCCTTGAAGGTAACACAAGTACTAGGTATGGGAAGGACACCCACATCTAAGGCCATAATACCTTCATAGTTCCCAGACTTCATCACACCAGTAATTGAATACAATGCACCCTTCTTCATGTACCTCCCTACACATCTTCTAGTGATGTGGAACGGAAGTGTACCACCTTTGTCATAGTGAGTTGTCACAAAGCTTATTGGCCACACGTAGGTATTTGTGGCATAAACATTACTGTCTGATGGTGTGGAACACAAAGCAAGTTGTTACACCAGATGCATGTATGCTACCTGGTCTGCTGATGCACACACCACATACCCAAGTGTTTCACAACATTGATGGCATGGATATCATTCATGACAGTGTAGATTGTGCTCTCTCTCTCTCTATCTATATATATATATATATATATATATATATATATATATATATATATATAAAATATATACATATATATCTATCTATATATATATATATATATATATATATATATATATATATATACGCCATGCACACCAGCCAAGTAGCATGTATTGGTTATAATGTCGCATACAGGTATAGCAGTGTTCCTGCCAATACCTCCAGTAGATGTTACAGTGCCAGGACAGTATGCATGGTTACCTCCATAGAGTGTGGATATATCATAATAGTTGTTCAAGTGTGTGTGTGTGTGTGTGTGTGTGTGTGTGTGTGTGTGTGTGTGTGTGTGTGTGTGTGTGTGTGTGTGCACAGAATCATCTTTTATTACTGTAAATCACATATATGTCAGAGGCATGGGATTACTGGTGGTATTATTCTGATATTGTCCATGATTGTGGTTGGTTCTTTAAATGTTTTCCATGAGACTTTACCTGTGCCCACCTTGCTGGAGACCTCTGCTGAGAGTACAGTCATATTCAGGCATATTAGTTTGCAGAGCTCCACAATATGCACCCTACCCAAATTGAATATCAGATCTTTGGTAGATGTCCTCTGCATTATTCATGAAGAATGCGTATCTCACACCGACATCCTCCACATTGTTATGTCACTTGTGTGAGAGTCGCATAAAATAAATTTTCACTGTGCAGTCCCTACTGCACCACATGGATATGTGATTGGTGTTGCTGCTACAACTATCTTCCACTGACATGCCCTCATCTGCTGTACATTAAGTTGTCTCACCTGTCCTCTTTCCCTGTGTTTATTCCTACAGTTCTTCTGTGTGTCCCTATTCAATACACACACTCCACCTGGGTGTTCATTTTACATGGTAGTCCATGTACCCATATAGTTCATTTACACAGCTTCAATACAGAATGCCAGAAATTGAATATCACAATACTCTGCACTGTAGGTACACTGTCCTGTACTGTGTTTGGACCATATACTTCACATTTATACCTCTCAATTGTCCAGATATTCCCAAGATGTCCAGATGTGTTCTTTATCAAATTTGTGGCTTTCTGTCATATCATTGGGATGGTTCAGTCCTGAATTATGTATATTTTTTGGTACTTGCATGTTCTGTCCTGATATGTTCATATTTTTCCAGGTACTCCATGTTTTCTCACACCTAACAAAAACATGCCACTTGTTTTGCTAAAATAAATTGTGTGTGTGTGTGTGTGTGTGTGTGTGTGTGTGTGTACACACACACGCACTGTATTTATCTTTAACTTTATAGACTAGTGTTGTATGCTGTCTAGTCAATGTATGAATACAATGAGAGGTATATTCTCTTTTTTGGCATTAAGCTGAATTTATTCAAGGTGAGTATTAGAATCTGACAAGAATGTGGCTTGATACTTTACCTATTTGTTAATTTACAGACAGGATATTAATATGCTGTGAAAAGTGGGAGGGGATTTGGTATGAAGACACAGAGATGGATCTGTGTTGTTTATTGACAATGTTATGTCATGACTGGTACATGACATACCATGTAGTTTCTGTTGTCTAATGAGGACCACCAAAATGCATCTGAGTAAATCTATGTTGGGTGCAAGGATGTTAGGCTGAGAATGAATGCCTCCAAATCTGAAAGCGTGACATTCATCTGGAGAAGACTGGCTTGCTCTTTTCAGTTTATGGTGGTAAAGCAGAATGCAGCTGCCCTTCATGAAGATGTTTAAGCACCTTGGTGTCTTACTCATAACTACAATGAAAGGGTTATTTGGAGGATATCAACAGTATATTTAGTTCTGAACTGAGCTCAGGTAAGGAAGCAGAGGATGAGTTCTTAGACAAAGCTCTCAGTTTATAAGTTAATATATGTTTGCATCCTCACCAGTGGTCCTGAGCTCTGAGTTGTGATAAAAAATGACATTGTAAGAACAAGTAGCAGAAATAATTTCTCTCTCTCTCTCAAGGGCAGTGGGTGTACTCACCATGACTGAATGCAAGACACAGTGATCTGCAAGAACTATGGAGGACAGGCACGGATGTCTCTGCCAGACTGAGCAGAGATAAATGTGGTGATTTGCTCATGTTATAAGCATGCCCCAGAAAGGTTTCCTTTGTTGTTGTTTCAGACAGGTCCCATTGGGAGGAGACCTCGGGGGAGACCCAGGACATGTTGTAGAGACTATATCTCTTGGTTAGTCTAAGAACAATTAAAGAGACATGCAAGGATGATTGGAAATTTGCTATGGTAGAAGAAACTTGCACTGCCCTCCTTAGCTTTCCTTCCCAAAAAGCCTCACCAGAAAAATTAAAATGAAAGTTTAAACTGAATTAACAATATATAGAAATCCATGATGATTATATTCTATACTACAGTGATACCAGTATCATAGTTCCATACTATATGGAATTTGACATTCTGAGAGAGTGTACAAGGAAACTAATTTACCTGATTTAATTATTATGTTTGATGCCATTTCATTTATAAAGATAGGACTTTTGCTGTTCCAGGTAAAAAGATAAGAAATAAAACTGTCTTACTATCTTTAAAAACATGGGGGATTGAATATATCTATATCTCTCTTTATATAAAATATTGTGCTCATAGGTATGAGGTTCTAAATATCACTGAGTTGTCTATTTCAATTGCTGTTGAGCACGACATAGTTAAGTGGTTTGCTCAGAGTCAGACAGCAGGCAAATGGAGGCTGTGAGAATCAAACCCAGATAAAAGAGAGCAAAGCAAAGAGAAGAGGAGTCTTATGTCTGATAAATCATAATCATGTGATTTCTGTTCTGTCACTGTGGATTCTTTGAACTGCTAATACTCCAAAGCCCTACACCCTATGTCTTAGGATATGGTGACCTCAGGTGTTGATTATAATTAAAGTGTGGTTCAGGCAATTTCCCCTGTAGAAGGACTAGAAAAGCACAGGCCACTCAAAACATATCACTTTGTTGCACTGCCTTTTTAAAAATCCTGCCCACAGTTTCAGGCTTTATCAGGTTATTCTTCAGAACACCAACCTATATCCAAGAGAAAGTCTACAACATACATGTTTGGTCTGCCATACCCATTTGGATAATAATAAATAAGGAATATTCACTTATTTGTGAGATCATTTAGTGATGACATACATGTATCTCTTTAATGAACAATTATTTGTGATTATTTAATAACTTGAGCTCCACTATGTTAGTTACCCATAGAGTTCCTGTTAATGGTTAATCATATAATAACACTCTCTGTGGTATATTACAACATTCTTCTAGATGGCTCCCCCAGTGCTATATAATGGTCAAAGTGTTTAAATAACAGCATTAGCAGTCACATGATCATTTTCACATAAATCCAGCATCACTGAATTTCAGAAGAGACTTACAGACTTCATTTAATAAGGTTTACTTAACCTGCAAAAGACTGTGGAACTGAAACAAAAATTGGTGCCTTTAGTCCATGGAGACTTGTACATGAATTGATTCCTTTGTTCCTGGTAGATGTGTTTTACCTCACCATATAATTATGTCTTCTTCTGGGTTTTGTGGTAAAACACTGATGATCCCTTAAGAATAAACCTCAGCTACAAAGATCCCACAGACTTATGTGCAAAATGAGATAATAAGATGACAAGCTATTGTCAAATACTCTATAATTTTCTCTGTGTGGTACTGTGAAGAAAATGAGTGTGTAACAAACGTAATCCATGTTATTTATTCATGTGAATGTGTTTGTTTTAGAATATAATAAGGGACTGTAAATTCAGCACCTAAAGAAAAAATATGTTGCATTCAGAACTCGACATGTGTTTAGGTTTACAGAACTACTTACCACAGCTATGACACACTGTGTTTTTAGTCACACTGAACAGTTTGCTCACTAGTTTGAAGCTATACCTGGCTTTGTGTACCAGCATGAAGGTAGTCGCTATTGTTTGGTCACTTTATTTGCCTCTTAGTAACAAAAGTTAATGAATCTTCTCTTAAAAAGTACAATGTTCCAATCCTCAGTTTTAGTACATGCTACTACACTGGCATGAAGTTAGAATAGAGAAATATGGAATATGTTGGCAGAAACACAATGCCTTGAGGACTACATTTTGTCTTATAAGAACTCCAGCAACTATTAGGCTCCCTTTTTCTCTTACTGTTAGTCAGCATCATAGATGAACTTGGGTCTGAAGTCCATACATGATTAAAAATAAAAACTTTCACTAGTGTTTTAGGATTCTTTCTTATAAGAGCTGGCTTGCTGGCAGCTTTCTTCTACCACTTTCCCTGCAATGAACAGCTTTATGATGACCCATTACAATATTTTTCATGCCTCAGCCTCCTTTAAATAACAAGTTGCTATGGCAAAATTATTGAGTTTCTGTGCATTTTTTACCTCAACCTAAGCAGCTTTCTGTTATTCAGTTTATTGATCTCCTATATTTTATGGCAGACGCTAATGAGTAATGGTTCTCAAGAATAAACAGGTTCTAAATAAAGAAGTAATAAATGGTCAGTACAAGCACTCGTGCCTGTGGTTAAAGAATTTTATTGTACCAATGCCTGATACTTGGCTATAACATTTACAGCTTGGAAATTTTAGCTATAGCCTTTCATGTTCCCCTCTTCAGAGTAGAAGCCTGTCATGTAAGTAATTGTATTTTTTATTTAACTCAGTTACCTAATGCAGGCTGTTATACATAAGGCCACAGCCATTAGCTGGATTAGTTCACATTAACGTAATCAGCACAAGATCCTACTACTCTCATTTCTTCCTAGTAACTGACATTTTTTCTGATGACCCAAATAAAAGGCAAATGTTCTGTACTTTTCTTGGATCCCTCACCCCTCATTCAATTTCTCTTCATTGCCCTTTGCTTTTTTTCTTTTTCAAGCCACTTTCATTCATCACCTTGATGTAAGCTTTCCTCCATTTCTTGCTTAACTTCCCATTCTACTCTATTTATTAATGTGTTTCATTTCCCTGCTGTATTTCTCCATTTTATTTTATTTTTGTATGCAGTTAGTAACCAGTTAGTCTCCCCTTTACCATTAGATAGAAGTAAAGCATGCCAGTGATATAATTAGGCATTAGTTACCAGGTTTACCAGCTATTTAAATTCAGAAATGAACATATTTTAACTGGAATCAAAGAGAATGCATGTCAAAATGACTTTTTTGCATCATATTAAGCAATGTTTCTTTGTGGAGAAGTTTTGCTACCTAACACTGATACAATTTCCTAAATAATGTGAAATGTTAACAGATACATTGTACTGGCACATTTCAATCCTAATAACTACACAATAAATACAGTCAGGAAAGCATTCTACAGGTGCAAGAATGTAGATATTTTTTCCTAAAGCTTGTTGTTATTCTATGGATTTTGTACTGTGTTCTATATCAGACAGTGAGTAAAGCTTCCCTCCTACACTTTCAAATAAAAAAGCCATAGAAATTGGTTGATTGTGCTAATTAGTGCCCTCGCTGCTGGAGAAGGGAAGGCAAGAAAGAAGGAAGACTGATAGATACACTGTAAGACTATCATATGAGCCGTTTTACATTAACTTCCAGCCATTTTGTTGTAGATGAATAAGCTAATCTTTTATACGACTTGGTCTTCCTAGAGTGACTCAGAAATGGTCTGTAATTTGCCAAGTGGATTTCATTTGTTTCATTCAATAAGTATAGAACTAAAGTACATTAGGAATGGGTGCCTCTGGTATCCTATACCTTAAGGTGATGAATCCTTATGGACACCCATAAGTTTTCATTTAGCTTTGGGTTCCCACAGCCTTCTAAAGTTCTCCTTAAACTACATTAAGACTATGTACTACTTCCACTTTTTTTTCATAAGATGATAATGACATTCAATATGTCTTCATCACCAATACCTCTAAATCTCTCTTCTGCATGTGAACCATTCACACATACAGATTACACACCCAGAATTCACCTTACTACTCTGCTTGTTCCACCCAATGCCAAAAGCACTGCATTTCCTCTCTTTTCATGGCAGTGTAGCACTCAGAAACACAGCTGTTGGTGTTATCATACCATTTAACTGTGCCTTTCAGGACTCCCTCCTCATTGCAGTTACATTTACGGTGACCAGTCTGGTAGCTAATGATATCATGTGATCTGCTTTCCTTGTTAAAGACAGCAGGTACCTAGGCTTCATATTGAAGCAGACAGACAATACAGTCCCTTGTCTAGCTCAACACTATTGTAGAATGCTAAGCACATGGCTTCTATTGATGCTTTTCTCACTAAACTCTCAGTCAATGATGGTATCTTTTGTAAAAGTAAGGTAATGCGCCTGCTGCAGGAATAGCTATTACTATACCAAGCTATGCAGATGCTACATACACCTCTCACTCTATCCATCCAAAGTAGGTGCTACGTATCTACCCTTCCTCTTCCTCCTTTTCCTCCATCATAGACTTCTACTGTGTGTCTTCCCATTTTCAGCTATGCCTAATCTGTAGTCCTTCTCATTCAGCTATCCAGTAGGATTCCCATCTCACCATCTGCCAAAGACACTGTACTTACCATTCTGTTTCATTTAATTTATCTGAGTATTGCATTTGGGAAGAGATTCCAAAAGATCTGAGATTACCTTTTGTTTGCTGCACACCTGTGCCACTTTACATAAGTAGGCTTAATCTCAAACTGCATTGCATTTGCTGCAGATGAACAGTGTCAGAACTCTTATAACTTCACTGGTACTTGTTGCGGCTGCTGCCACAATTACATAATGCAATTTGATTTTATTAATTTCCATCCTGACAGGGATGTGTGCCTCATTTTTACTCTTTTATACAGATTTGGGACACAAGCTCTTCAGTAACCATTAAGCATGTAATAGATACCTCCTCACTTCATACACCCTTAAACCCCTGCCTTCCTGGAGTGGGGATGGAAGCCAGAGGTGAAGACTTCACACTTATGGGCTAGAGTGGGGAAAATCGGGGTGGTCCTAGTGTGGTACATTCCTCATACCAGTTGGTATTATGCCTTTATCCCTGCTTCCCTCAGCCCATGGTGGTCAGTAAGCATCTTGTAAAGGAAAGCCTAAAATACCAGGCAAATAAAACCATGCTCCTGAAAGAATGTGATGACTAGACTTAGTGTCTGTGCGTCCAGCAGCACATATGCTGTGTGGAATTCAGGTAGGAGAATCATACCTTTCCTCATCTTAGGAGAGCTGTCATTAACCAATTACAGTCATCCATCTCAAAGAGGCTCTTCTAACAGCTGGACCAGCTAGTCAAACCCTAATCATAGTGAAAGACATCAGGTCATCCTTCCAGGTATTACACACAGAGTGCTCTGCCTCACCTTACATGAGAAATGAACATGCTGAGTCACCTTGAGAAATGCAGTTGCTTTAATGATACCCCATTGAAAGTTGCCATTTTTACATTACATAGTGGAATCAGTAAACCTGTGCAGGAATTCTTAATCCATCTATCTACAATACCTTCCTTAAAGGACTACATGTAATAGCTATAACCAGTTTGTTTATAGAAAAAAAATTAAAAAAAATATCAGCATAGTTTTCTGAGAAATTGAAAACCTGCAATCGGGTATCACCTGCCATCTTTTTTATTTGTTTGACATTATTTTTCTTGGTCTATCATAGGATCATAGGAGGTTATTAGGCTAACTGCCCCAGGGCCCTTACAAGCCTAGCCAAGTTTGACCCATGTTCCCAAGGGTGTCTGGTTCAAGACACTAAAATACACTTGCTTAAAAATAGAACAGTCTGAGGTTGTTTAAGTTAGTATTTTAAAATGAAAATTCAAGCTTATTTTTTGCAAGTCCTGCTTTCCACATTCATAGACAATAATACTCTCACTGGCATTCCAGCAATTCTGTCTTCATTTTCATATGAAACAGAAAGTTGTACTCACTTTTACGATTGTAAACGTCATAGCTGCACTCACAACGATTATATAAGTTAATGCTTACCTGCCAGTAATCATTAGATGCAATACCTTTCTTTTCTATTTTACCTGTAAAGTTCCAGTGTTTCAAAGCCACTCAAAACAAAATGGGCTTACTATGAATTCCAGAGTTTGACTTATACATGCAGACACACAACAAACACAACGCACATGCTTGCACACGTAACACATATGCACTGACAGTACACACATACACACAAACTCATATTCATTCCTTGTTTCACATTTGGTCCTAGGCTGCATGCACAATTACTGCAATGAAAGTGGCACTCAGGGTTTTTTCTTTTATGACAACAGTGCTGCATGCCTTATCTTCACCCTTTTTTCTCTTTCCCTTGGTACCACAGATGACTGAATACTAGTTTTCAGACTATGGTACTCAGGAGTGTCTGACTCAGAATGAATGAAGCTCCAAAGGATTTCCTGAAACGCTGGAGAGCTATAATAAAATGTGAAATCTTTCTGCTATGCTCGTCTTCCCAATGCATTTGCATAGTTCCTTTTCTGGCACTACTGAATCAGAACATAATTTTACCTCCAGGGCAGCACTCACAAAGCTCTGTTGCTAGTTTACCTGAATACTTCCATTTATTCTGAATCAAGGCTCAGACCATGAATAAAATACATCTACATATCCCTGACCTCAATATCCATCCATCCTATATCTACTTTTTCCAATGCATACATTAGTTTCAGAAGAAAGGAATTGTCAAAGGACAATTCATTCGTGCCAGTCGTACGACATTTTTGGACAGAGATTTTTTAGGAGAATGTCACAAATGAGAGCAAACGTTTCTGGAAAGGGGCTACCCCATTCAACTTATTTCCACTATTACTGGTGAAGTTTTGCAAGGCCGTAGAGACAGATTTGCACCTCTTTTGGGGGACTAGATATAAATTTTCCCAAACCCCTGGCAGGGGGACACTGACTGGATTTGGCAGGGCATTTGCTACCAACTTTAGTGGAAATGCGTATCAAATCAAAAATATTGTAGACAAAGAATGGAACAAATTTACTGAACTAACAGATTTAGACAATTTGAAAAACAAATCCGTAAAGGTGGTGTTCAGGAAAGGGCAAAACATTAAAAACCTGTTAGAACATGCCTAGTAACTCTAGTGTGTATTCACATAGAAAAGAGGTACACACAAATGTGGGGCTTGTGCCCAATGTGCCTACATTAACCAAGGAGATGAGGCATACATTACAGCAAGACAGTACTTGTTAACCTCTAAAAAATTATTCTAATTGTAATTCCCAAGAGTTGCTGTACTTAGTGTTATGTGGAGCATGTGAGAGTTTCTATATTGGAAAAACAGAAAGGCAGCTTAAACGCAGAATCTATGAACATCTTAATGGTGTTAAGAAGAATAACAGTAATGCATTCTACAGACACACACTTGATTGTGCTCATGGCAGCTTTTCTTTTTATGTTATAGAAACAGTATTCAAAGATGTCAGAGGGGCTCTCCTGGGATATTTTATTACAATTTATTGTTTTTGGTAGCAATAAAGAAGTCCATCCCAACTGTGGTGCCCTTCCTTTCATCCGGTTATTGCCTTGGTTATTTGTATTTACAACTGGACTGCTCTTGTTCTGGTTTTATTCATATTACTGTCACACTTTGTAACTATCCATTCTACTGAAGTCACTTCTTGTAAGTATCCATTCTATTCATGGCATGCTTTGTAATTATCCACGTCTGATGTCACAGATTGTAACTATCTATACTAATAATGTTGTGCCTAATAAGTAGACATATTAATGCTTATTCTAAACCTCACAATGCAGGATGAAGGCGCAGCATGTTTTGACTGGCACTCCTGTTCTGTCACTCTAAAGGTCTCAATTACACAGTCTGAATCTACCATCTGCCATTCTCTGTTGCCCAGCAGGAATGTATTTTAGTTAAAAAAAGGAAGTCAAGGCCAGTTCTTTGGAGTAGATGGATGAAGTTCTAAGTATGGTGTAGACTACCTGCATTTAATTATTAACTTTGACAAGTGGGCTATATGGGAGAGGGAGAAGCGATTAGGGAGAGCTTGCTCATCTTTTCCAAGGGAGACAGGGCTGGGAGAACATGTTCTAGAATATGCAGTTGGCCTACAATCCCCATTCGAGACTAGGGATGTATGGAGGCATTCTACTTTTAAGACAGTAAGTCTGCGGAGGTAGTGTCCCTTACAGATGTGAGTCAGGTGCTCACATGTTTCTCACTTAACATCTTACCCCTGCATCCTAGTGGGCATTCACAGGGCAATGATTGGGCATATGATGGCTGCCAAGATGATTGGCCATCTGAGGCCATGACCACACCTCATTAAGGTGAATAAATGAATGATAACAGTTATGATGTCTGTGCAATGGTTGGCAGGCTCTGACAATAAAAAAAAAATAAAAAATAATATGAAAAACAAAAATCTTGCAGATGTCTGGGCTGGCATAGTCCTGGCTATGCTGGAAAAAGTGCAAGGCAGACTCTACATAGAATCACTCAGCTATACAATATTTTTCTCCTGCGGCCTCTCCTTTGGTCCTCACTTTGTCATCTCATTCCTTTTATGATAAAATCCGTGAAGCTTAGTTTGGTTTTTGCATCTGCCTTCTGATTCTGTTTTCACATAAAGTTAATAATAAACTCTCCTTGATTTTACCTTTCAGTGTATGGTGTCCCCCATCCACACTGCTTTTCACCCTAAAAGTGATAGTGGAGTGGGTGAGAGAGCCCCTAGTGTTCTTCCCATTTGTTTTACCACTATGACACTGAGGGTGCCAGTTAGGTGCCATCTCTATGACATGTTATCACATAATAGTATGATCTTTGCAGCTTGTATTAATAATCGAAAAGTTAAAGATACTGGACTGGGTAAATATTTTGCTTGTCTTAATTTATGTTTTTTACCTCAGTTTTGCAGTCATTTTACAACTAACAATGATGCTTACTTTTACAGTGTAGTTGTTGCTCCATCACTAACTTTAGTGGAGTAATTTTTACTTTTGCTTGGTCTTGACACAACAAGGACACCAGCTTTTCTAGGTGTGATACAATACCAAATCAGTACAGTCCAGAATCCTGATACTATCAGTTGGAATAGCTGTCACAAGTCCTGCTCCACTACTGTGAGTTGAAGGGCTTCTTGTGAGATGTAGTTCCCTCAGTGTTTTCCAAGTATTCAAACTTAAAACGCTTTCCCCATGGGAACTCCCAAATAGGATGCCATTCCCTTTTATGTCTTTATTTCCAGTGAGCAAAACACTTACATGTGGACATGATGTAAGTCTTCTTACCTCACAGTTTATTACTGTGGGAAATATATTTTCCATGAACCTATATTCTTTATATGAAACAATAAGATTATATGCTAAGTCTTACATGCAAAATTACATGCATGCATACATAAATAAATTAACAAAACAGAGAACTATAATATAAAAAATGTAAAAAACTTGGTGAATTATAACGTCATAGTACCTATTAGGCATCTGATGCATGAACTTGAATACTCTGTCTTCTGTGTTTTGTTTTAGTTTATTGTGAAAATCTTCTCCCTTATATTTCCAATTATCCTTAATTTCTAGTAGAAGTCATTATTAAGAAATAGTGTAAACATTCAGTTATGTATTCAGTGGTTACAGTCTTCAATTGTTTCAGCCATACTATACAGCATGCTGTTAAACAGGCTATGTCTTTTCTACTGTCCTTATCTCCTTAGAACTTATACACAGCTTTTAGCTCTCTGAGAATTATACAGAGATGAGGAAGGAAGAGGTACTGTTTTTAGAAAAAAAATAGCCATATCTGGTCTAGTTTTATTTGCAAAACTCTCTAGATCTCTTGGGCTGAAATTGATGTGAAAATTAATCTCGTTCTGTCATGTACTTTAGGACCCCAGAACACGTAAAACCAACAGATATGTTACACGTTGAATATTTATTTATTTATTTTACATTTGTTGACTGGGAATGTCTGACTGAGCCAGAGCCCTTTTTTAGCAGAGTCCCAGGGAGAAAAGCTCTATAATACAATAAAAATAAACTAACAGTTAGGGTCTATATCATATGAGTGAATCACACAAATTGCGAACGCTCAAAATATCGAATGTACCACACCTCAAAGTGCTTTTTCTGAGATTGCAGTACAGTAAAGAATAGGATATTTGCCCTTTCCTCACTGTAGTGCAATCTCGGAGTTGGAATATATATTTAGTGGGGGGTGTGGGGGCTGTAGGAAGTTCGAGGTCCAGTACGTTCGATATTATGAGCGTTCACAATTTGTGTGATTCGCTCATATGATATAGACTCAAAAGTTATACAAACTGGTATAAAAGACTAAACACTAAATATTTTAACATTAACAAAGCTAAGGTTAAAGTTATACATTCAAGTCTGAATAAGAAAAAAAACTTAAATATCGTAATTCTAGACTAGGCACTATCTGTTTGGACATGAAAAAGTCAAAAGAAAAGCGACAACAGACAGTAAGGCAATTGTTTAAAGAACTTAAACAGTAAAAATTTCAGAGAAGGAGAGGAGAGAGGAGGTATATAGATAGCAGGAAGGAGGATGAAGGAAGAAGTAGGATAAAGGAACGTGTAGAGATGAATAGAAGGCAGGAAGGAGTAGGAGAAGGGAGGAAGTAGAGGTCGGTAGATAAGACGGTAGTGGGTGGTGGAAGGAAGTATGTTAGTTGAATGGTTGTAGTCAGGGAGGATGAGAGCAAAGGCAGATCCATTGCTGTTTGCAATGTTCTTTTATGGCCAACATAAATTGTTTGGAATTCTTCAGATTTCCGATTTCAAGAGGGAGCTTGTTCCAATTTAGAGAAGGGTAGTAGCTGTATATGTTTTGACCTGATTTAGATTTGAGTTTATAAATATCTAATAGATCAAGGGATGAACTTCTGAGATTTCTAGTTGGGTAGTAGTTAGAGATTAGAGAAGACAAGGCAGGACAGTAGGCTGGCTGATACAAAATAGAGTGCATGGTTTGGAGCTGTGTGAGCTGAAGTAGGTTGGGTAGTTCTAGTCAGTTTAAGTGTTTCAGGGATAGACAGTGGTGGGATTTATAGGTTTGTTGAGCTGCAAATCTAGCAATATTGTGGTATGTTGACTCAAGCTTTGATAGTAGAAAAGAGTTTAGATTAGTTAGGATTTCTGAGCAATATGTTAAATATGGTAGGTAAGCATGTGTAAGTCTGATTTTAGCTTCATGGGAGAGAAATTGTTTGTTTCTCTATAGGAGTCCTAGTTTCTGATGAGTTTTCTTGAAGCAATTATTAATGTGATGGTCGAATTTCAGTTGGTCATCAATGGTAACACCTAGGAGTTTTGTACTTGATTCTACTAGAATAGGGGTATTGTTTAGAGAGATTATAGAAAAGGAAGTTTTGATATGGTTGGCTGTTTTGTGGAGAAAGAGTAGCGGTTTTGTTTTTTTTGGGGTTTTTTTTTTTTTGGGTTAAGAATGAGCTGATTGTTGGAGAGCCAGATCTCAACTGAATTAAAGGAAGATTGGATGACAGCTAGGAGTTCAGAGGGGGAATTTAGCTATGGTTATGACTGTGGAATCATCAGTGTATTGGACAATGGAGGAATGTGGACAGGAGGAATGAAGTTAGTTGGTAAAGATATTAAAAAGTAGTGGGCCGAGAATGGATCCTTGGGGAACACCCATATTTACTGGAAGAGGAGAAGATAGTGCAGAGTACTATCTGACAGATTGAAGTCTGTCGGTGAGGTAGCTAGAGAACCATGTTACAGTGTCAGTAGAGAAATTTAGTTCAGTTAGTTTCTTAAGTAGCAGTGTGAAAGAGCATCGAAGGCCTTTGAGAGATCAAGGAATAGACAGGAGATAAGTTTGTGATCATCTCTGGCTAAAGAGATAGTGTTAAGAAAGGAGAGAAGGGCAGTAGTAGTGCTATGTTTAGGTCCGAATCCATGCTGTGTAGGAGTGAATAGTTTTTCATATAAGAGGTGTTGAATAACCTGTGTGTGTATGCATTTCTCTAAGATTTTAGAAAGAAGGGACAGAATAGCAATAGGTCTGAAATTTGAGATTTCAGTATAGTTACCTCCATTATGAATGGGTAGGGTATAGAATTGTTTTCAAATAGATGGGACTTGAGATTCAGATATAGAGCGATTAATAATGATAGATATAGGCAGGGCAAGAGAGTGAGCAGCAATCTGAAGAAAGTATGATGGGATGTTGTCAGCAGATACAGAGCATGGTTTTAGCCTAGAGAGCAGAGTTTTTATGTAGGAGGTGGGCACAGGTTTGAGGGAAAAAGTCTTAGGAGAGTTTGCAGTAGAAGAAGTTTCATGCCAGTTTGGAGGGGTAGTACTAAAGTGGTTGGGATTAAATAGTTTAGCTACAGATTCTATGAAGTATGTGTTGAAGGTGTTGACTGTTTCATCTGGTGATTTTTCAGGACATGGGTTAGGTGAGGTAGGATTACCAGGGTGTAGTATTTGGTTTATTGCATTCCAAATTTTTTTAGGGTCAGCTTTTAGAGTGGTAGGAGGGTTGTGGTAGAAATTCTTTTTGTCTTTATTGATGAGTTTTTTAACTTGATTTCTTTGTTCTTTATAACTTTGCAGGTGGGCTGTGTCTTTAGATTGTAGCCATGTTTTCCAGGCTCTATCTCTAGCTTTCATAAGGATACGAGTAGTTTTTGGATAGTCTGGGGAATATATTTGCTTTTATCCTTATTTTTCTAGTTGGTGCTATAGAGTTTAAGGTATCAAGGAAAATTTTGTTGAAAGCTTGGACGGCTCCATTGAGTGGGAGCTGGGTAAGAAAGTTCCAGTTTACTTTGGATATAAGGGTTTTAAATATTTCAGGGTTAAAGTTGGAGAGATTGTGGTAGGAAATGTATCTATGTGGCTTAGGGAGGTGGCTAGTATATCTAAGAACTGCTATGGGTGAGTAGTCACTCAGGGAATCAGAAAGTGTTTGTGGTTTGTAGAACCAACAGATATGCTACCTGTCAAATATTCCACAAGTACAACCTACAGATATGTTATATGTCAAATATTCCACAAGCAGAACCAATAGATATGTTACCTGTCAAATATTCCACAAGTAGAACCAATAGATAGGTTAAATGTTCTACCAAGCTAATTGCCACCTTCAGCTGTTATTACATAATTCCATATAATTTCAGAATAGATTATGCATTTTTGCCAGCTTATCAAATTTTGCAAATCTTACCGTTCTAACCCAAGTCAGGTTGAATAAAAAAACATGGCCCACAGTTATAAGTAGCAGTATTATAAGCCATTTTACAGATATAGTCATAGATAGAGTGAGGGGAAAGAAATGTATGTAGAAGCAAGGCCATCTGTTTCAGATCATCACCAAAATTTGATGATGTCCCAGAGAGTGAGTTCAATCATTTAGCTAAATAGTGGAATGTGGGATGAGCTCAAGTCTGCCGTTTTTTACTGGTCAGCCATTTACTGGGTGGGGTTCTACAGGAATCCATTGGTTTCCTTGTGGACTCATTTTAGGGTTCCTCAAGTGTCAGATCATAAATGAGTTGTGTACCTGGGTTTGTGACAGGCTTTTTCTTTTTAGTAAGAAATTCATCCATATTATAACCAGAATGCCATATGCTCAGTATGCAACTGTTAACTATGCTTGAAAAGGAACATTCTTTTTATCAAATCTTTTATTTGGGTGTGAAACCCCCTGATATGTTGATAGAACTAATTAGCTGGCCAGACTATTGCATTATTATGTTTAGAAATAAGAATGTGTAATACTCCCAAGTACTAGAGAAATAGTCTTGAAGGCCTGAAGAAAGCTACTCTAAAGTGGCCTCAGATGCTACCGATTAAGACAAAATAACAAATTAATGACAAAGAAGTTTGGTCCTGCAAAATGAAAGCATAGGCTGCCAGAACATTATAAATAGTATTGGTCTTAGATAATCCTTAAAATGATAGCATTTCTTTCCATGGAAATCTCACAGGCTGAAACTGATTCACTTGGTCATTTTTAATTGTGTAGAGATTCTGTATTCAGGTGCATCTGTTAAATCAAGAAAGTAAACACAATCAGAGATGCAAAGAAAATAGCTGATCCCAGCATTTTAGTAGCAGACTGTCTTCACATCTCAAATTTGAGCCAGAGGATGAAAAAAGTACATAAAGACAATCAGAGATGCAATGAGACTAGATGACCCCAGCATGAGAGTAGCCAACAGTCTGCATTTCTTTGTTACACAAACTATCAGATTAACTAAAATACAGCATTCAGAAGGTTCATAGAAGTCTAAAACGTTAGAAGTCACTACTGAGTTTTAAAGTAAAGAAAATAAAAATAACATTTCTAAATGCTGGATTTTTGTTAATTGGCCTGTTTATGTAACAATCAAAGAAATTAAGACAGACTACTACTTTGACACTGGGATCAGGTATTCTACTTGCATCTGTGATTGCATTTATGTACGTGTTCATCATGTGGCTTAACTTTTGGATATGCACAGGGATCAAGGATGTGAGGTGGATTTACCATAATCACTGGTGAAACTTTTTCCTTCAGAACCTAGAAAGTGTCACCTCAGGACACTATGAGAAGGTAGCTCACATTTTATCTAAGATATCCTCCATCATGGGTTCAGTTTCTCTGAACTGCTCCAGAGGCAGTGACAAGATTAGTCAGACAGATAGCTTTTTCTTTCTCTTTGATTACCCAGTGGGCTTCAGAAGATCATATAGGATCATATGTCCATATGTGCCTTTTGTTGGTGTTTAATTATTTAGTCAAGTCTGACTCCTTGTGACCTCAAGGACATTACCACACTAAGTCTGTGGACAGCTGCTTATTCAAGTTATTGCAGATTAATATGGATTATTTCAGTAGTGTTATGTACAGCTGCTTATTCCAGTTCTTGTAGATTAATATGGATTATTTCAGTAGTGTTATGTACAGCTGCTTATTCCAGTCCTTGCAGATAATATGGATTATTTCAGTAGTGTTATGTACACCTGCTTATTCCAGTTCTTGCAGATAAATATGGATTATTTCAGTAGTGTTATGTACAGCTGCGTATTCCAGTTCTTGCAGATAAATATGGATTATTTCAGTAGTG
The DNA here is from genome assembly GCF_019279795.1 of Protopterus annectens. Lineage (NCBI taxonomy): Eukaryota > Metazoa > Chordata > Ceratodontiformes > Protopteridae > Protopterus > Protopterus annectens. The sequence continues at coordinate 117,453,975 of NC_056751.1, read as the reverse complement.
TTATGCACAGCTGCGTATTCCAGTTCTTGCAGATTAATATGGATTATTTCAGTAGTGTTATGTACAGCTGTTTATTCCAGTTCTTGCAGATTAATATGGATTATTTCAGTAGTGTTATGTACAGCTGATTATTCCAGTTCTTGCAGATTAATATGGATTATTTCAGTAGTGTTATGTACAGCTGATTATTCCAGTTCTTGCAGATTAATATGGATTATTTCAGTAGTGTTATGTACAGCTGCTTATTTCAGTTCTTGCAGATTAATATGGATTATTTCAGTAGTGTTATGTACAGCTGCTTATTTCAGTTCTTGCAGATTAATATGGATTATTTCAGTAGTGTTATGTACAGCTGCTTATTCCAGTTCTTGCAGATTAATATGGATTATTTCAGTAGTGTTATGTGCATCTGCTTATTCCAGTTCTTGCAGATTAATATGGATTATTTCAGTAGTGTTATGTACAGCTGCTTATTCCAGTTCTTGCAGATTAATATGGATTATTTCAGTAGTGTTATGTACAGCTGCTTATTTCAGTTCTTGCATATTAATATGGGTTATTTCAGTAGTGTTATGCACAGCTGCTTATTCCAGTTCTTGCAGATTAATATGGATTATTTCAGTAGTGTTATGCACAGCTGCTTATTCCAGTTCTTGCAGATTAATATGGATTATTTCAGTAGTGTTATGCACAGCTGCTTATTCCAGTTCTTGCAGATTAATATGGATTATTTCAGTAGTGTTATGTACAGCTGCTTATTCCAGTTCTTGCAGATTAATATGGATTATTTCAGTAGTGTTATGTACAGCTGCTTATTCCAGTTCTTGCAGATTAATATGGATTATTTCAGTAGTGTTATGTACAGCTGCTTATTTCAGTTCTTGCAGATTAATATGGATTATTTCAGTAGTGTTATGTACAGCTGCTTATTCCAGTTCTTGCAGATTAATATGGATTATTTCAGTAGTGTTATGTACAGCTGCTTATTCCAGTTCTTGCAGATTAGTATGGATTTTTTCAGTAGTGTTATGTACAGCTGCTTATTCCAGTTCTTGCAGATTAATATGGATTATTTCAGTAGTGTTATGTACAGCTGCTTATTCCAGTTCTTGCAGATTAATATGGATTATTTCAGTAGTGTTATGTACAGCTGCTTATTCTAGTTCTTGCAGATTAATATGGATTATTTCAGTAGAGTTATGTACAGCTGCTTATTCCAGTTCTTGCAGATTAATATGGATTATTTCAGTAGTGTTATGTACAGCTGCTTATTCCAGTTTGTGCAGATTAATATGGATTATTTCAGTAGTGTTATGTACAGCTGCTTATTCCAGTTTGTGCAGATTAATATGGATTATTTCAGTAGTGTTATGTACAGCTGCTTATTCCAGTTCTTGCAGATTAATATGGATTATTTCAGTAGTGTTGTGTATTAGTCGTAGCCTCTGTTTCACCGCTCTTTTCCTTTGATTGTTTTCAGTATTAGTGTTTTCTCTTGTGAATATTGTCTTTGCATTAAATGGCCAAAGTATTTCAATTTATTTTACAAACAGACCTTTCAGTGAGCAGTCTGGCTTTATTTACATAAGTATTAACTGATTTGATCACCTTGCAGTCCATGGAATTCTCAAAGGTTTTCTTCAACACCATAGTTCAAAACTTTAATTACAGGCCAGCAGTCACAATCATATACTTCATTACTGAGAAAGCAATCACTTGGACTATACACACCTTTGCTGACAATATAATATCTTTGCTGTTTAAAATATCTAGATTTGCTATAGTTTTCATCCCAAGGCCAAATACAACACCAAACATACTTGTCATAGGTGACTCCATAGTCAGACACACTGACGTCCCACTCACCAGACTGAACAAGGAGAGGGTCACAGTAAGCTGCCTATCGGGTGCTAGAATCCGCCACATAACACAAGCACTCGGGTCACTCCACAGCAAGTACAAATATGACACAGTCATTGTTCATGCTGGTGTGAACGACCTGAGACGTACCTCCCTGGACTACATGAAAAGAGACATAGAGGAGCTCTCTGATTATGTAGCCCACGCAGGTATGACCCTGACCCTGAGCAGTATCCTTCCTTCACCAAGAATGATGCCACAACATAGAGACAAGATGATCAGCTTTAACAATTGGCTTAATTTCTGGTGTCATTCAAAGGGGATCCAGTGTCTGTCTGCCTGGGATGACATGCTTGACAAGCCACGCTGCTTCGCAAGGGATGGCTTGCACCTGTCACCCCTGGGATTCTGGATATTGGCTAAGGCTCTTGCCACCCCCATAGTGCCTTTTTTAGGCAAGGCTCAAATTCTAAACCTACCACCCTAGAAAACAAAAATGGGAAGAAACTAAGGGTAATGCTGCTCAATGCCAGAAGTCTAAATCTCAAAATGCACACACTTGAGGTCCTTCTCAGTATGGAGAACATCGATGTCTGTGCTGTGACTGAAACCTGGTTCAAGGCTCCTGAGCGCACCCCGGCACTATCAGGTTTTACCTCATACCATGCGTTCCGGCCCCAAAACCCGGACCACACCACAAAAGGAGGGGGTGTATCCATATTCATCAAGGATACCCACACCTCCAGGTTGGTGGCAACGCACGAAGCATCAGAAACCATCCAGGTGCAATTAACCAAAACTGCTCTACAATTTGTAGCATGCTACAGGCCACCCTCTCAAACTCAGGAACCCCACACAGCCTTCCTGAAGACACTGGAGGGTATAAATGTATCTCCAAACACCATTATATTGGGTGACTTCAACTACCCGAATATAGACTGGGAACATTACTCAAGCCCCAACTTTCTAGCCCAAAGGTTCCTGGAGTTCATAAATTCAAATGCCATGGAACAACTAGTCACCATTCCCACAAGAGGAGAAAATATACTAGATCTCATCATCACAAACATGGGGACAAAATGCTCCACACCGGAAGTATATCCCTCATTGGTGAGATCAGATCACAAACTAATCTCACTGGAAATCCACATCCCGCCCCCACCCCAAACCAAAAAGACCACAGTAAAGAACTTCTCTAAAGCAAACTTCACACTACTCAAGACTGGTGTGGTATCCTTCAAGGCCCCCGAGCCAGTGCAAACCACAACCCAAGCTGCGGAAGCCCTTACAAATGCCTTCTACGAACACCTCCAGGACTGCATGGATCAGGCAATCCCTAATAAAACCAAGACTCTTTCCACCAAGGGCAAACGTCCAGTCTGGTGGACCCCAGCCATAAACAAACTTTACAATAAGAGGAGAAAGCTGTTACATGATAAAGCAAAATCCATGAAAGAGAAGACACCCTTGATCATTATTAGTAAAAAAATACGAGCACTCATAAAATCATCCAAGGCCAACTTTGAGAGAAAAATTGCCATAGATTCAAAAGACAATCATAAGGCCTTCTTCAGCTATGTTAGAAACCTGGGTGGAAACTCCCAGATATGCTCAGAATTAGTCCAAAATGATACAAAAATCACTGAACCCACAGACATTGCCAACATACTGGCAGACAGGTTCAGTGCAAACTTCACCCCTCTCCCCAAAGGAGAGATAACTATCCCAGTGGAGTGTAGCCTCCCAGACATCTCAAATGCGCAGGTGAAAGCTGCTCTCTCTAAAGCTAAAAACACAGCATCAATGGGACCGGATGGTGTCCCCGGCTGTGTGCTACATGAACTCAATGAGGAACTAAACCCGCACATAACGCAGCTGTTTAATCTTAGCCTTACCACAGGATACGTGCCCAAGGAGTGGCGTACGGCAACTGTGGTCCCACTCCACAAAGGCGGTGCCTCTACGGACCCTGGTAATTACCGCCCCATAAGCTTAACAAGCCTGGTCTGCAAAGCTATGGAGAGGATCATAATGGAACTCATAAACAAAGACATAGGGGACTTGCAGACATTGGACCCGACCCAGTTTGGCTTTGTCAAGGGCAGATCATGCCTTTTGAACTTCTTCGAAACAGTCACCAAGGCCATTGATGAGGGAAAGGCAGTCCATACAGCCTACCTTGACCTTGCAAAAGCTTTCGACACAATACCCCACTCGGGTATTATATAGAAACTTACCAGCTTAAATGTAAACCCATATGTCACAAGATGGGTTGCAAACTGGCTAAAGGACAGAACCCACAGGGTTAGAGTTGCTGGCACCATGTCAGACTCCAAGCCGGTCACAAGTGGTGTCCCACAGGGCTCAGTCCTTGGCCCCCTGTTTGGCATCTACTTCTCAGAAGTACAGGCAAACATAGGAGGACTATGACTGACAAAGTTTGCAGATGACTGCAAACTGGGCGCCATAGTGGAAAGTACATCAGACACAGATATCCTTCAGAGGGGTCTCACGGAAACTGATAGCTGGTGCCAGAGCCATGGCCTGAAGATAAATGCCAAAAAATGTATAGTCATACCCTTCGGGAAAAACAAGGTAACCCCAAGCTACCATATAGGTGGCAATCCACTAAGCACAGAAGAGGTTATCAGGGACCTGGGGACCCAGGTTGACAGTGGACTTTCTTTTGACACTCACATTGCTAAAGTGGTTAGAAAGACCTTCTACATTGCCCACCTGATCATGAAGGGATTCACATCCAGATCAAGTGAGGTCATTGTTCCCCTGTACTCTTCACTTATCAGACCAATGATAGAGTACAATGCCCCATTCGGGATGTATCTCACCCGACACCTGCAGCAATTGGAGAGACCCCAAAAGTTCCTCACCAAAAGGATAAAGGGACTCCAAAATCTGTCATATGCTGCCAGACTGAAGAAACTCCAGCTCTATTCAGTCGCATACCATCTGCTCAGAGGTGACCTGTGCCTGACATACAAGGCCATGTCCAACCCCGGAATTAATGGACATGCTCCACCTCAAAAAATCCAAATCTACCAGATCCACTAGAGCAAGCGACTTAAACCTTAGCACGGATATAAATAGGACATGCTGGAGGGATAGATTTGTCACCCAGAGGCTCCCTATGCTGTGGAATAAAATCCCAGTCCATGTGAGGCAGAGCACCTCGCTGGCTCTGTTCAAGAGAAATCTTGACCGGTGGATGGGAGATCGTAGGTTTACCCCGGGAATCATCTCTGTGTCACTGCTGGACAGAGGCACAACAAACTAATGGGCACAGTATTTTTTAACATAAGGGGTGGCGTAAGCCACAAAACTTTGGGCTAGGCTTATAAATGCCTTAGGGCAGATAGCCTAGTATAAACCTATGAACCTATAAGAACTGTGTTTTCATTTCATGGCTATAATCAGAGATCCCTGAGCCCGAAAAATAAAATCAGTTTGTCTTTATTTCTTCCTCATCTGTTTGTATTTCAGGTCATAGTCTGTCAAGGCTCTTTTGGAGTGTTTTGACATACACGTTCCTTTAAATGTCCAGGCTGGTTGGTATTTATAGTTGACTGTCATTTTCTGCGCCATTAAAGTAGTAGTTGTAGTGCTTTGCTTAAAATGCACCTCGGACCCTAGAAATTTGGTAAACAACTGCCCAAACTCCAACTTCCCTTTCCTGGCAAACATTGCTGAGTCAGTGATGTTGGCATAGAAGGACATGTTACACACTGTTTTCATGAAGAACCACACTGTGAGAGGCATCAACTGTCTGGACACTCAATGACCTGATGACTGAAAAGTTTCAAAGAAAATGTTCCACCCTAACTAGTTTTTAATTTCATAGCAACAGAAGGCAATAAGGAACAAGCCAGTTTTCCTGCTCTGTCTATATTTCTGCTGTGGAATGACTCCTGAAATCTACTGAGTGTTTTGACCATACTTCATTGGAAAATTTCAGAGAATAATCTATGTAGTTAATGCCACAGATCTCTCAACTTTGTCCTGTGGAATATTGCAGTGGTCTGTTTTCATTCTTTACCACGTCTCTAAGGAATGTGGCTACTTGGGAGCAGGCAATGTGTAGCTGTTCTGGAATGATATTCTGCTATATCTGGCTTTTTGCTTCATCAAGATGAAGCTATCATTGCAGTGTGCATGCCCTTCTGTGCTGTGCTCCATTAGTAGCAAGTTGCAAAGTGGTTAAAACTACATCTCAGTAAGCTAGACATGAAGTTGAGACAATTTATTCTGCAGAATTCTCTAGCTCTTTGAATATCCTCTTAGTCTGTATTAGAGACCAACACTGAGACCCATAGTGTGTATGTGTGTTTGTGTATGTGTGTGCTCATGCAACATAAGAATATCTCTTTAATGTTGATCTATTGCTAGTGGGACAGATGTCAACTATTCCTAAATCATCATTGTTTTTCTTCTATTATGCATTTCATGGATGAATGCTTGACATAAAAGCAGTGGAAAAGCCATTTTGTGTTGTTAGGTATCTGCTTTCCATGCCTATAAGGCTCTATATCTAGGAAAGCCTGGAATAGAACTTTCACAGCTCCAGCTGTTGTGACATTATGTGTCTATGATGCTGACTGAGGTGCTAAGTGCTACAGATACTACTTTGTTAGTTTTGTACACGTTTTTAACAGAATTTGCCATGTGTGACCACGATATAGTTAAAATGAAAAATCTGGCTTGACCTTCTCATTTATGCATGTTATCATATGCATTGATCCACTGGGGAACTGATACACGTTTGGAGGCTGAATCAAACATATTCAGAAACAGTAGCTTTACCCTGCATAGCTCCTGCTTTGTGGAATTTTCTGCCTTGTGAATTAGGAATGGCCTACAATCAAGGCCCTTAAGTCACAGCTTAAGTCATACTTTTTCTTAATCAGAAGCTTACTGATATATAAGTTACCCACTCAATGATTGTTGGCCATCTGTGAGCAGCCACATTAAGTGTTAGTCATGTAACTGGCTAATATTCAATATTCTGACCAGAAATATTCAGCATTTTCTTTGGTCTTACCCACGAAAATAGATATCATCTTATTTTATAACCTTGGAAGTATGTTTTCATATCCCAAAATGTTACTGCAGTCACTTAACAGAATTAACTTCCCAGGCATGATAAAAATTTCATTGATGACAATAAGAGGTTGGTTTTCAAAGGTCACCTGCAAATTTGATATAAAATTAGTAATGAGCAATAAGTCTTAAATTGCAAACGTTATTGCAATCATAATTCTAAATGGACATGCATCCCTAGAAATAGCCTCTGCTAAAATATTCAGAGATGAGTTAAATGCATTTTGTGCCGCAATGTGGTAAAACCATAATTTTATGTATACAGTGACATTAACGGAGGACACTTGGAATTTTATCATAATGCAATTGTTTGAAAACATGAACTGCCTATTCACAATACACCAGAAATGTTTCCTGTATCATATGGACATAAAATAGCATTGCATGTATTCCCATCTCACCCCAGGGAAAAGTACTGTATGGTTGTGGCCTTAGCTTTTAACACTGAGGAAGAAAAGAGTCTTATACAGAGGTCAGCAGAACACCAGTCGGAAATAAAATGGCCCAGAAAGCAGACCAGCATATTCAGTACAGATAAATGTCAGATATCTATAACTCTGTGGCTATGATATCAGATCTTGATGGATGATATACAGTGCAGCCCTAGGATAGCAATGTGAGCTGTTCCACAGTAACTAAACACTGCCACCACAGTAACTGAACGCTGCCACAACAGTAATTAATACTGCCACCACAGTAACTGAACACTGCCACTACAAACAATATCACTGGGTTTTCTCACCAATAAAACTTTTAAACCACTTGCTGATAACAATATAACATGACACAGTCTGTCAAATACCACCACTTCTCAAAGTTTTTTGTTACTCCACAGTGACATAAAATCACCAGACTCTAAACAACGTAATCAAAACAGCATAAGTAACCACATCACTTTTAAGCAATCTACAGTTGATTAAGCCCATTTTGCAAAAAAATATTTATACCCTTGAGGTTTTGCAGTATTTAAGTTTGTTATATTAGGTAAGGAGGTGCAAGAGTTTAACACATGTTTGCAGAGAGTACATATGATTATATGGGCTTAGTGGACCATGGAGGACTTAAAAGTGATTCAGTGATATGTACCGTAACCTGCATTTCAGTGAAATGTTGTTCATTAAATAATAATTGTCAAACAAAATTAGGTACAAACAAGTTTGTCAGCTATTGAGTCTTTCAGTGTGAGGGCTAGAAAGGAGTCATGTTAGTGAATACAGTTAAGAGTTGCTTCATTAGGTTGTTACAATACTCCTTTCACCAAGAGCATTATATGTTGCTCCCTGTGGCAAATCCATTACACTGCCACTGTGTCCAGGATGGCTGCAGTGGACAACTACTTGAAACAATCTCAAATATGGTTGCATAAGCTTGTTTCTAAAGCTCTTTCCAGTCAACAAAACTGATTTGAGTGATGTTAGTTCAGTGAATGTGATTTGAAAAATCTAAGAATGACATTTCTGAGAACATTACCTAAAATATAAGAACAAAGGCCAGAACACATGACAGTGACAATGAGTTGTATCATAACCACATGGTGTGGTAACCATACTGCATTGACAAGGAGCTGCACCATAACCACATGCTATCTAGCCATACTGCAGTGACAAGTAGTTATAACATATTGCAGTGAAAAGGAGTTGTACCATAACCACATAGTGTGCTAACCATACTGCAGCGACAAAGAGTTGCATCATAACCACAATGTATGCTAACCATACTGAAAAGAAAAGGAGTTGTACCATAACCACATGGTATCTAACCATACTACACTGACAATAAGTTGTACCATAACCACATGGTGTGGTAACCATACTGCAGTGAGAAGGAATTACACCATAGCCAAATGATATATGAGGCATATATGCATTGTTGTAAATGAATAAATGAATGAAGCTTCATACATGATCATGTGATCACTATAGTGTTCATTCTGTATGCATTCTCACAAAATATTCCATGAACTGTTATGTGAAATGCCAGACACATTCACACATGTGTAGAACCACTGCTGTAGGAGTCATTTAGTTCCATCTTATGGACATAGTCACCACCCCCTGACAGTGTCTCAGGAAAAGTAGCACATAATTAATATGATAAACATGGATGGTTTATAATACATTGTGGGAATAGCTCAGTGTACAGAGACATAATGTACTTATAATGGGAATGGTTGTATAAAAAATATAAAAGTACTGGAATAAGGGAAAACAAGGACCCAGATCACCGTAGCTCTCCTTTGGTGTTTTTGTGTGATCTGACACTGGCCAGTGACCTTCTCACATAATATCAGATTTTTCTGTTGCCATGTAACACCTCCAGGATGATGAATGCATAATACTTATTGCCTTGTATGACTTCTATTAGGCAACCTGCCAGGTGCAACACCCATACTGATGGCAAAAGCCTAGAACAGCATGCTGAATTTGTACATGTTGAACAGGAAGCTCTTTGCATACATGAACAATGCACTTTGTCATAGAGTCCTACTTAGATGTCAGCATAGTCCATCACCCAATCATGTAGTAACCTGCTTCAGTTATAGAGTGTGTATCTTCAGCGTCTCCTTTATACCATATCAGGAGCTGTTCCTAGCTGTGCACAGAGCGTATATTTTATGTGTGATAGTCATTTGTTGGTTCAGACAGTAATACTGCTATTGTCACTCCCCACAGCTGGCAGCTTGCACAGGCAACAGCAGTGTTATTTTGTAATTAGAAATAGATTATCAGTGCATACTAAAATACAGCAATAAAGTACAAAAATGTTTGTCTTCAACTTATTAAAAAATCAGAAATCTGTCTAATGTTCAGTAACAACAGAGAGCTTATTAATGCTGCTAAATCTATTCATTGCAGAATTGGATTTATGGAAGAAATCGCATTACTTTTGACATGTCTTCTTATGGATAGCCACTGGCAAATAATTTAAGCTGAGTGTCGGTTTAATTTTTACAGGTGGAGCTTGTGTATTTCAGTCCAAACTTGCTGGCATTTTGCATTGTTTCTGAATGGGTGTATACATGAGCAGTATATGGATTTTATACACGTCTTACAGTGCCATAGTTATACACTATCCCCAGTGAAACAGCACTTCAGCAGTTTCTACAGCACCTTGGTGTACAACAAGGATCAATACTAGGTCCCCTCTTCTTCATCCTATTCACAAATAGACTTCACCTGCCACTCAACATGCTACTGTAATCCAATATGCAGACGACTCCTCTCTCATATGCTCAGCCCCAACATTACCTTCTCTTCTCACAAAAACCCAACAATCTTTCCTGGATATAGAAAGATATCTTACTCAATCTCAACTTATCCTCAACCCATCCAAAACAAAACTAATGTTTTTCTCCAATAGCAGAAAATCATCAGACTTTACTTCTTTTGTGATTTATTCATCTAATAATACCTGCACTGAGCCGGTATATTCCACAAAGCTACTAGGAGTCACAATAGACAAGGACCTTAAATTCGATAAATGCATAGACCTAGTCATCAAGAAAGTGCACATCAAATTTGGGTCCCTGTAGAGAATAAAGCCCTTCCTAACTGAATCCACTCAACACGCCATCAGTAGAACCCACATCCTATCAGTCTCTTATACACCTCACCCATTTTCATCAATCTAAGAAAATGCAACTTAGCCAATCTAGAATCCTGTTACTACAAAGTAGCCAGATTCACCGCCAACCAACCTGCAAGGACCTGTCATTGCACTATACTTCACCAACTCGGTTGGTTAGAACTCCCTAACTGATTAACCTATAATCAATTGGTGTTAACTGACTCTACCCTGCTATACCCTGATAACTGTCCATCCATAAGCAAACTTGCTCAACCCTACTCTAGCAAAAGAACTTTAAGGTCAAGTAATAAATTAGTCTTGAAGGTCAGTAGGTCAAACACATATGGGGATTCCCTATACTCATATAAAATAGCCAAGATATGGAATGATATACCTTAGCATATCAAAACAACAAAAAAAGCCGTTGAGTAGTATGCAGTATAAAATCCAGTCCAACACGAAAGTGACACCATCCACGTATACACTGAATGCTTTTATTAAATAAACATCACATGCATAGGTTAATTGAATGTAAGCATAATATAAAAAGCTGAAAGTTTGTAGGTTATTTCATCTGATGAAGTCTTTTAGTAAAAGACGAAAACGCATGTGATGTTTATTTAATAAAAGCGTTCAGTGTATACGTGGATGGTGTCACTTTCGTGTTGGACTGGATTTTATACTGCATACTACTCAACGGCTTTTTTTGTTGTTTTGGTTTGGTTTAGGTTGAAAAGCCACACTACTTTTGGTTTGTTAATACCTTAGCATATACTTAATACAAACACTCCTAAATTCAAACAGCTACTAAGGGAACACTTCATGTACATGTGGCTCTGCTCCTACTCTAGACCTGACTAACTACCAAGCTTCCCCCCACCAGCTCTATACTACCACCTGTCCTCTCCCCTTTACTACTTCCAATCACGCCTTCCCAGTGCCGGCTGGTGACTTCAAATTAAAGGGGGTCTGCAGGAGACAGCTGAATGGGTGTGGCCAATGGGAAGGGGTGTGACCAACTAGAAAGGTGCTCAAAACCACAACGACTGGAACTTTAATTAAATACGCTGCCCTGGGTGCCAAACCATCATTACGAGAGCCCAATCAAGACAAAATGAAATGTAGAAGAAAAAAATATTTCAATGCATTGGCTACATGACAACTTACTTAATATCTATATGGAAACACAAAGGTTATGAGGCATGAAAAAATAAATTGCTTTTTAAATACATTACTGGAATGCCAGTCAAAATCAAGCATAAAAAAACAAGCAGCACTCCGCTCAAACCACTTCTCCTTGCACTGCAGTTCTAATTATAATTTATAATCAGCTTTATAAAAGTACCAAATAACATGCTGAAAGTAGTAATCTCTGTGATACCACCACTTGTAAAAATGTTTCTTATCCAAAAAAAGACTGCTGCCTGTCAACAACTATCTACTTGTTTCATGGAGAACACATGATCAAAGTAAAAAATGAGCAGCAAAAAACAAGCTCAAGATAAATTGCTTAAAGGATTACTGCACAAGTTATGGGCCGCACATGATAGATTGGCATTCTGTTTAGTTTACAGGTAAAGCCTGCAAAGATAACTGCAAGTATCCAACAAATTTAATGAGCTTCTGAAAATACTGTAATCCTGTTCTTTATTACAAATACTGTCATATGCATTTCAATACCTAAGGCTTATACGTTATCTAGTTATGTAAATATTCTCTGCATGGCAACAATGAAAAGGCTTTCAATGTTGGTAATTCTTTAACAGTATGCTTATTAAAGCTTACTTGCATCTTACAATCTCCGACAAGTTTACCTGATGGTCATTAAAGCATTGCTACTTTAATACAGAGCAACAGGGCACTGCAACAGCATGCATTTTCTGAATAATAAGAAGCATAAATCAACAGTATAAAAATATGACAGAAAACCAGAACATTCTGTAAAATCAAGGACAGATGAAAAGCCACAGTCATACTTGAGGTCTACCTTGGATGGGGGAATACTCTGCACACTTACACTGCATAACTGCTCCTTGCCTTGCTTGGACACATCCAGAGCCACTACAGTGGGGAGTGGAGTGCAACAAGTATGTTACAATTTGAAATGTCTCTGGCTGACACTGATAGGTCTGACACTCATACCTCTCAACCTCAGAGCAAGAAATCTGGACAAAGCCATACATAGAAGTGTGACATAGGCCCAGAAATAAAGACAATTTTTAAAAATTGCTCTTATAAACTTAGAAAGATAATAGAATAGTAGTAGGTCTTGCATTAGTACGAATTTTCTGAAGGGTATGAAATCTGAAACTCAAATGTCTGCCATTATTTTCTAACTTCAATCTTTAATGATTTGCTACTAATTTGCCAGAAAACCACAATTTTATGAAAAACAGACCAAATATGTTATGCAAAAATATAAAATTGCCACACAATACAGCTGGGAACCTGTCAAAGAAGGGACACCTTTTTAAAATTAGTACTGTTAACTTGAGCAGCTGACAAAATAAGAGCATATACATGCATTTCTGAAATAAAAGTAAACTATAACTCTGATCATGACAGTTATTTATAATTGTAAACCCTCCATGTTTTCTTCCAAAATTGCCATTTTACAGAGAGATTATTAGGGGGAGAGCAATATTTTGAGCCAAAATTGGGGACAGTTGAGAGGTTTGGATATTCCTAATTCTATAAAGGGATTCATTTGCATGTACCTCTCAACCTCTTAATGCAAGAAATCTGGACAAGGCCAAATATATTGGGGGAACATAAAAACAGTACTAAAAATTGCACTTGTATAAACTTAAGACAGTTGATAGAATAACAGGTCTTGCTTTAGCATGCATTTTTCTGAAGGTTATGACGTCTGAAACTCAGTGTCTGTCATTATTTAGTGACTTAATTCCTAAATGATTTAGCAGAAAACCACAAATTTTATGAGGAACAAACCAAAAATAAGAAGCAAAAATCTATTCATTCTGCAAAATTCTGGACAGTTTAGAGGTATAGTTCAGCCGGGGCTGTCTGAGTTTGCTGCCCCCCCCCCAAAATCATGGTCAAATGGAGTGTCCCCCCTGCAGCCATTCCAATGTCCCATTTCTTGGTTATTTCGCCCCATTTGCCATAAACACTGTAATGTGCATACTGCTTTACTTCTGCGATGATATGGATTTCATTTGAAAGTTTTATTTTATATTTTACAGCATAAACTCTAATAGATATCTGCTAAACAAAGCAATGCAGTCTCACAATGAAAATAGACTTAGCATTAAAACTTCTCTGCCCTTGAAACTCACATTCATTGAAACAGCATTGAAACCCACATTCAAAGAAAATACATTTTGCCAGTGGCAGATAAAGATTAATTTGGGGCTGTTTTCAAATCATAGGCCCCTTGAACATGAAACATACACATCCTCTTTGATACACCTTCCTGACTGTATTAAATTATATTCCTTGTACAATACAGTACATTTGTTAGAGGGCATTTTAAATTTATTGTTTTGAACATTTTTCCAGTAAACAATGAAACAAAATGCATGCACCAATAATGACAAAACTGCCCAATTCAGAACATTTCCATCATAAAAGTCTACTCAACCTTCTACAGTCCACCAGTATCAGTAAATATGCACGATCTCTGAAGAAGTAAAAGTCATCTAAATAATTCCACATTAAAGAAATCTGTTAACTAATGAAGAGGTTACTGCAAGCAAACAACTTTATAATTCATTGTTTCATCTACAAATAAAGTGCCTGTTGCCCTTGAGGAAAAAATTGCCTATGTTACATTAAGAAATGATAAGCTAGTAATATTGCAATAGGGAATGGATGGCAAACTGATAACAGGTTCATAGTTACTAGGTATCTTCACCAAAGAGGACTGCAGCATTCATCCCCTTTACAACAGAGCACAGCACCAGCAATGGATCTACCTACTTTGGGAGTAGAAACCACAGCCTTCTGCAGCAAAAGCAAGTACACTACCTCTTGTGCTATTAACAATGTAAGAAGACTTGGCATAAGCAGCACTAAACTTTTGTTCCCCTGCAGCTCTCAGCTCCTTGTAAAATCTACTCGACACTCAGCTGTATCTTTGAACTTTGCAGCACAAGAAATCTGGAAAAAGCCAAAATGTATTTTGGGGGGGGGGGCAAAAGCCCAAAAACCAGGGACTCATTTTAAACATTGCTTGTATAATATTAGAAAGTTGCTAGAATAAAGAATAAAATGCTGTGTTACCACCATACATTTCACTGCCAAGTATTGAACCCAGGACCCTGTGCAAAACAGTCACAGCAACATACCACTATGCCAAATCATCTATTTTTTATGAAAGAAAGGAAGACTGAAACTTAAATGGCTACCATTTAGTGAATTCAGTTCCCACCATAGCTGTCAAAATCTTAGCACAAAACACATGAACAAAGCCAATAATGGGGGAATACAGCTCCCAAACGTATTCAGTGAGTTCAGTTATCAGTCATAGCTCTCAACCTTGGCACAAAAAACCTGGACAAAGCCAATAATGGGGGAATATAGTCCAAAAAATATCCACTGAGGAAACCAGGGAAAACCCACAAAAACACAGGGAGGACATGCAGACTCCACCCCAGCCAAGAATCAAACCAGACAACCTGTAGCTGTCGGCCAACAATGCTACTACTCCACCACTGCACTACTGGCTGTGTTAAGTAACAAAAATACAGAAACCACAGATTTTATGAGGAACAGAATAAATATGAGGCAAAAATCTGCAAATATTTTACAAATGGTGGTGGGTAGGGAATTCAGGCTCTTGTTGTTGGGTCCAAGATACAGGGTTCAAGCATTATTCTCTACCCACAACCATGTAGCAACTGGGGCATTACACACACTAGCACACACACACACACACACACACACACACACACACACACACACACACACACACACACACACACCAGATTCTGTCCTCCATGCGATCCTGTACTCTGTAGCAGCTAAGTCCTCTGTAGCCTGATCACCTGTCTCTGTCCTCCATAATGGCCTGCCCATGCTGTTGGGTCTCCTGCAAGATGTAAGGAGGCTGGAGCCTCCTACTGTTGGGTCCCCATGAGACATGAGGAGGCTGGAGCCTCCAGTCTGCGGGCGATGTAGTCTGGTGACCGTGCAGTCGTCACCGCACAGACCTCTGGGCTGGAAGGGCAGAGTTTCCTGCCTTCCCTATCTGGACTGCCTAACAGTACAGTCTGGAGCTCAGGAATGAGCATGCATGTGTGCGTGGAGTTCTGGTCTGCCTCACACAGTAGTCAGGAACTAAGCACGCATGCGTGGAGTCCGGAAATGTTTTTAATTTTATTTTATTTTATATAGTCTATGGTGGGGGGAATCGAGAATTTATTGTATTCATTTTATAGGTGGGGGGGCTGCAGTCCTGCAGTCCTATAGCATGAGCCGCCTCTGCTCCTTCCCCTTAGATTCTGCTTTCTCCCTCTAACTGCCAGTGTCAAGATCTGTGGGTCTGTCAGTCCTACTTCCTACCCTTAGTTCTTTCTTTCCTTTTCTTCTATCTGTCACCACAGCATGTCAAACATATGCTCACATGATAATTGTTGTATTCAATCAAATGGAACTGTATGTACCTACATATGCTAACTTTTAATATTATACTATCTATTGCATTCTTTACACATGTATCTGTACTGTTGAATTTTCTATATTTGTACGTGCAAACTGGCACATTATCTGCTACTTTCTTTGTGTCTTATGTACTTAGTGAACATTGTATCTGTGAAGCTTTGCTCCCTGGGCCTCTGCTAAAAATGGGCCAGCTATGGCCCAGTCAGACTCACCCAGTCAACAAATGTAAATAAGTAACTAAATAAATAAATCTATTGACATGTCAGTGATATTGTGATGAACAAGGGCTACTGGGTTTCACTCTCACATTGCTGCCATCAATATTTGATGTGAAACAATGGAACCAGCAGTATGGGATTTGCACTACACCACTAGTACCATATACAAAGGGCAATTGGTCACAAGGGTATATTGGAAATGTGCACTGCTACCTTGAATAGCCAATCTGTGTCACACTCAAATGAGCTTTGCACTCTACAGCTACAGAGTAGAATTATAACCAATACCTCCCCAGAACTTATCCACCTACCACACAATATTTCAGAATAGGAGCTGAAACATAATTTTTCAGTATCAACACCCTCTGTTCCCAAGTTTACCATATGCTGCCACCAGTTAGTCAAAGGTAACAAAACAAGGAAAATCTTGCCATTTACTCTTGAACAAGCCACCTTTTGAATGTTTGAATAGTAGTAATATATTAAGCAGTCACACTTTGATAGGCAGATGTTCACAGCTATGTCTATCAGTAAAAATCATAAACCTCAAAATAAAATATCGGGTCTGTATTATATTAGCGAATGCATTGAATTGGGAACGCTATATATTCAACCCACAATCCCCAAAAATCCAAAATGTTGAACACACGGATCAGGGAAAAGAATTGCTGATCCGTAAAAAAAAAAAATCCAAACACATTTAAAGTGGGGGCTTCACCCCCTCCCACACCCCCCTACTTCAATATACCAACTCCGACATTGCACCACAGTGAAGATAATGGCATAGTCCCAAAAACAGCCCAGTGACATTTTGCATAATGACGTTCAACGAAACAGCATTCACAATTTAATGCATTCGCTAAAATAATAGGAACCCTAAAATATCTGCTTCAAGCATTCAGAGTGAGCTATTAAGGTTCTGTACTAGAAATAAATAAGTTAAAACATTTTCTTTTCAAATCGTTATGCTAACAGTAAAGAACTTCCACAAGGAATTCAAAACAAAACATACAAACAGACAATATAGATAATAAAATATGTCTAATAGCTAAACAAGAAACTATCAACTTCTGGCTAGAAGCTTTACTGTGCTTTTACTATTTATAGATTTTAAGTCCACAATATAATTTTTGTAGCCCTTACAGGCAATGTAA
>NC_056751.1:117398939-117433939 GCF_019279795.1 Protopterus annectens | reverse complement strand
TACCATGGGGGTCAGCAATCCCAATGCACACTAACAGGGGATCTTCTATATGGTTGTTTTCCATGTGGACATTGTGTGCAGTGTGCTAGGTTGGTGAAATCCAAACAGTTTACCAGTAAAAACACAGGAATAATTTTTGATATAAAATTTCTGGCTAATTGTGGAACGGATTAGGTCATTTATCTGGCAACATGTTCTTGTTCAGTCTTTTACATAGGACAAACCTCCCGACCAGTCAGGATACGGATATCTGAACATATGAGTGACATCAGGCAGAAAAGATTAACTAATGCATTATATAAACACTCTTTGGTACACACTACAGCTAACTTTAGGTTTACTATTATTGACAGGAACACTGGGGATATGCTTAATAAATTAGGTTGGCACACCATACTTAACAATAAAGAGAAGAAATGGATGATCAAGCTGGGGGGATTGTTTCCACCTGGTCTTAATGAACAATTATAGCCAAGCAATCAGCAGGAGTACTGTTTTGTTCATGTTATACATAAGGGCATCATTGATTTGATTATTTTCACACTGAAGAAGGCATTATTATATTTTTGCCGAAACCGGTCTGTTTTTGCCTGAATAACACGCTTTATTAAACTGTACACGGATTCTCACACTGCTGTGTTCTGGTCTTTTGATTTTTGTTTTACATAGGAGTGTCTGGAGCAGGCAGATGTGTGCACGTATGCTCATAGGAAGAGGCTGCTGCTGAGTGTTCGGCCTTATCATGCTGGTTATAATTATCCTGTTCACCCATATGTTAGGTCATGTCACAAAAGTAGTGAATCTTCTGTCAGCATAAAGCAGTTATTACACTAGTTGAGACAAACTGCATCTGTCATGTCTGTGAAAGTGAGTTCATGAAGTACCTTTCTTATATAAAAATATAGTTCATATAAATGTATACTGTTAGTCAAAACCTCATGTTTTCTTTTCAAAGGATCATTAAAAGTGAAAGGTTCTGTAGTACTTTTTTTGTTCTAAACAATTTGCGTGGTCTGCTTTATCAGTTTATAACTACTTTGTACTTTGTACTATGTACTGGTATCAATCTGATATTGTTAAAGTAATCTGGTTAAATATTTACAATTGTTTCTAGACAGGATAGGAATATTATTACATCTAAATGTTCCCAAATATTTTTAAATTATTTTTTAAAAGTAATATTGATTTGTCACTAAAATTAAATGAGCATTTGAACTTACATTCAGAGATAATGTCTGTGTATTCTCTCTTGTGATGACAAATTTCAGTTCCAGCTTCAGAAAGGGACAGAAGGATAACTATTACAGAAATATTGGTGAAGATTGAACTTTTGAGAGTCATTTGCCCAAAGTTTAACCACCTGAGGATCAGAGCTCCTCCAAAGAAAATCACTGTTAGTGAATTGTATTGGCAGTAATGTCTTTATGGGGGGTAAATACCCATTTCTTTGAGTTGATGGGACAGTGGAGTTGGTATATATAAGATCTTAAGTGTAGGGAGGCCTCCTGCAAAAAAAAAATAAAATAAAAGTATAAATAAAGTATTTTAGGCTGTTTTATCATGGAATGCAGTTGGGGGATTTGTCCACTGATAGTGGAAACAGAAAAATATTCTGTCAGTGATTTTGAGTTTATGCTGTGCCAGCCATTCTGAAAATTAAAAAAAAAAATAGGTATGATGCCTTACAGATGTGATAAAAATATTTTATTTATTTATTTGCATTTGTTTACCAGGAGTGTCCGACTGGGCAAGAGCCCGTTTTCAGTGGAGGCCCGGTGAGAAAAGCTCCAACATACAAAGTTAGAGTAGTAGTCATAATATAAGACATAAGTAATAAGAATAGAAATATGAAAAGATCACTAGTGAAAAGTATACAACATAAAATCTAGCATATCAAAAACATATAGAGCTATGCAGACATACATGTACATACTGATAAGTCAGGTCACTTAAAACCTTCACAAGTTAAAACTATAGTTTCTTATACAATATTTAAAGTAGCAGACAAGTAAACAGACTTGCTGATGTACTATTCAGATCAATTAAACGTATATATTGGCTAGTACCTGCAGTTATACATAGCTCACAGTTGTGAGAACGGTTTGTCAAAGTTGTTTTATTAAATTATGAGTAAGTCTGTAAGCTGTGTCAGAGTAGCAGAAGGCAATAAAACTGTATAGGGATACTGCCAGGAAATAGTATCTGGTATGTAAGTAGATAGTGAATATGGAATAGGGCAGGGCAAAGTAGAGGTGTACAGAGTTGGACAAGTTCATCCGGGGCGGTGAAGGAGCAAAGCCAACTATTTATTAGGTGTTCCTTTAGTACACTTTTAAATACATTAGGATTTGTTGTGGTGAGAATATGCTAGGGTATGGAGTTTCAGATCTTTGATACTTAGTTGGAGACTAGGGCATCCCCAAAACTGGTATTAGATTTTGTGACCTTTAGTAATAGTTTGTTGAAAGAATACAAGGATCTACAATTGGAGTAAGGTTGGACAAGGTTTTTTAGGGTAGGGCAATTGGTGGGCTGATGAATGGTAGCTTGAGCCATTATGAGTTGGTTAAATTATATAAGGTATATAAGTTCTAACCATTTTAGTTGCTTGACAGCTCAGCAATGGTGAGTTCAATTTGGGAGGTCATTGTCAAATTTTGTTGCTTTATTGTAGCATGCTTCCAGTTTGTTTAGTTTGGATTTCCTCAGATTAGTAAAGATAGGGGAGGCGTACAATAGTGTGGAGAGTAGGCATAGTTAGGCTAGGGTCTGTTTGGAGGTTTCATTGAGGAAACATTTGGCCCTGTACAGTGTGCCAAGCTTGATGTGCACATTTTGACAGGTAGGGCGATGTGTTTATCATATTTTAGGGTATTGTCAATTGTGACACCAAGACGTTTGGTGTGGTTCACAGGTGAAATTATAGTATTGTTAGAGGAGATGTTGAAAGGGAGTTGGAATAGAGATGTTTTGTTATTTGAGAATATCATTAGTTTAGTTTCGTTAGGGTTTAGAATGAGATGGTTGTCTGCAAGATGTTCGATGTCTGTAAATGATGCTAGTTTTTTTGTAAGAGTTCAGTGAGGGAGGGAGGGGCTGTGCAGATATTTGAGGAGTCATCTGCATATTGCACAATAGTTGCTGAGTGGTTTGCTGAGGTGAGTTTGTTTGTGAGAATTGTAAAGAGTAGTGGCCCAGAGATTGCGCCTTGAGGGACACCAACTGAGACTGGTAGCAGGGAAGAGGTCTCGTGTAGCCATTTGACTGCTTGTTGTCATTCTGTCAGGTAGCTGTGGAACCAAGTAAGGGTTGATTGAGAGAGGTTTAAAAAGGCAAGTTCATTAAGAAGCGTTTGATGTGAACCTGTGTCAAATGCTGACATATCAAGGAAAATGGAGGGTACAAATTGTCCATTATTCCTATGTGGGTTAACTGTGTCAGTGAAGCTAAGGAGATCTGTTGTGGTACTATGTTTGGTCCTCAAACCATGCTGTAAACTGGAGAGTAAGTTATTGCTTAGTCGATAAGGCAGAATTTGGGAATGTATGCATTTCTCAAGGATTTTGGCCAGGAGAAGGGATAATTGCAATAAGCCTATAGTTTGAGTGGAGGTGCCTCCTTTATGTAATGGTATGATGTGAAAGATTTTTTCCAAAGTCTGGGGATGTATTGTTCAAAGATGGAATGGTTATTTAATATGGAGACTGGGTAGGAGATGGCCTCAGCTGTTAATTTAAGAAATTCATTAGGGAGTAAGTCTGCTGCAAGTGAAGAGGGTTTAAGTTTGTTGAGAAGTTTCTTAATGTAGTTAGCTTGAATTGGTTTGATGGTAAAGGAACTGGCTTGAGATTGTGTGCTAGTGGGAATTATTAGTGGGGTGCTGGTTACATTTGTTTTAGAAAAAATAAATACATAAACACAACTTTAATTTCAGGTATAACTTTAAAATATAAATGCAAATGCTCTGATGCATGTAGTTCTCAATGTATGTCCTCAGTGGAATTCCAAAATGATTGGGATAACTTTGGTGAAATGCAATCACAAGATGGATGAAAATTATCTTTCTTTCAAATTGATTCTAAAATACAAATAATAGTCTAACTACTTATTAGCTACAAATGATGCAGTTTTCAATATGTGTTCAGACTTCTGTCAGGGATATTGATATGGAAACCAGTATACTCACCCCAAAGGTTATATACTACATCATATCTTACAACTAAAAATAACTTTTAAAAGACTCCAAGGGTAATTTAATAAAGCTACACTGTCCTTTTACCATGCAGGCATTGTGCCACACTGCTTACATGAAAGTAAGCAGGTTTGCAATCCAGTAAGCACTGCTGGGTGGGGCGCATGCACGCGCCAACACGGGAAGTTCCATGGCATGCAAATCACCTCATAAACAGGTGAATCTCATGCAAATGAGGCAGGTAGAGTGCTCCACCAAGCAGATAGGCAGCCCTCCAGACCCCGTGTCAGTGTCTGTAGAGTACATGGAAAATTTTTGTGTACAGTACTGTAGGCAGACAAAAGGAGCTGTAAAAAATCTAGGTATATAGAAAGAAATGGCATAGCACACATAGATATGAGTGAAACTATCCTCTGTGTGTTCCAAACGTTACAGTAAATATGTTAAAATAAATTTTTTTTTTAATAATCTTGGCATGTTTGCATCGTGCACAGCAGTGCACAAACATGCCTTATTAAAAAAAGTGGTATATATAAAATGCCAATGATATATTAATTATTGTTGGTCCTTGTTTTACTTAAACTAGGGCCATTAAATGAAGTTAATGATATACTAAGCAGGTGCAATGCAGCATAGGTAGCCAATCACATAGGCAGCACCTACTGTACAGCACTATAAAGTATGCATACACCCGGCAATCTGATTTTTCCCTTATACTTTGCACCATTGGAGTACAGACTTGAGAATTCTAATTGCAAGAATGATAGGGGCTGCTGTAGGTCTGCTACATCTGTATGTGCTAGATGCTGAAGGCAGTGCTGCTGCTGCTGACGATAGGCCTAGACAGAGAAGGAGAAGAGTGTTCAGGACCAGAGTAACCTTTCAGGAGCTACATGAGCTGGAGACTGTACAGCACTACAGGGTGGACAGGGACATACTACAAGAACTCATTTAGCTCTGCCACCCTCATCTCAGGCCCAGAGTCAACAGAGGGTAACCCATCCCAGTAGAAACAAAGGTATGTGTAGCCCTTAGGATAATAGATACAGGTACCTTCCAAAGACCAACTGGGGACATGATGGGGGTCTCACAGGCATCAGCATCCAGGGTACTCCACCAGTTCCTGGATGCCATGCTACCACATGCCAGTGAGCACATATATTTCCCCTCATCCCTGAGAAGAGGGCCAGCAATATGCAACACTTCTACTGTGTAGCACACTACCCTGAGGTACTGGGTGCCACAGACTGCACTCATGTATACATTAATGCACCACCCAGTGAGGAGGGTAGAATTTATGTCGACCACAAGGGGTACCACTCCACCAACTGCCAGGTCATATGCAATGCCCAGTGCATTATCATGAATGTGTGTGCTGGCAGCCCTGGTAGCTATTATGGCTCCCATATCTGGCATGCATCACAGCTGTACCAGATGTTTGCTAAGGGGGACATTCCACATGGCCATTTAGTGGGGGATGCTGGCTACACACTGGAACTGTGGATGATACCACCCATCAGAAATGCAAACACACTTACAGAAGAATGCCATTATGAGGCACATGCACAAACTAGGAACATTCTAGAGTGTGTGTCTGGGTTGCTGAAGTCATAATTCCGGTGCCTTGAAATATCTGGTGGAGCCCTGCAGTACTCTCCAGCCACATGTGCACATATGTTCACAGTATGAGCCATGCTACACAATATGAGCCTGCGGAATAGTGAAGGGATACACAACCCCTCACCAGTGCCTCGGTCACCACAGCCACACTCACAGGAGGACTCAGAGGAGGAGCCCCCAATGATGTCCCTGTAGCAGGCATAGGTGTGCCCAGTATGCCCTGGCATTGGCCAAGAGACAACGCATAGCACTTTCACTGACAACCTAGGGACTGACACTTCACTCCTACTTACATACATATATTAAAATAGCTGATGCCAGGCAACCCACACAACCTGTACTTAGCCATATATTGGCTGTGTACAGCTTGCATCACAGAGTCAGCCCAGCATGAAGTTCTGTCAGCTGCTGCATTCTCAAGGTAAGTCTCTAACCTACACATTAATTGTAAGGATTACTATAATAAGGTACTGTATGTATGCATCTGCTGCTGTTATGCAAGGAAATATAGTGGGCTATTTGGTCAGATTTAACATCCACATGGGACAACTGATACCCAGTCCAATAATATGTGTTCCTTAATATTCATTAGGCCTCATGGTTGGAATATTCACATCAAGCAAGGGAGATGTTAAACAGTGGGCATACGTGATATCTGGACTACTGTCTACCCAAGCCGATCATGTGCAGTTGTTCCCCCACTCCCAACACAGCAGTGTACCCATATAACCATTTTAACAGAAAATCAACTATGGTATAGCAGTGGACCAGACAATCTCAGAGCTGTAACATAGAAAGAGCTCACACATTAAATGTCTCTCCACGCAGGATAACAATGTACATATGTATGCTGTCATTTGTGTGATGGATGACCCCTCTCTGTCTAGTGACCTGTGTGGCTCAGTAGACTAGGAAAGCTAGCCTGGGTGATGGTGTTGATGGTTCTAATCTGGAATATCTTGGTGTTTTCATACAATATCATACCTCCCAACCTTAGTGCAAGAAACCTAGAAAAAGCCAGAAAGACTGGGGGGACAAAGGCCCAAACATAGGGATAGATTTTAAATATTGGTCACATAAACTAGACAGTTGCTGGAATTAAATATGTTGCAGTAGTACATATTTTCTGATGGATATAAAGTATGACACACAATTGTTTGTCTGTAGTTAGTAGAATGTATTGATGTCAATATTCAATAAAGCACCAGAAAACCACAAATGTGTGAGGAACAGACCAAACATATGAGGCAAAACTCTGGACATTCTGTGAAAATCAGGACAGTTGAGGGGTATGCAAACTGCCAGTCTGTTGGTGGTGTAAAATTACCAACCTCAGTCATATATTAAGTACAGCAGACAGCTGGGGAATGGTGTGGACATTTTGAGTGAAGTGCAGTGTTGCAGAAACAGGGGTGGATGTTAATGTCTGTAATATACAAACTCCAGGACTGGAATACAGGTAGGTGTGGCCTGGAGTCACATTACAAGTACTGACAGTCCCACTGAGCGTGCCCGTACACGTAGTAAAAATGAGCACAATTCTGTTGGACTTTCATTGAAATGACCTGTTAGGTATAAATCCTATACATACAGAGATATACGTATACATATCCATCGTCAGTATGTCTCTCTCACATGCACAGTATATCTATTGCTATGTAGTATCAAATAGTATATGCTGATATATATATATATATATATATATATATATATATATATATATATATATATATATATAGTTCCCTATCAGAAGCCTGAAACACTATAAGCTTGAAAATCAAAATCCTGAAACCAAAAGCCTGAAAACTCAAAATCCCGAAAACCCAAAATCCTGAAACTCAAAATCCTGAAAACACAAAATGGACATACTGACGTCATTGTGGCTTTGCTATTGTTAGCCCTGTGGTGTTAGGTCATGCGTTGGGTTCAGGTAAGTGTGCGG
This sequence comes from Protopterus annectens, assembly GCF_019279795.1. NCBI lineage: Eukaryota > Metazoa > Chordata > Ceratodontiformes > Protopteridae > Protopterus > Protopterus annectens. The sequence goes on along the minus strand of NC_056751.1, from coordinate 117,426,185 downwards.
TTGGTTTTATGTTAGGGTTAGGGGTGGTTTAAGTGAGTTAGGGTTAGGGCGCAGGTTAGGCATGTATGCAATAGTGACAAAAATTAGGGTTAGGGGTGGTTTAAGTGAGTTAGGGTTAGGGCGCGGGTCAGGTGAGTGTGCGATAGTGACGGACCTTAGGGTTAGGGTTAGGGTCAGGGTCAGTCGGTAGATATTAGTGTCTTTATATTGGCATATTAGCATTATTTGTGTTTTCAGGATTTTGGGTTTTCGGGATTATGAGTTTTCAGGCTTTTGGTTTCAGGATTTTGATTTTCAAGCTTATAGTGTTTCACGCTTCTGATAGGGAACCATATATATATATATATATATATATATATATATATATATATATATATATATATATATATATAGCTATATATATTAAAATGATATATAGACTCCCTCATATACCTACATACCATATACAGAAATGTGTGTGGATATCTGCATTGTCTGACATACCCTAATAATGGTGAGTAAACTGCACTATCACACAGCCATAATGTTGCTCAAACAATCCAAACTAAGGGTGCAACAGTACATAATCCACTTACCAACAGACCTCTATGTCTGCTGGATGTCACCACTTAGACAGACACAGATGAGCAGGAGGTGTAATGTATAATGCTGTCAACCCATGTATGGACAGGGCACATTGTCCCTGCCCACAGTGTCAACCTGTCTAACTACAACCAACCACACATGGCCATACTGGTAACTGTAAACACATAGTTAGGATAACAAAAGTTATCTCACTGCTAGGATAGTAGATGCAGATAATAGTACAAACGTATATCACTCTGCAGGCCACAGATACCATTCAACACAAGTCTAGTTTGTGTAATGCACAAGTACTGTGCCTACAATCACATATACAACGGACTTAACCTGGGTGCATGCAATAACTACTGTGATCTATAGTGTATAAGCCTAGATAGGTAGGGTTTCTAATCTTACTGCAGCCCACTTGGTGTGTGTGTGTGTGTGTGTGTGTGTGTGTGTGTGTGTGTGTGTGTGTGTGTGTGTGTGTGTGTGTATACCCCTGCAAAACAATGGACATGCCCTCATGGGCTATCCACCTGCAATGGTTATGCACTTTTTGGGCCCATAACTTGCTGCTGGCTTCCAAACTGCCCTCTTCTACAAGGCCTGATGATGTCAGCCACCTTAAGACTACCAGCTGACAGTGTAGTATCAGCTATAAGCTGTGACACATGCAATAAGTACTGTGATCTATAGTGTGTAAGCCTAGCAAGGTAGGGGTTCTAATCTCCCTCCACCCAACATGGTGTGTGAGTATGTCCATATGGCATATGTATCATAACCTTTGTAACTCTGACATAGTTAGCATTTTGCATCTTTTTATTTGTAGCAGGTGATGTGCCCCCCCAAATGACTGACCACAACAAGGCTTGCTGATATCAACAAGCATTATAAGTTCTAAACTGATAGTACTAGCAGAGTTGTGTTGTGTGCATCGGGTACTGTGATCTGTAGTGTGTACCAGTACATAGGTAAATGTTCTAATCTACATACAGCCAATTTGTAATATGTGTGTGTGTCTTGGCATATCCTGTATGCAGTGAATGGAAGTGGTGCTAGCCTGAATGTGGCCATGTTTGTGTATGCGGCTGTTACAGCAGTATACATCATGCTATGGAGCCATAGGACATGTGAACTTAACTAGCATAATGGCCATACAGCCCTCACAATCAGAGACATCTGTATTCCCCTTGGTACAGGACCAGTACATATTTCCCCAATTGAAGAGGGACTCAGGCAGATGCTGTGTGTTGAGATGATGACCGCCCAGCCAATCAAACAGATGCCATGTGCTGAGGTGCACTGAGGTGCTCCATGTATCATTATGCAGGGAAAGTTTCAAGGGTGTCTTTATATCTGCTTGACAAATGTCTGCCACAAGAATGTATTACTAGTCACATAGTAGGTTAATGTCCTTAAAGTGAGTCATCCATTTACTATGCTCCCTACATATAGGCAGCATATGCACTCAAGCAAAGTCACACCTTGCCCTGTAGCAGACATTATCACAAATTATGAATGCATGAGTATGCTGACTGCCACCACTGTCCTTGGTAGACTGTCATACAGATGTGAACCTATGGAGCCATGCAAGTATACTGCTGTACCTTGCTGAAGTCATATTTCTGCTGTGGTGCCATGCTGTGCTGCTTCACTGCCACCATGTGTCCATAAGTTATCCTGTCAGACTCCTGGAACAGAAACATACACAAGTCTGTGACATTACTGTCATTGTGTAACAATACCGCCAGTACATTATACAACATAAGGTCCACAAAAGAATGTTGTGTACTCATGACACATACCTGCATACACTCTATGTTGGTGACCACTAGATGTGGCATTTCAAAACAATACTGCCTTACACAAGTACATGTCAAGTAATATAGTCACCATGTGCATCAGACACATAGCTTCACTACCCTGCATCGATGGGAAGGATGACAGGGATGTGGCACAGGTACCATCACTTGCACAGGGTGATATGTGGGGCTGCTGGAGGCCTAGACTGTCACAAATGGTTGACAGCATGTGTATGAGTCAGGATCAGGAGTGGGTTAGATGGACCAGGGAGAGGTGCCGTGTGTGTCTGCAGGTGACCTGCATGTGACAGTGATGTGTAAGTGTGTGTGTGTACACAATCAAGCTCAGTGCTAGCCCTAAGCATAAGCATGTTGGACAGCTTTGGACCATACATGGTAGAGTCAACAGTTCACCATCTCCAGCCCTGAACACAGGAACTGGCTCCGCTAGGAGTTGCACTGGCACCACCATGCCCAAGGTCAGATGTAATGCTAGTACCTGACAGTCACTGCTGTCTGCTGGAACCGTGTCCCCCACTGGACCACTCAGGACCACATGCCGATGGCCTGCCACATCGTGGTGTGGAAAGCACACTCCACCCTGTAGAGCTGGGTGTACTGCCACTATGGGAGCATAACTGTACACAGCCACATGGACTTTCAGCAGATGGTATTGCTGACCTACATCCATTGATCCAACGCCCAACTCCAACCACATGTACCAGCACAAACAATGTGCAGTCCAAGACAGACACTGTCTCAGCCCACTGTCTGTCTACTGCATCAGTGAACCAATCCAGGGTGTCCCCAATGCAGTGGAGGCAGTCACAGATGTCAGACTGTGCTACATCTATAACCCTAAGCATGCAGCTGATGTTCCATTCAGAAAATGCCTGTTCCTCCATGATGGCCCAAATCATATACCGAGTGACCCATGATGTGACACCTGCAACAGGTGGTGGACAGACAGCAGTCTTCCTATGAGCATCCTGTCAATCAACCTGTTTAGGACCTCACCAGCTCTCTGACTATGGTCAGTGTCTACACTCACTGAAGCCATAGTTACCACAATGGCCTGTTCAATGTCTCCACCCTCAATATTTGAGGGCTGTGGACACTGGGAATGTGTGGGTATACTGACTGTGTGCAGTGACAATGGAGGCAGAAGAGGGATGTCAATCTCTGGGACAGATTCAGCTCACAACAATCCCACCTGTGCCTCACTGTGGCCACCATCATCAGAGTCCAAAGAGACATTGACATCATGTTGTGTGGGGGAGAGACCCCAAACCCCTGGTCACCTGTGGAAACCAAGACAAAAGCAGTACATTACTACCTGCACTATTATGCATGGAAAATCCACAAAGAGTCATAATAATGAGGACCCACAACTGCATTACCACTCTCACATCTTCTCATTTCCGATTTCATGCACAACAGACTTCTTCACAACAAAATATACATTTGACTCAAGGCCTTTATAACAGGCATGGCATGTAAATCACATGACACTTGACCAGTACAATGTACCTTTTAGGTATGCAATATGACAGCATATCGGATAAAACAACACATAAAATCCAGTGCACCTATCTTAACAAATATACACAAATACAAGTTTCACTGCCTAAGGTATGTACCATCGACCTTTCAGTTTTTACAAGGCATGTCAGATGAATTGCCTCATGTACACCAGGAGGCTTATTTGCTCTGAGCTATAACTGCAAAAGTGTTTCTGCTTATTCAACTACACTCCTGTGAATACCCACTCTAGGAAACTTAGATAACTGGTCCAGACTGGAACATACAAACATTCTGCTCTGGTTACACAAAAGATTAAGTGTACATAGGGAATTATCCTGGCCCTTAACCTTAATAGCATATATACGTTCCATAAAAAAAACAGTATCAAGCATACCAGGAGCAGGACCACAGCCTTGGACAACTCCTGACAGACCTGCAAGAAGGTGAGGGTGAGTTCATTTTAGTACCACCGCATGTTGCAACACAAGGTAATACCTGAATATATCTCACATGTACAGTAGCTACTGTGTTACTTGATGTATTAGTGACATTCTGAGTATGGGTGTACAACTGAGCTTAACCCCCCCACAGCACAAAGTCCTGACTCCCACGTAAAAGTATATAAGACCTGAAAGAATGACTACTATAGTATCACAATGGTGATCACATTAAGCTTACCCACAAACTCCTCTGCTGTGGGCACTGTGGCACCCACCTCCACGATGTATGGTGTGATGGATGCCTGGGAGCTGTTGTGTATCCCTAGGTTTACCAGAAATTCCTCAGTGGCCATGAGTGATTGTTCCATTGCAGGCCCTCCACCATTGATGGTGCGATCCCTGGCTACATTGGCTGCCCTTCATCATGCAGAATTCATCATGTCTGTACCACGGTGTTGCACCTGCTCATATTTCCTGCCCTGGTGGCCACTGTTATTCACATCTCAGACAAGGTCTGCCCACAATGCAACCCACTGCTCCCTGTTATGCCTCCCCCTGGATAGAAGGAAGTGATGATGCTGCCGTAGCCCTTGAAGTATTAGTTCATTCTCCTAATCTGAGAAGGGGGCATGGCATCTATGATACATTAGTCCTGAAAGACACCAAAAGGGAAACACATACAGGATCAAATACATGGATGTCCACTATGTATAGATACAGCAAGAACAAACTGGTTGGCACTATCCACTGCTTGCTTACATATGTCATACCCTACATTGTGACAACATACTACATGTGTGGATACAACCGACATAATATAATTACTGAGTTAGTTCTCTGTGTGCCATGAGAGATTCTGCTGTATGATCATACACCCAACACTCTGGTCCACTGTAGTGTGTTCTTTAAGGCCAGCCACCCAATAATATGTCATAAGATCAGTGCTGGACAAATAGAAGTGTGCTATTACAACCACTATATAGGGACAGTCCAACAACACCAGTGTGCCACAATGACAAAAGACAGTGAAACCCTGAGATATTGTTGTCCTGTGTATGTATAAGACAGTAGGGTAGCAATGATATGTTATTACCACAGGTCTAAGACAGGCTTACTGCTGTAATCTCTATTTCCCATACCTCTATCCTCCCATCTGCATCCCATTATACACAAAAAAAGTTACATACCTGGTGGAGTGCAGTACTACTCTGTTGAAATGTGCTACTAATACTGTTTCACAAAGGTGTGCTCTGTGTGAGGAAAGTCTCAAACAGAATGTTTCTGCATAGCCAGCTGCTTGCATTTTAACATGCTTGTCATTAGCAGGTAATTACCTCTAAACCAATCTGTGACTCTGATATGCTAATTGCAGCCAAAACAGCTGAATTGCACTATCATTAGCCAATGACATGCAACCACTGTGCAATATATAAGGCCTTCATGTAAAACAGGGCCCCTTTCTTAGCTGTTGAGATGGACATTATTGGGGTGAGAAGACATCATCTCAGAGGGTAGGTCTGTATCAGAAACCTTTACATAGAGAGGTGTACCACAGCCTGCAGCTGCTGCTGCAGGTAATAGACATAGGCAGCGAGTGTGAACACTTTGTAGGGCAACAAGCTGTAGGTGTATCTGTGTCAGCCTTGTTGTGGAGGCAGAGCCAAGGTGAGACTACCCTTTACACATCAATTATGGCATGTGTTTAAGGTACATATGTTAGGCAACTTTATCAATAACAAAGTGCTAAGTGATATATAGACTGGTATATGGATGAGTGAAGTGTGTCCCTACCTGCAGGCCTGTGACTTCCAGCACTGAGAAGCAGTTATTTAATTTGCAATGCTTTGTGTGGATAATTAGTGCATGAGTCATTCATTAATTGCTGTCTTTACAATAGTGTAATTGAAATGCAACACAAAACTGGGTTTGAACCCAGGACTGTGTGGGCAAAATGCACTGTATGTAAGGCATTTAACAGACTGAGCTACTGAGCCACTGCTACAGCAGGTGTATTTGTAAGATATATGTGCACACATACAGGCTATGACAAACATTTTCTACATCCATCAGTATATGCATGGCTTTATATGGATGCATTTCTGTATCACAGTCCCAATTGAATGTGTATTTTGCCATGAATGTCTTAGCAGGTAATTTTCTACATGTTGCTGATAAAAAGGCACATTTACCTGCTATCACAAGCCTCAGTTACATCCATTATCATGTTTTTGGCTGTCTAGTGGTGTACTATTGCACCAGAGTCCAAGATACACTCCCATTTTTCTATTATTTTTTTCCAGTTTGCATGGTGCAGTATAATGCACAGCTCTGCTGAAACATGTCTAGTGACAGTAATTGGCAATTACTATGTTTTATTTAAACCACCTGTTTTAATTGAGACTTGCATGGTGAGGTGGGTTTATACAGTGTGCTGCAGGTGTGATGGGCTCAGGTCCGAAACATGGCAAGAGGTGTTTATTTTGTACATGTGTCTTACAATGTTAGAAACACATATAGTCATTATAACTCTATTGAGCTGAGCTGAGCGAAGCTGTGCAATGTGGTGCAGTGCACAGCACTGCGCAAAAAATATAAAGAAAAGAAAAAAGAGGAGATAGGAACGTGGTGAAATGGGGGCAAGCATGGGGAAAAACATAGTGAAAGGCAGGGAGGGATGTGCAGGAAGGGTGTAGGAAAGAACCATGGCTATCCATTTCTTGTACAGCAGCAACTGTGCACATTGACAGAATTTTTAGATGAATTTGGATTCTCAAACCTCAGAGAGGGGTGAGGACAACATAACTGGATTGTCAACCCAAATGGACCAAATTACATGTGTCCAGTGGACACGTGCAAAATGGAGAGTTATGTACTATATGGGATCAACATTTTTTTGGGACAGGTGCCCATTGTTTTTTTAGGTGAGAATGGAATGTTGGGGAAGGGACATAGGTATGTGTGGGGGAAGTAAGTTGGGAAGGTGAGTATGCATTTGCAAACAGACAAGACAGCAGACAGCAGCAGTGTGTGACATATGAGGGGGGAGAACACCTTGGATTGGGAGGGTGTTGTGGAATTCAAGTCCCATGAGCCTCCAGATGGCAGCAGTGTGACTCACATCTCCATCCATGGGAATGTCGGCACTGTTCCTTCACTGCTCTAGGGGTTGCAGTGCTGGAGGCTGGACACTAGAGTGAGGCTGCCCCACCAGGTTGGCCAGCATGTCCTCAATTCAGCGCAGGTGGCAATCATAGCCACAATGGACTATCCTGCACACCAAGCCCGGCAGCTCAGCTTGGTTGACAACTCCTCCTCCACCACCACTCCCAGAGGATGGCACTACCCACCACCACAGGTATTGCAGGGGCAGCATAGGGGGCACCACCAGTCTGGGTCCCAGATGTGCTGGGAACCGGTTCCATGGCCAGTTGAGGCAAGGTAGGGGGATCAGCCGGAACCAGCCTACCTTGACATGCTGTGGTAATTGAGGTATATCAATAAGTTGAGGTTAGTTATGGACAAATCATTGTTATTAACAACATGGAACATCATATTAATTAACCGAAATACATATATGCGTAAATGGGCGTGCCTTCATTTAAGGTTGGATGTCGATCTGGCACCTCGGCGTTCACGAAAATCTACTGCCAATCATTAGCCGACCAGAGTTCCGCTGTGGTGACCCCTAACCAGGAAAAACCGAAAGACAAACAACAACATAGCGATGTATATTACGTATGACACAACTTGAAATAACAGAACAGTCAGTAAGTTAACAGCATGCCAGTAACAAGTAAAGCATAATGGCAACCACACAGTTAATTTAACAATATATGTTAATATGAAAGCATAACATATAATAAACTACATTTCCCAAAATATAGTTATTTTAACAAAATATGTTAATAGCAAACCATAATAATATATATAACAATATTAAATATATGGAGATAAGTGTGGGGGGAGACAGTCCATTAGTCACATTGCAGATTATAACCCTGAAAACACTGGTAATATTAACTCTACAGATGTGTATTGTCAGTTTTAATTACAGTGACTACAAGTCTTCTATAGGTGATGTAGCATGTACATACCTCTCGAGTTGTTTCATGGGACAGTATGGGCCAAGCAATAAGAAATGCAGGTACACAAGTAGACAGAGCACTTGCACATTATGTGGACTTATATAACTACCAAGGTGTTCTGTAAGTGGATTTGTTAAGACTTTGCATTCCAAGTAATAATGTCTGTAGTAATCCTGTGGCAGACGGATTATGCAATATTAATTACATTAAGAGATATCATGACACTTGAGAGGCATGTTTGAGTACAGTTCGTAAACTAGACAGCCATCATGCCTTAGTTGCCAGACATGGGAATAGAACCTAATAACCGAGACTGCAGGGAGCATCTGCAAATAATGTAATAAGTGACTGCAGAACCCTAGTACAGACATGCAAGGAATACAACCATACTGGAAGTAGACATATTTATTTATGAATCAACAATGCTGGTGAACACATTATTCTTACTGATTTTAAAACTGTGAAATCTAAACACAATATTTGCTCATAACATGGGCTACCTCACTCATACACCTTTTGTTCCTGGGGAGAGAGAAAATGTGAGCATTATGTGAATGATAGTGTGCTGGAGATAACCTTGAACCATACTATGAGTTGAGCAACACAAGTTACAGGACATTCTTTTTGCATACTAGAATATTACAGAGCTATAATTGACTGCACTGACAGTAGAACACACATGCATGGAATACAATGGTTCTGCATATATTAAAACAGCTTTATTGTAGTACCAACAATGCTGGTGAACATTTTGTATTGTTATTGCTTTGAAATATCTGTGAGGTACACACACAATATCTGCCTATGGAGTGGGGTACCTCACCCATATACCTTTATTACCTTAAGTAGCAGGAACAGAGAGAATTATGTGACTGAAAGTGGCCTGGAGACAGCCTTGGACAGTACCATGAGTTAAGCAGTACAGTTTGCAGGGCATTACTTTTGCATTCTACAGCTATTACAGCATTACACATGACTGCAGCAACCTTACCATATACAAGCAATGCATACAGCTCTACTTGCCATGGTTATGACAACACAATCCTGCTGAACACCAGTTTGCTGACGGTTATTGGTATTGTTTTTTTTATTGAACATCAGTTGGTATTGTTAATGTACTGCACTACAGCTCTAATTGCCCATTTATTGCACTACAGGTCTGCCTGCCCATTTATTGCATTACAGTTTTTCTTATGTATACTTTATTGTAGTAAATGCTTTAGTCTTTCTTGCTTATTGCACTACAAATAGCATACTACATCTATACGTACCACACTCACGATGTAACCTGGCCAGGCACCCAGCATGGGACTTGACATTGTGAGCCCTCTCAGTTGCAGCTCTTGGGAGGGAAGCACACCATTATGCATACCAGTTTTGCAGACATTCAGCTTGCATATTAGTAAAACAAAGGAAGAATTACTTGCATATTTGTGGGGCATTCCCTGCTCTTGTCTATTGGACCCAGGCATCCAAGGTTCCCCTCTTTCTCCTTTTCAGGTTGTCATAATGGTGATGACACTGCACACCTCTGCAAGGGATACCAGTAACACTGGTGAGTTCCCTGGCCAAATGGTCCCAGGCTTCCACCTTACACTCTGATCCCTTGAATCTGCCCTGCATCACCGGGGTTCATGGTTTTTAACAAGGAGCCTGACCATGACCCTGGACTCTTGAATACCCCATCTCTGCAACTGAAAGCGCATACCTTCACTAACACCACCCGCCATGCCGACAGTTTGTTGAATTACAATGACTGTTGTAGAATTCCCGCCTATTGGGCTTAATATAGATTGTTTTCCTGCCCTTACATGTCATTCAGCGACATTCAAAAAAGCGTCATGTCACTTAGCAGTGCGCAAACCAACTAAGAGAAGGAAAGCAGTGTGAAAACTCACAGAACCATGGTTTTAACAAGGCTTAGCACTGGGCAAACATTGGTAGCAGTTAGCATGTTTATGCACTGCTTAGCATGAATGGGCAGTGCTTCGCAGAGTACAGCAGTGCCAAACTTCACAATAGTTTCAGAAAATTAAACAAAAATATTACATTTACTTACACACATATTCTGCCTGTTACAGGCTTGAACCCAGGACCTACTACACATAAGACTGCAACTCTACCTATGTAGCTAGTTGAATGTTATAAAAGCTAATATACAAAATAATAATACAAAAGCAAGGCTGTTTAGGCTAAAGACTTTAATAAAATAAAATAAAATATAAAACACAAATGTATAAAAAATGGTAAGCGCAACCACAGTAGACACTGCTTCTTCAGACCATAATCAAACAGATAAAACACCCAGTATATATAGGTCTAATACAACCAATAAAAACAATATACTAATTTGAGACAAAAAGGTCTTCTTTGTTTCAACTTGGGTCTTAAAGAGACCCTGTCATTAAGACCAAAATCTTTTTCAGCTAGTAGGTGTAATATCCAATATAACTCCCTTGCTTCTGTGATGTTACTAACATCACCCAATTTCTTCCCCAGAGTCATAATCTCTGCCATAAACTTAAAACAATGCTGACCCTCCATTTTTGTAACATGTCTAACTAATGACTTAACACTGCTCCCTTGTCTGATGTCCCTAACGTGTTCTCTAATTCTCTCTAAAATGTCAGTCCATCTTACCAGTATAAAATTCATCACAAAACTGGTACTGAGCTAAATATACAAGATGTTGAGTATGGCAGCTAGCTATGGCATTAAAATAGTACTCCCGCTTAGTAATGGTATGTACAAATACATTCCTGCTATCTACAACTAACACATGGTAAGGTACCATATGTCCTTGGTTCTAAACCCTGCCCCTCATTGTAACATAAGATCTGTTTGAGGGACTTCTTGTTCCTAAATCTAAAAGATGATCTACTTCCTAATACTCCACTCAGTAAGCAGTCAGAAATAAGAACATGCCAATTATTTTCTATAATACCACAGATAGATCTTATATTACTGGAATATATCAGGGAAACTGGTACCCCTTCTGTAAAAAGGCCAGTAGGTTCAACATTTCTTTTATTCATCATCCTAGTTTCCTCTGAATATAATGGTCTAGCTCTATGGATCCGGAGGTTATCAATATCTAACAATTCCCCATCCATCTCACTGGCTGTATAGCTTCTATCCAACAACTCATTCTTTATAACCTCTAACCTAAACATATCATCCCTATTATGTAACCTTGGGAGTCTCAAAGCCTATCCCCGTACTATATTTCTGTAGATTCTAGGTGGATGTAAACTCTGTCGATGTCAGATATGATTCATGTGGCAAGGATTTCTATACCTCTTAGTGATGATCCTATCAAATTGGTCCCTCTCCAAGCTAACAACAAGGAATTCTAGCACTGATCCAGAGACCTTAGTCTCAAACCTTAGGAAAGTACTAGTTTGATGTAAATAAGAAAGAAACTACTCAAAATCCTCATGGCTGCCCTGCCATAAAACAAAGATATCATCTATGAACCTACAGTAAAATTTAATGTATGGTGTAAATCTACTGTTATTGTGAAACACAAACATGGACTCTCACTGTGCCATGGCACAGTTAGCATAACTGTTGGCACAGGCCATCTCCATTGCCACTCCTGATGATAATGTTTACCCATAAACGAGAAAACATTATTTTCCAATATTGCTTCAATAAATAAACAAATCAGATCCACCAACTGCGGATCATACCGACTATGGATCTGTAAAAATCTTTGACATAATCTATCCCTATAAGATTCGAGATCACTGTAAATAAAGAACAAACATCCACAGTAGCTAATAAAACATTTTCACCTAATGTTGTGTCACCTACACATTCATATAATTGTACCAAAAACTGTCTGTGTCACATATTATAGTATCTGTTTTATTCAACACCACCCTCAAATGCTTTTCCACGAAGATGGATAAGGTTTCCATTATCCAAACACATCCAGATACTATAGGTCTAAGAGGGGGGTGTAACATATTTTTATATACCTTAGGCAAGGTTTGGAAACTGGGAACCATTGGTGTCTCAATCATAAAAAATGATGTTGTTCAGCATTAATAAAACCATTTAACAAACAATCATTCAACATGAAACATATCTTTCCACATGTTCTCAATGTCTGTCATGGAAATAGTCTCATAAACCTCTACATCAGATAGCATCTCTGATATACTGTCATTATAAAAACTGGTTTCTATAATCACTAATGCACCCCCTTTACCTACTGGTTTCATTACTATGGAGGCATCAGTTTGTAAAGTTCGTAAAGCTGACTGTTGCTCTAATGTTAAATTATAAAAATTCTTTCCTTTTCTCAAAGTACTGTGTTCATTATTTAACAAGTCATTAAGGTCATGCTCACACAAGTTACAGAAAACCTCTAGGATTGGACTATTAATGGGGCAAAAAGTACTGGGTTTCTTAAAAGTACTCACTCAAGGTTGTTCAGGATAAAGTGTTTGCAGCATCACATTCCTCGCAACCAGCTAAATATCCAGTGAGACATCTCCTAAAGATATTGTTCCAGCAGGGATAAAAAACAATCCATTTTCTAATAGAGATTCCTTACAGGATGTAAGGCCTCTGTTTGATATATTAATAATCAACTATCTGTTCTTTCGCTGTCTTGGTCCAAACCTTTTGCAAAGTAGGAGTGTGCGGATGGTCTAAATGATTCACTCTTCTCTTGCACCCTCTGCTGCGAGAGTGGCCTCTCTGCAGGGCATCTTCTTTCCTTATGGGTAAAGGAAAGTTTGGAAAAACCTGTTTTTCACTAAATTCTATACTGCATTTCGGTTGCACATCCACACTGGTGTTCTCTGATGAATCTTCAGCACTGGAGGCCATAGAGAATGGTCTCTCATTCATCACTGGTGCTCCTTGCATATTATTTGTTACTGTAGATAAAAAGCCAGCTTGTTGTTCAATAGGACATTCACATACAGCAACTCGTACATCAGAGGGGGTGTGTCTCTTCGTCAAAAAATCAGCTTGTTGCTCAGTGGAACATTCATCTATAACAGCTCATGCATCAGAGGGTGTGTATCTCTTAAGCCAAGAAAACACCCGACCCTGATTCACATATACTACTAAGCTACCTGTTAGCATTGCTGAGCACAGCACTGCGCCATGCAAACATGCTTAAATACACCTAAAATAAATAATGAATTACATCTTGTTTCTATTTTCAGATGCCTGGCAGGTGTTTGCCGTGCATGTTTAAGCTCCACTTGGCTCTACTGAGCTCTGTGCCATGCAAACAAAAATTTAAAAAATAAATAAATAAAATAAAAAATTTAATTATGATAAATAATTAAATCTGGTTTCTATTTTTAGATGTCCACCAGGTGGCAGCTGTCTACATGTGAGCACAGCTTGGCATTGCTGCACACTGCACCACGCAAACATGCAGTTGAAAAAAAAAAGTAATTAAAGAAAGCATAATACATCATAAAAATGGCATGTTGTACCATTGACACACTTCACAACATTACAACAGTGGCTGGGAGCATTACAGGGAGCCTAACATTCATCTGCAGCCACGGGTAGCTGCTACACCTTTCCCTACATTGATTCTATATCCATATTCCTCGGCTCTCCCTTGGCAGAACACCATCAGTAATATGCATGGTGTGCTGCCAAGGGGGAACCATGGCCATGTACATGGATATATTCCTTATAGGCTCTATACTGTGCTTACATGGATTTTATTAAATTCTGGGGTCCATCTTATTTGTGAACTGTAAGAGCTCAGCAATGTCTGAAGCACAGCATAAACTGAAACCCAATCAAATTTTAAATGTTTATCTCCCGCAAAACTAATTTTAATGTATGAATCATCTTATTTAAGCTAAGACACAGTCCCACAGCATTCATGTTTATCCAGAATGAAATCCATTCTATGCGTCTGCACTTTTTTTTAACTCTTATGCCAACAATAAATCAGCTGTTTTGACTCAGAGTACTTTAATCGGCAATTCTTTATTAATGAAATATATGGAGAGGTAACATATGCATGCGGCATCATACCTCTCAACTGTACAGATTTTTGCAAAATGTCCATATTTTTGTCTCATATTTTTGATCTGCTTCCCATAAAATTGTGGTTTTCTGGCAAATCACTGGCAAATCATTGAGGACTGAAGTTAGAAAATAATGGCACTCATTTGAGTTTCAGACTTCATATCCTTCAGAAAATTCATGCTAATGCATAACCTATTATTCTAGCCACTTTCTTAGTTTGTAAGAGCAGTATTTAAAAAGTGTCCCTATTTTTAGGGCTTTGTTCCCCCCATTATTTGTGCCTTTGTCCAGATTTCTTGCTCTAACAGGTTGAGAGGTATGAGTGGCATTTATTATTTTGTTCAAGTTGATGTTTATTTGGGTGTTTAATGACCTAAGCACTTTACAAAACAGAACACAATAACTAACAAAAAAATGATAAAAGCAAAATAATAATAATAATAATAATAAACAAATAAAATAAAATCAAAATCAAGTATGTATGCATAATTATACTCAGATCAAATAAGCTCATAAAATTCCAGTAAGAAATATTTTACTAGATGAAAACAGTATTAACCAAAGAAAACAGTAGAAAGAAAGCTGAGTTTGCTATAAGGAAACTCCACCAAATGAATCAGATGCACCATTTCATATTAAAAATGCAAACTCAGAAAACACTATATATCTGGTGCTGTGACTTAAAGGCAAAGGAAACTACTTTTCACATTGTAAGTGGTTGTTAAAATTCCACAAGAGGAAATAAACTTCTTAAGCAGAACTCAGAATCCTGATATGAATTCTGCTTCTATTTCTCTTGTAGATATAGATGTAGGAAACCCCAAAGCCAGCCAGTAATGTCTGCCACATGGAATGTTGTAAGGGAAGCCTCACTACATAACTCCAGAGAACAAAAGATGATAAATCCAATAGACACAATAACAATTCAGTAATATACATCAAGCCATTAAGACAAAACTCCAAGTCATTGTTGGCTAAATATAAAATAGTCAAGTAGAATGAACAAATATATATATCTTAACATTCACAGGCCCTCATCTACTGTCACAAAGAAACTTTGAGCCATCTGATGAGCTCAGCCAGCAACCTCTGCACAAAACCCTAGTACTTTTGTCTTGTTTTAGATTACCTTGCTCTTCTATAGAGCATTAGTCTCCATGCTAGAGACTTCCATTCTGGATCCAGTTTCCAGCTACCCTACAGCCTGGCCCTTGCTTCATTTAAGAGCTCAGCAATGCTTTGCTTTAATCCATAAAATGGATGCAACTTATTCAAATTTTCTCCTTTTTTTATTCAGTCACTCTCTTGCATAGTAAGCACTCATAAAACCTGCAGTAGATTCTTCAGTCAATTACTTCACAGTAGTTTAATCACAGTTTTATCTGCACTGCTCATCACATTACCTATGACATCAAAGAAACTTTGCCTCCAGGATTACAGCTTTAAGATTTTTAATAAAAAAATCCATAAAAGCAAATTTGGAATTAGGGAATATAGCTACCTGACAAATGCATGATTGTGGTCCAACATTGTCAGCACATCAGATGGCATGCATACTGGTACCTGAATACCAAATAGCTACATGGTCACCAAAATTAGAAATTATTGCTAGATTGTACCATGGTGAACACTGAAATGGGGGGGGGGCATCCATACTAATCGACATTCAGAACAGATGTATTTTTGAAAGCAAATATACTGACTGTTCTATCAGAAATAAGAAGGAATGATATACTGAAATGGAATGACAACACCAAAAAAGCTGTGAGTGGTAGCAGCCTATTTGTCCTGGTCCCCTTCAATAAACACATCACACTGAATGACATTTGACTGCCTTTATTAAAACTTCCATAACATAGCTTTGTTCACCAAAATTATTAATTACAACTAACCATAATATAGTTGATCCTAAACACAGCATAAACATCATTGTAATGTTAATCAGGGCAGCGTACCTACTCATCCTGTCCCAACAAGCAGGATCCATACTTCTGCTCACTTACTTTACTTATGAAGCAGCGTCCCATCTCACTTCATACACCATTCATTGAATTACCTTCCACCAAATAAGCAGCATCCTTACCTCCGCTTGCTTATACAGCAAGCTTCCTCCAGCTGCTCATTTTCCTTTCCCTAGATGCTTGAAATGAACATCCGGACACCAGAGGGAGAAAAGAAGAGGGCAAGCCTGTCTCTCTTCTCCGCCTACCCTGACTGATAAAATAACCCCCAATCTCCCCAATCCACCAACAAAAAAGTGAAAGGTGGGTGGGTAGCAAGTTCATGCCAAAATGTGATTGCTTACCCAGCTACATTTGACTAAACCTCTTAAGCCCCTCCCCACCCTTATCTCATTTCCTCCCAATCATCCCTGCCTCCACTTAACCCTTTCACCCCCCCAACCCAATTAACTCCCGCTAATATCAATCTACCCCCTCATGAAGATGTCACAAGACAACTTGGTTTGTTGCCAAGCTTCATTTGTCACAGTCCCCTTCAATAAATACATCACACTGAATGACATTTGACGACCTTTATTAAAACTTCCATAACATATTGTTCACCAAAATTATTAATTACAACTAACCATAATATAGATGATTCTAAACACAGCATAAACATCCTTGTAATGTTAATCAGGCAGTGTACCTACTCACCCTGTCCAGTAAGCAGGGTCCATACCTCTACTCGCTTACTTTACTTATGAAGCAGTGTCCTATCTCACTTCATCCACCATTCACTGAATTACCTTCCAGCAAATAAGGAGCATCCTTACCTCAGGGGTCTATATTAAAAGCCTGAAACTACTGAAGATAGAGTCTATGTACATCGACACATAAAGGTCGATGTACATAAACAGCGAAACACAAAAACAGCTAAAATTGAAACGCAGGAGTTCCGTCATCAGAATGCGCCACGCAGGTAAGCAAAAAATAACAGTAAATAATTCATTTAACACGCTTTTGCAGGGGGGCAAGCCCCCCTGCACCCCCCACACCCCCTACCTAAATATACCAACTCCGAGACCACACTACAGTGGGGAAAAGGATATATTTCCTTATCCCCACCATTGCGCTGATGACGAGGAAACATGTTCGGCGCTTCATTTCTCTGTTTTTGTGTTTCTCTGCTTATGTACATTGACCTTTGTGTGTCGATGTACATAGACTTGATCTTCAGTATTTTTGGGCTTTTAATATAGACCCTTACCTCAGCGTGCTTATCTATTCAGCAAGCTTCCTACAGCTGCTCATTTTCATTTCCCAAGATCCTTGAAATGAACATCCAGACACCAGAGGGAGAACAGAAGAGGGCAAACCTGTCCCTCTTCTCTGTCAACCAGCCTGAGCAGGCTATTCCCCCTCCCTTCTACCCAAAATTGTTCAACCAACTACATCCCATAGAAGGAAGGGTTAAGCCAAACATCATTCGGCGTACCCATGATCTGTAAAGCACCTTAGAATCCCGTCATAAACCCACAACTTGACATACCATGACTGAAACATGGCCTAATGAAACTAAATAAAGTAGGATTACCTGTGACCCCACTGTAACACTGGAACATCCCCTCCAAGAGAATACATTCCCTTTTAGACCGCTTCCTTCAAGCCACAAATCATGGCTCAGCATAAACAGAATGACAACCTATAGCCAAAACAAAAGCCACAAGACTATAACCCCTTGAACTCAAATCAACACCCAGTCAAAGAAAACCCTTAGCAAGTCTCAAATCCAGGACCCTGTCAACTGTAGCATATCACTTTAACCCACCAAACTACCCAGTTCTAGATTTGCAGTAACCTGATTACTGTAGAGAATAGTCTAACTCCAAAACTTGAATGACCTAACACTAAGTGCCAGAAAACAGCACCCCTTGACCTAGTTCCCGAAATTCGCCTATGCCCAGCAATGAAGTACTCTACATGCCCAACTTTAACACCCCCAATTCACTCATTCCTGAATGACAATCCGGACTAGAATCCAAGCCACTCCACTCAGCACCTCAACCCTCCCCCACTCACTTCTTCCTAGCAACCATCCTAGCTAGAACACTCAAACTACTAACCATCCTTAACCACTGTTTGTCCCTGGCCTTTCCCCTTGAAGGCTGTCTCCCTTGTACCTCTAGTAAGGAATTAAGACCTGGCCTACAGCTGCCATATGCTGTAACCAAGCTTCCTATAAAACCTTCTAGCTCCTGTGCAAGCAACACCCCAGTTTCTAAAATTACCCCAACACAGCCACTTACCTACTATGCTTTCTAAACCCTAACTACAAAATTCGCCCAAACCACAAGTGAAATGATCCGTGTGCTACTCTGTAAACCCTTAACCTGCTATGTAACATTAAAAATACCTACCCAAGGGACAAATGTGTCATCCCAAAGATACCACCCATTAGGAACAAACTCGAGCATTCTGTCAAACACGTCATTGGCCCTTCCCCCAAATACAGTTTAAACAACTGGATGAGTAACTATAAACACTCCAAGGTTCTAAGCTCCTTAAAGCAAGGGTTGAGCTCTGCTGGCTTGCAAAAGCCATAGGGCTTTAACCTAACAAGTTCCTGTGCTCCTATGAATCTTATGACTCTACTCCTCCTGTGGGATCCCAGCCCATAAACCATCCCCAACAGTTTTACCCTGCCCCCCCACCTACCTCTTCTTTACTTGCCCCCCCATACCAACGCAATGCTCAGCTCCCACACTACTTGAACACCATGCTCTAACATGCCTTAATAAGGTGATTGCTCAGACCCTCATTGTGCCCCATTCTAATGGCAGAACATCCATCCTATCAAGAAGCATCACCGTTATGATCCACTTTTCAGGTCACTGCATGATGCCTTCTGCACTTCAGCAATCTGCAAAGAAAAGAAAAACAATAAATTCTATGTGCACACATACCAAGAATTACTTAACATGGAAGCACTGGAAAGGATCCCTGCCACCCCCATCATGTGTTTGCCAAACTCTGTACCAAAGTATGGGACCAGCCCACCCCTCTTTTTTTTTTTAATGTTACGAATCATATCCCCATGGACAAGAGTGATAGGTGTTACCCACAAAATAAGAGCCAAACTTGTCTAGCTTGTAATCACCCAGAGCCAGTAGCCTATTAACTTCCTGTGACCTTTAGATTGCTGTGACTCCACCCCACCTACCTCAACCCCATCCACATGGACATGCCTTAATGAGCACTAAATAAAATTAATTACCTGTAACCTCATCATGCCCACTGCAGGAACCCAAACTCTTCCCTATGGCCAATGGCTGCTGCTCCCTTTACTATCAAATGCAAACGCCCAAAAAGCAGGGAACTTACCAACCTTGATCTAACTTACTGAACGGTTAATAGAACAGATTGTACAACCAATTAATCTTGACATCAGAAACTCAAGTGCCTGTCCTTCTATGGCTAACAATGTAACTTCTCTACCAAAACTCAACAAACTCTCCATGTGTAACCTCCTCACTCGCCATCACTTCCATCATCTGCGAACTCGCTGTGTAGCACCACAACTGGAACTCATCACCTACCATCCACGAAGAAAAGGACCAAAGTAAATCCTCTAAAATTTAAAGAGAAGGCTTTACCTTATACCCACCCATTCCAAATTATAGCAGCAGCATTCCAAAAAAAAACACATCTGCAAGAAAAAAAAAACATAACTCATCTAACATACATAACACGCATTCAAAGACATCTTCAAAGACCACCTACCCTGCCAACCCCAGAAGGAATGTATCCCCGCCAAATACATTTATGATAAAGCAGCCATAACTGAAGCTATGCTTCCAATAGCCCTAACAAATCCCTAATGTAAATTTTACTACCAGTTGAGTATGTTACAACTAAACCACACACATGAAGGGACATATCAATATCCACAAACCAGGGTAACCTTGTGATTCCATGCCACCTCAATTAGTGCACTGTATAGGCCAAGCTAATTTTTATTACCAACCAGCCTGACAGTTGATCCAAGCTTCCCAACAACCTCCCCCTCCCTGTAACAGTCAGTGTAAAACCAAGCATTTTCCATCTAAAAAAACATGAAAAATCACTCCCATCAAATATGGTTGTAAATTCTTTGTACTAGACCCCTTGCTCCTACCATTACTGTGACTGCCTGGGTATCTTTCTTCAAAACTTGCAAGGAGAATTGACAAAATTACAAGTCAAACTTGGACACTCTGACAATTTGGACAGCCGATAATTGTAACAGCCTCCAATAATTTAAAAGAAAGTGACCAAAACATTGAGGGAAAAGTAAACTGCTCAGAGACTTATACACTTAAGAGGTTTGCCACTCATGCCCCTCACACTCTCCCAACAGCAACAAAAGAAATCCAGACAACTCAAGAAGAAGGCACCCCTGGCAATGAGTATCCCTGCACCAGTCGCTGTCTAAAACTGAAAAGACTACCATTTACATCCCAGCAATACATGTGAACTTGTGTATTCCCCCATCTTGTAACAGTTAACCTTTTACCTTGCTGGTCATGATGACAATCGCTTAGCTATTTTAGCCAAAATGCTAATGTAAAACCTTCAGCAAGGATGTGCCAAAACAGGCGCAAGTTTCAGAGCACATAAATAACAGCTAGCTCTAAAGTTCTAGAGCTTTATGAACTTGTGCAGTCCTGAAGCTCCATCATAACCTTTGCAACCAAGTCATCAAAATATATGAATTAACTGTTGTCCCTGAGTAGTCATTATTGTCCGCCCAAAATATGGATAGTTGAGAGATATGAAGGACCCTCTGCCGACCGTGAGCCACCATGCATGCACAGCGACACCCATCAATAACCAGGCTCAGAGCTCGTGAAAACCACTGGCCACTTTAGCTGAGTAAAATCCTCACAAAATGGGCACCATAGACTGCCCCCACCAGTGAAAACCCAGAACCAGTTGAAACTAACTTGGTAATAAATCAGCAAACATGTTATACAAACCATAGTTCATACTAAGCTGAGCTTGTGACATCTTTCCAGGACTGTAGAATTAATTATTAGCAAGTTTAACCCCCTGAGCAATCATGAGATTTGTCAGAAAACTGCATTTCTTTTTTTTATTAAGGAACACCACTCATCTGAGCCCCGTGATCGGTCATGTTATGCCATCCCGAAACTAAAATAATCGAAACACACACCATAACGAGTCAACCAAATTACCATCTCTGTAGTAACCTGAACTTCTAAGAGGTATGAAGTTTGATCTTAAGTGACTGCCTTTCAATCTTCAGCAAAACACTAATCTGCCAGAAACCACTATGTTATTAGTCCAAACCAACCCAAAAACAAAATTTGTCCACAGCAGAAAATCAGATAGAAAAGGGAACATAAATACCATGTCTGATATATCCATTCCACAGTTACCCTGGTTACCATTCAGACAGTGACTGTAGTACCAGAATTTTTTATTTAGTTATTTTTTATTATTTAATATACCAGCTTGCGACCCACTTCACTTGCCGTTCTTGCCGTACAATATTATATCAGTTTGATCACGGAATATGAAGCAGTGCGCTCACTACAAGTACCTGCACCTTGCTGCTTCTAATATGCTTTTAATATGTACGACCGAAAACAGAAATCACATACTCAGAAACCTAGAGACACTCACAAAATGTAGGCATCACACTCAGCAACATAGAGACACTCACAATATATAGTCATTGCCTTTCTGCCTTCTGAAGCAAGACCATTCCCAATTAGGCCTAACCAAATGGTCAATATGCTTTAAACTCCGGGAGCTTCTGAGCCCTCCCCAATTCAAAATAAATCTCCTCCACTGCGATTACCCTCTCCCATCCCTCCTCCTCACTGAGCCAGAGCTCCAAAGAAAGTCATACCTAAAAGGGGAACGAAGGCCAAAGTCAGGTTAATCTTTCCTCGTCCTTCATGTGAGGGAAGGGGGACCAAAGATGTGAAGAATAAATGTGCACATACCGCAAAACTCTAGGCAGCCGAGAAACCTGCTCACTTCGACCTGACTTGCTTTCATGTGAAAAGCTGTACCATCAAGGCAAGGCCCCACTCAGTTGACAAACTGGACTGCACCACACATGCGCAGGGCAGCCTCCACTCTCCCCCTACCCAGAACCCGCTACAAGCTCCTCACAGCCTGACAAAAGAAAACTGTGAATCACTACACCACCAATGTACATTCCAATAAACTACTTACCTGAAACCCTTCCCCCAGCAACATCCTCTCAACCACACACCACCAAAGCCTCTATGTAGCTAAAAAAAGAAAAAAAAAAAAAAAAAAACAGCTATTCGAATCAACCAATAGGGTAATAAATAAAATACTGAACGTTAAAGCTAACCTTCCAATGCCACTAACTGAGCAACGGAAATGCCGCACCCACCTATTAACGATTCAAAGCACAATTTCTGCAGCAGCAGATAAAGTGTAATCATTTCTGTTTTATGAATTAGAGTGACCAGCACTAAACCACCCTAGTCATCCCTAGCTACCACCATTCCCCTTTTCTCCTTGCTCACTGTTATTAGCCCAAAGCCTACCTGTCCTTCAAGGTACCTATGGTCATCAAGGACATAAACCTGCCAATAGCAAGTTCACACCAAATGTGATTGCTTAGCCAGCTACATTTGACTAAACCTCTTAAGCCCCTCCCCACCCTTCTCATTTCCTCCCAATCATCCCTGCCTCCATTTAACCCTTTCACCTCCCCAACCCAGTTAACTCCCACTAATATCAATCTAACCCCTCATGAAGATGTCACGGGACAACTTGGTTTGTTGCCAAACTTCATTTGTGGAGAAACATGTACAGTCTTGTTCTGATGGCATCAGAGCAATGTATCCAACCACTTGTCATGTTGGTACACTGCAGGAAACCAAATATTTACAAGGAAAAATACTTTTATTATTTTGCATGTAAACATTTATCTCACATTAATTCTGATTTTAAAAATGGCAAATACCTAGAAAGCATACTGATTCTAACAAATATACTAAAACTTAATTCACTTTAAGTACCAGTCAAGTCATGGAAATGCAGTAATTGAATAAATAATTCAAATGATTCTAAACTACCTATATCTACATTATGGGGCAAAACCTAACATGCAAATGGCCATTCACCCTCCCTCATCATTAAATCTAACATACACCATGCTGTCCTGCATTTTCCTGCATTAAATTCCCATATATTTATTTTTTTATGTGTGCTAGTCTGAATATTTTATTTTAACCAACCGCACTCCGTGGCTCTGTACTTTCACCATAGAAATAAAACCTTACTCTTACTTTCCTAAAGGCATACTTGACTCCAGCTATGATAACATCTAAGGTGCAATCCTTAACCAGCCACTCCTATATAGCATCCTCACAACTTCATCATACAACATACTGCTTAATCTTGTACTCTGCATCTTCTCTAAAACTGAAAATACCTCCTTAACAAATGTACACTGCATGAAGAGTCAGTAGCACATCCATCTTCTTCTCACATGTAATTCTCTGCCCAGAAATTAGCACTTTGGTAACCTTAACAGTCCTCTTATATGCAGACATACACAGTCAAAATCTGCATACTCCCATGCAGTCTCCTATTATTTAACAGAATTAAAAACACAATACAAAAAGGTCATTTACTTAATGTCAATAACTTCTCCCTCATAACTTCATAGGTTGCCTCTCTCTTTTACCTCATACCAGTTCACTGATATCCCTTATCATCCAGCTTTCTACTCATACATTTAACATACTCATCATTAGTTCTAGATTCCAGTCCACTGAAATCTCTTCTCCATCAGCTTTCAGCTTAGTTCTACTTTTAAGAAGTACCATTCTACCCATATGTTTCTTCCACACTGATCATTTCATCATCATCATAATCATCAACCCCCTTTTCCCATTTTTCTATATAGGGACAGGGTGTCACATCAATTGTCACCATCTCTTTCGAGATGCACGGCCACTCTCCTACCTTCTTCAGCAGTCATCTCTGACTGTCACAGGTCTTCGCTCACACAATCTGTCCACCTGTTTGCTGGATACCCTCAGTTCCTCTTGTGTTCTTCCTGTCTCTCCCAAATATTCTTCACCAGATTGTCTTCTGCTTTCCTGTACATGTGCCCGAACCACCATAATCTGTTCTCTTTGACCTTCTCTGCAATTATAGCTACATAGGCTTCTGCTCTAATGTCCTCCTTTCTTTGTCTGTCCCACAGTGTGTATCCTACCACCCATCTTGGACATTTCATTTCCACCATCACTAGTTTCCTCATCTGCTCTTCCTTCAGTGCCACATTTCTATACCATACACTAACACTGGTCACATCATTGTTTTGTAGACATTACTTTTGAGATTCATAGGAATTGCTCTGTTACACACCCCCAGATACTCTCTGCCAGTTGGCTGCAGCCCCTTTGACCTCCTCATTCATCTTCTTTTCTCAGCCACCCCCTCCCAGATACTTAAAGCTGCTAACCTGTTCCACTATTTCCATCTATCTCAATTCTCAACTTCTTATGATTTCCTCCAGTTGTTGCCATTGCAACTGTGTTATCTGCACTCAGTTTTATCCTGTGTACCTTCAGTTTTGCATTCCATTCCCCTACCATCTGCTGAAGTTCTTGTTCAGAGACTGTATGTAATGCCACTTCATCTGCAAACAGCAGGTTTGTTGATTTTTTCATACCAACCTGTTTACTAATGTAGTCCATGGCCAGTATGAACAGCAGTGGGCTCAGACCTGAACCCTGACACAAACCCTCTCCTGCTGGCAGCCCGTCCAAACACTGTTCATACTTGTGTTATTGAGTAATTGTACATAGCCTACACTAATTCTACCAGTGGTTCTGGGACTTTGAATCATCACAGGACTACCCAAGACATCTTTCTTGGAACCTTATTATGTTTTTCTCCAAGGCTAGGAATGCCCAGTTGGGCTTTTTCCTCATCTCTAGCTCCTCAACTGTCTGTCTCATTGCAAACATCTGGTCAGTTGTGCTGCATTCTGATCTGAACTCAAACTGCTAATTTCCTATCTTCCTTTCATCTGTGCTCTATATTCATTTAGCAATTATCCTTTCCAGAACATTTGTGTAGTTTGACAGGACTTTGATACTTCTATCCTGCCCAAATATGGAACATTCAGTTGTCTTGAAACAGGTAATCAACTGATTTCCTAAAACCAGCCCCTTGTAACATTCCTTTTTTCTGTTATAAATGCTTACTCTGTGCTGGATAATTTTTGCATCATTATGCATTCTAACAATGGCTTAAACTGCAGATAACATTAAAGCACAGTGTTTTGTCCAGTTGCAGGCTTGTAAACCAGCTTTCATTGCAGGTTCAATTTCAGAATTGTTATATGGAGTATGCTGTGCCTCATTGACTGAAGATCAATAAAGACTCAACAGTAGTTATTAAATGGTGGGAGCTGCTTAATGATATTAAGGTTAAGTCCCTCTTCTCTGAGGTGCTGTGAACTTGAATAAAGTTATGTTAAATAGAGGAGGGGGAACATGCACAGTCCCTCGCATGGGAGTTATAGGAGCATATCTCTCAAGTGTCCAGATTTTCACAGAATGTCCAGATTTTTACTTCATATTTTGGTATGCTCCTCGTAAAATCTGTGATTTTCTGGCAACTCATTGAGGACTGAAGTCACAAAATAATGACAAGCCTTTGAGTTTCAAACTTTATATCCTTCAGGAAGGAAATGCATGCCAGTGCAAAACCTATTATTCTAACAACTTTCTAAGTTTATAAAGGCAATATTTTAAATCAGTCCCTAATTTTGGGCCTTTGTTTCCCATTTATGTTTGCCTTTGTCCAGATTTCTTGTACTAAGAGGTTGTGAGGTATGCATGGGAGACTTTACTCCCTCATGCTTGTTATTAATTTGAAGAATACAGTCTTGATTTTGGCAAATGTGCTTTCATTTTTGAAAAGTTAAGCTGTGAGTATGGCAAAGTCGTACTCAAAGGTACTACTTTTGCTATTCTGATATGCATTCACAATATTAGTATTAAGTTACCCAATAACTTGTTTGTATGTTTAAACAATGAAACACCTCATTCTATTGGTCTCCCTTCAAAATATTTTTGTTCATATTTATTTAATTACTTATTTAGTTTTGTTTATTGGGGCAATACGCTGATCACAATAAACCATTTCCAGTGCAGCCTGGGTGAAGAAATTCACAAAAAAATAAAACATAAATTCACAAGCATGGAGTAATCACAGAAGGTAGAGAATACCACAGAAAATTTAAATAATATATAAATATTAACAGAGTAGAAAAGCAAATGAGGATTAATATTAGAAGTAAATATGGGAGGGAAGTAGCAGGTGAAAATAGACAGCCAAAGTAGAAGTGATGTAGGTGAGGAGGGTGTTAGATTATGTGCCCAGTGGAAAAACAGTTAAAGTCAGATTTTTGATGGATGTGTTATTAATCCAATATACATATCACTGATGCTAATTGTGCCAATAAAGGCTCATTGTTAAGTAAACTGTCACAGGGACTTGTTTCCATCACAGGTGGTTATGGTCACATTGACAAACAGATGCAAATTCTATGGTTACAGCTGTGGCTGCTTGCCTGACCAAGATATGTGTACTTGTTTCACCCATGTGGGTCGAAACATCAGGAGATATGATGTCCATTACTGATGCAGTGGAGACATCAGCATACACATGTGCAGGTACATAGCCAAGTAGGTATCATGCATACTAGTGATGCACAGTGTGGTAGCATGCCTGTGTCTGGATTATAAGTTTCAGTTTAGTTCACAGGTACATCTGGTGTCCAGTCGCATGCGTAGCA
>NC_056751.1:117321439-117393939 GCF_019279795.1 Protopterus annectens | reverse complement strand
AGTAGTAAGCATATATAAGCACTAGCAAGCGTGTTTAAGTGCGTTTACGTGGGGGTAAGCATTGCCTACACAGATTAAGCAAAATAGAAGCTAGCTGAGTGTAAGAAACTGTAACTGGAGGTTGGAATTGCTTAGCTCTGTTCAAACCCGCGCACACCCACTTACAACTGCTTTAAAGTGCCTTAATCACTCTGTACCCAACAGCCCGTGTTTTGCTCAGCAGCAAAAGAAACAGCTTCTGCAAGGCTCAAGCTCAAGACCCTGTACACTACAGTCACAGTAGTTAACCACTAAGCCATCATAGCAATACATATCAGTGAGGTTTCAGCAAACAAATCCTCACCATAGGAAAATCAAACTGAACATTTGAACTGAATCTATGTACAGTGTGATGTTGTATAACCTGCTACATAACATAAATATGTGAACTGGAGTACTGCAGTAAGGCCAGATGTGAGGAGTTTTTGTAATAAAGTGTTGAAGTCTCCAGGACCCCATACAGTGTAAGTACACATGAATCACAGATACCAGACACAGACATAACATGTAACAAATTATAAATCAATGTCAAAAAGACAATATAATGCTAATTACATAGTAAGCAATGCTAAGCATTGCACAGGTTGGCTTACGTGGTGCAAGCAATGTGTAGGTTGGCTAATTTTCAATATGCCCAGTGGTATGCCCCTTTAAGCAATGCCAACATTAGGTAAGCAGGTTTGCCCATAGTTTAATCTTTTCAAAACCATTCATTCACAGGAAAGTGCAGGAAATTTGGCGTATTTAAACCCCACAGGTGCCAATAATCCCCATAACTGGTTGCAGCTCCCTACTGTAGGCAGAATGGCTGGAGTAGGTGAAGGCACTCGATTCAGAGTGCAGCACTGGGGCATTAATGAGTCGAAATACATGGTGTGGCTCCTGGTCAAATACCATGAGCAGAGACTCCTGCAAGGCCATTACCAGAGCTCCCAGTATAAAGTGGAGGCCTGGGGCAGTGTCACCCATGACCTCGCTAGTGCCACAGTTATCCCCCGGACTGGTGAGCAGGTCAGGCATCACCATGCTGACCTGAAGCAGTGTAGGGGGGAATCTACTGGAACAGTGGCTCTAGGAGTGCAGGCAGATGGCTGATGCCCCAGTACTGAGTAAGTACCCATTCACTAAGTATATAATAATTGCCTAGCTTGTGTATACTATGGACAGGTATGGCTAAATGTCACTATATTTCTGACAGCTGCAGATGAGCAGGCTGTGAACCAGCAAGCCCATGCCGCTAGGCTGCAAAGGCTGCATTGCAAAGCAGGTTAGTAATAATCTTGCATGAACGGTCATATCCTGTGAATAAAGGTATAACCCCTGGAGTGTCTGCGTATACTCTGATTTAATATGTTGTAGTGTTGCATGCTATAAATAGTACTGTAGTATTAAGCAGTGTTGCTGACACTGTGGTACACAGATAAAATGTGCAGGAAGTTCTGTATAACAAGAGGTTAGACATATTGTACAACTGAGGGAGACTTAGAGAGAAAACAGTTGAAAGCTTTGTACCAATTCCTCATAGCACAGTGTACTGTGATGTTAACTGTAATCATTTTACCACACACAGCAGGGCTTGATTCCCAGGAGTGGTAGTAAGTTGTATACATAATCATACCCCATAGCTGTACAGAATTTGTGAGAATGTTCAGATAGAAAGCTGTATGCATAATTAGACCCAACAACTGTATAGAGTTTGCTAGAATGATCAGATAGTAAGCTGTATGCATATTCATACCCCTCAACTGTTCCAATCTGCCCAGCATGTGCAGATAAATGGCCCAAATCTGCTGCCTGGTACCCTGTTTCCCTGAGGAAATCAGTGTGATGATCCAAGAAATGTAGGCAGCCTGTGATGACATATAACCGATAGTCAAACCTGTACATAGTCAGAGAATGTATATGAAAACAAACCTGTCACTGTAGCATTATACCCAAGGTGTAGAGCAATTCTCATAATATGTCGCATTAATGCCTGCATCCTGTCAAGCCTCAACCAGAGTGTGTGGAATAACGGACTGAGGGGTATGTGTATAACAACATGCAATCTGGGAGTATGTGTGGAAATTGTCAGGTAGTGTTAACAAAGATCTTAACAGCTATAACAGGTAAAAGGTGTAGACTATACGTTAGACACAGTCCACATATATACTAATCTACAAACATACCATTGTACAAAGTAAGGCCAATGGGTAGTGTAATAATACATGTAAGGGACAGATCACTGCAGTGACTAAGAAAGTTGTGAAAACTACAGGGATATATCAGTTGTTAATTGAAGTCTCTCTCCTTCCCCCATCATATGTGCAACAATAACCCAATTATACACCTCAATGGGCATGTTTACTCTCCAAACGTATGTTGGAACATATGTCCTATTGGTAAATAAATATCCACATTTGGTTCTATGCATGTGCCATGTTAAAATACACCCATATTGGTGGCCTGTTGCCATCAATAAAACCTGCATGCTGTTGTAATGGCCACTGCTGTTCCATATATGCATGTGTTCTGCTTGCTATGCAACTGGTTTAAATTTGGTGTCTTGGGTTAATGGGTATACCTATGCATACTGTTATAACTAATCCTGAATGTGGTTGACTATTACTAACCCATATCTGTCTGTAAACTGCAACACCATAACTCATATGGGAAGGCCGGTCCCAGTTGACTCAGCTGTCCCACCTCAGCTGGTCATGGCACCGGGCACCAACATGTCTGGGGCCCAGCCTGGGACCTCCTCCTCCGTAGGCCCTGCACCACCTTCGAGTGGAACTGCCACAAGGGATGGGGCTCTGGGGCTCACCCCCCCCGGAGGGGGACAGAGAGTAACCAGTCACCTATCGTCAGGTCCGGGCCGTGGTGCATAGGGAGATGGAAAGGGCATTTCAAGACCAGCTACGCCAGCTTGAGAGCCAAGTGGCACAATTAGAGGGTGAGCCTGCTCCTCCTACCCAGCCCCCAGCATGGCCACCTTTGGGATCGTGGAGGTGCAGTGGTAACTGCTCATGGGTGGGGACCTCAGTCCCACTGTTTCTATTTGGGGGCTCATGGGCTTGCGACTTCCAAACACCCCTCCCCATCCTAGGTGTTTACCTCCCACACGTGTCATATACCGACCCTGTATGCATCTTGTTTTTCTTGTCTGTTAACCTGCCCAACCTACCTCCCCAAATATACCTACTACCCCTCCCCAACATCTCACTCTCACCTGAAAAAAAAGGGCAATCTGTTCCCACAAAAAAATCTCGTCCCATACATAGCTGTCCGTTTTGCACACATGTCCACTGGACACATGTAACCTGGTCTAATTGGCATCACAACGAATTTATGTTGTCCTCACCCCTCTCCTAGAGATTTGAGTGTCCAAATCTTCCTCCAAATTCAGTGTATATGCACAGCTGTTGCTGTAGAAGAAATGGGCAGCTATGGACCTTCCCTACACCCTTCCTGCACATCCCTAGCTATTTTTCCTACTGTCTTTCCCTCTTTGTGCCCCTTTTTCAACAATTTCCTATCAACCCTTTTTTCTTTTCTTTTAAAGAAGTTAGTGCGGGGGAAAGTGGCAGTAAGCACTTTTAAGCAGCAGTAAGTGGGTTTAAGCCTGTTTGCACAGGGGTAAACACTGCCTACACAGATTAAGCAATTTAGAAGCTAACTGAGTGTAAAACACTGTAACTGGAAGTTGGCAGTACTTAGCTCTGAGCACACCCGCTTACAACTGTTGTAAAGTGCCTTAATCACTCTGTATACCAATGGCCGGTGTTCTGCCCAGCAACAAAATAAACAGCCTCTTCAAGACTTGAACCCAGGACCCTGCACACCATAGACAAAGTGATTTACCACTAAGCCATGCCAGATACAAATAAATCCAATGTTTTCAGAAACATATCATCCAGTCCAGTCATGCAACAGTACAGAGAATGCATACCAACATCTACATGTATGTCTGTAAATATATTAATATCTAAACAGATACAACATATCTATATATGTATATATATATATATATATATTTCTAAAACGATATACATATATATCAATATACATGAACATATATACATGGAAATGCCTACATCGACACATATATGTGTCTACACCTATATGTCTACATATACACATCAAGTTACATATGTGTACACAGATATATATCTTTGTAGGTATATACAGACATAGTTATATATATGTTAGCGGATATATATATATATATATATATATATATATATATATATATATATATATATATATATATATGGCCATACATCTGTAGATAGCAATGGCAGATTCACAAACACACATATGTCCACATGCACCATTAATGGGGTTGAGAGGCTCCACACACTATACGTCTTGTATGAATAGGCATCCCCCTCACAGCCAAACACGTCCGCCCTGCAATACACTACCAAGTGTTGCAGATCCCATAACCAGGGCCTGACCCAACATGGGCACAAGATGTTACCAGTACTACATCCCGCCTGTATGATGTCAGGCTGGTATTGGTAACATATCATGCAGTGCAGTCTGCCTCACATAGGAAATGTAATATGTGGAAACCATCAACATCCCCAGGATACAGATACACAGACACAGATATGCAGATCCATATATATATATATATATATATATATATATATATATATATACGCAGATATATGTACAGTAAGATACATACGTAGAAGGTGCACACAATATGGAACAGCCACTATGCCTACAGTTAACACCTGAACAACTGGACACCGGATGGGCCACCAATACAAATGACAATCATTGCCTGTGACATATACCCACAGAGAGGACACAGGCAAAACACCACACACAGGTTTGCAGAAATGGAAGACCTTTAATTGTGTACTATTATAGTTCTATATGCCATGTCATATAGCTGTTCAGACACTGACAACCATATAAACAGAGTAATGCAACTGTGAAACAGTTACACTAATACAGTAGTCTGGAAAGGTTCACAGCTATTGCTGTCCAGGCCAAGCCCTTCATATTGTACAATAGTGAAGGCAAACTGGGCTACAGAATACCAAACAATCAACAGTATGTGATGCAGGTGTATAGTTCAGCAGCCTCTATCTACACTCTGTGCAAACTCAGTAGGTGGTAAAGACATCACATGACCACAAGGGTTGTAACTGTAACATTGCAAGGCATAACTGACACCATCACAAGAACACCAACAAACAGAACAGTTTGTATGACAGGGGGCAGTAGGCTTGCATTAACCCACTTCATGTAACTAATGTAAATATAGGTGAAGTATATGGTACTGTACATCCAGATACCTTAAAGCAGCTCACCCCTGATACCCCGACATTTGGTACAAGCCTAGGTCTTTTATGGTGCTCCCCCTAGACTCAATAATACAGGGCCATATTCCACTGTTACACACACTGGCCTCTGCAGTGCATAAGGGCACACATGTATTGTGTAGGTGATGCCCATACATATATGGCCCCAACCCCATTGTATGTGTGGGGGATACAACAGCAGTGGACTGATGGCAGCAATTGCAGTGTGATATACTCACAGCCCACTACAGAACAACCACTGACAGCATGACATATGTGCAAAGCTTGGTATGTAGGGGGAGGACAGAGGCTAGAACACAGGCACATATGTGGTCAACTGTTGCCATACACCAAGCAAGTTGCTGGTGTTACAGGATAGTCTGCAACATACCCTTAATCAGGGATTTGAGGTTAGAAACGGAAATGGATGTAGTCATGTACTGATAGCACTCAACACACAGTGCCAGTGTAATATCTGACACAGGACCTGTGTGGTGGACAGACAAAACATGATAGGCATACCTCTGGCCAGCAAGAGGATAGGTCCACAGTTGTGAGCTATGCAGACAGACTGCATTCCAAGGTAAACTAGTATATATACACACACCCTGTAACACCAGTACTATACACAGCATAACACAACTCTACTCGCAGTCTGTCTGTAGTTCCTGATCCTCCTACAAATATGTGGCGGCACTGAGTGTGCCGGTTCTCCTGTAAGAGGTATTGCTACATGCTGCCAGTAACACTTATGCCCACACACAGGAAGGATGTCCATCACACAGGAAATGTAAAGGGACCACGCCCACATGATGTGGGGATTTATAGTGGGTGGTTGCCATGACGGTGCCCTACCCTTGCCCCTATAGTCCCAAATTCATAGTGCAAGGGGATGTCAGGTAAGTATAGCAGGTATATTAGTAGACTATTGCTACTGTCATTGGGATTGTCTTCACAGACATGGTGTGTGTGGGAGGTCACATCTGCTTATAACATGTGTGCCATTGGCTACTGGCAGACATCCTAAGGACATCATTGTAAAGTACCGCTGCTAGCACGTACTGCCCCTATGGACTGCAGCAGAAATATTGGCCAATATATGTGGAAATTCTGACACATGCTGTACAGTCCACAGGTATACACATAAGCCCTTAGTGCAAAACATGTGTACCATGCCTGACAATATGGATGTAGACAGCCATGTAGATGGGTATAACACATAACGACTGGTATACATTTGCCACCATAGGTTATGGATTCACACACCCCTGTCTGGCCTGACACATAATGACCGCTGGTACAGAGGTGCCATGGCTACATACTACCCACTAGATATTGACATACATCTGTACAGCATCCCACTGCTCTGTTTGACATACATGATTGTTAAGGGAGGCCCGGCAGCAGTACATCTGGCAAGTATCTGCACATGACATCTCACTGGGTAAGTACACTAAGCTGCTAGGCATGTAACAATCCACTGTGCAGGCTACAGGCAAACTGGCTCAACACTGGCCTACATCTCCTCTGGGGGAATGCACATGTACCTGCATATATAGCAGGCTCAACAGGCATGTCACAGCACAGGGTAAGATGCACCTGTATGAAAGTGCATAACCACAACCAATGTGAACACAGCCACAGCCACATATGGTAAGCTAGCATAATATTACACTATATGGACTATCTGTTCTATACAATCCTCATATGTGCAACTCACAGACTGACCCTACATATACTGCGCTGCTACACAGTTTGGTTTGATGGCTGTCTGTGGTATGGGACATGTATGTATGGCCTTACAAACATGTACGCCAATACAGTACCATACAGTTGAGCAGCATGTAACATCAGATAGGAGGGGAACTAGAACAATGACATCTACCACAGTCTGTACACAGGCTAAAGTACATACTAACAATACACACACTGTCGACACTCACCATAAGTGCACAGACCTCAGTACTGTACAAATATCCACAGAATGTCCAAGTTATGTCATGATATATAACCCCTACTGTGCATAACATGTGTAGCAGTCGGATATATCACTGGCTCGTTATCAGATATGATGACACTAATTAGGGTGTACAGCACATATGCACCACTTCATGCATGACATATGTACAAAGGTTGACAGAGGTGTGGCTGGAAGCACATACACTGGGCCAATATTGACATGTTGCTGTGATAACCTCATACATTTACTGTTGTAACAGGGTTTGTTGCAACATATGTCCTATGAGGGATATGACATCAGTAACTATCACAGCTTTCACCATCTACAGACTGCAATCCTCACACTACGTTCTGCAGTCCACAGATAGATGCTCCATGGGTAACACATGAAAGCAAAGGCACAACACTGCCCAGTCTGCATATGAACCTGCAGATGGGGATTCCTCATAAACAAGGAACTGACATGGCAAGTATTGAGACATGTATGACAGCCATATCCACACAAACACTGTTAAACCAACATTACTCCAAATTCAGTATAGCAGCACTTACAGTCTGTAGTCAGGTCAGGCACATACCCCTCCTGTTTGTTGCCCTCTTTCCACAGTGTATGTTGTTAGAGGTAAACCCCAATCCATATGAGATGCTGTTTGCCAAACAGATCTAGTTCCTGCTCACAGTGAATGAAAAGGGCCAACACCACCATGATGTTCCTAGATATCGGAGTGTGTTTCCATGCAATTGGCTATGGGAATGTTACCACAGCTGTTTCACATGCAATCAGCTAGGGGAGGGTTGCAATTCGTGCAGAGGCCATCAGCTGATCATGAGCATCACTTAAAATACACATGCTGCTGCCTAAGCAAAGCAGGTGTAGGTCTCCACATCCACCAGAGAGGGAGTGGGAGAGGCAGACAGAGGCAAAGACATGTGGGGGGGGGGGGTGAGAGAGTAAAACTGAATCATGTTTGCATCACACACCTACCAGTACAGGGTATCAAACCCCTGACAACTACGTAGTGCTATCACAGTTTGATCCAGTTATTGGATGCACCACATGGGTTACCTGTTGTGCAGTACTCAGAACATATATGTGATGGTGAGTGACATCTGCAACAGGGACATGGCAGCTATACAGTAGGTGATGTACACGTGCCTGTCTGCATGAACAGGTGCCAGTGTCAAAACAGCCACACTCTCACAGGGACACACACACATTGACCCCCCCCCCACTTGGCAAGGCCAGAAGTACAATGCATCAGTAGTGGGATTGCCACAACACATCACTGTGCAGGTATCACATGCACCACACGGGTCATACGGAGGTTGTATGAGCAAAGGGTATGAGGAGGTGTCTGACATCGGACAGCATGCTTCAGTATGCCCATGGGAGTTGTAGTGAGTGTGGATGTGAACATATGCACCATACAACACACGGGGAGCCAGTACTGACATGCATGGGTGCATGTCTGCACAGGTATGTGGTGGTTGACTGTGTCAGCAGGCTATACAAGGGTAGGCGATGTGTATACCTTGGCATCAGGCCACATAACAATGATCTGCATTGTGGCTCAGGGCTGTAGTTTCTGCATTTTCCCACACAGGTGGGTATTGTATCCCCCACCCAGTCACCTGGGTGTCTATTGTGTGTGACCAATGCTGTGCATCACTTGCCATGTATGTGCACCTTAGTCCATGACATGGACAGTGTCTGGGATGTGCACACCTCCCACATGCATGTACAGTGACATGTGGAACTGTACCTGGGGTGTCTGGCCCATGTTGTGAACTGAGATTATCATCAGATGTGCCAGTCTTGCCCACCTGTGGTGGGAACTGGTAATGTGCAGCAGGTTTACCCTGCACCAACATTGATAGCATGCTAACAGCATTCCCTGGAGTCAGTGGCATCTGTCCATACAGGGCATGTTGTCAGGCATGGTATGTCCATTGTGGGTCACATGTGATGGCACCATAGGTGGTGTAGGTGTCCATTGGGGAACATGGGGGAGGTACCCTGTCTGCATGTACGTGCATATTGGACAGATGGACAGGGTGACATGCCCTCTGTAGCCCCCTGATTTCACTCCATAGTTATTATCAGTGGCCAATATGCAGTGTGCTACCCACATATTGGCTGTTGCTTAGGCATGTGTGTGTGTATGAGACATGGGTTGAAAGTGTGCTCTAGGTAATACTGGGGTTGCTAACTGTGAATGCCTGGCCTTGATGTCACATGTATGGGTATGGCTTTGCACCCCAGCCTCTCAGCTATTTCACATCTGTTATCCCTGTATGGTGGACATTGTGATATATAGCAGGGCCACCATATAATAAATATGCAAATCCCGCTCCACATTAGCCACACACTCACAACCACCTCTACACAGGATACAAGTTACAAACAACGCACATACGCACGCACATACACATGCACACCTGTCATTTCAAGGAGAAAAACCCCTACCTAACTAATTTATTACACTACAGCACTACGCAGTTATAGTATGCGCCACAGACATTACTGGAATACTCCTTCCTCAAAGGTGTATTTCACATTGAATGACATCAGCAGGATTGCCAAAGTAAAAAATGTACTGTGAGTGACTAGCCTAAAATGCATTGCTCCCTACAGAGACAGTGAAACACACACACAAAACATCCACAACCAACATGTGTAGGTATAGAACCCCTGACAGAGGTCTATATCACACTACAGCATGGAGCTTTTATAGGCTGCACCATCGGGATTACTAAAGAACTCCTTCCCCTAAGGTGTATTTCACAATGAATGACATCAGCAGGATTGCCAAAGTAGGCCATTTGAAATGTATTGAGAGTGTGTGTGCATTTCTGATGGGTGTCATCAGCACGGCTCCAGTACGTATCCAGCTCCAGTGCTAACCAGTATCTCCCACTAGGTGCCTGTATGGGATGTCCCCACTGGCAAATCTCTGGTATAGCTGCATCAGATGCCAGATGTGGGAATCAGGATAGCTCCCAGGGCTTCCAGCACACACATTCATTATAATGCCCTGGGCATCACACATGACCTGGCAGTTGATGGAGGGGATGCCCTTGTGGTTTATGTAGACACTACCCCACTCATAGGGTGGTGCTTTTATGTGTATGTGTGTGCAGTCTATAGCACCCACTACTGCAGGGTATTCTGCTATTTGTTGGAAGAGATGCATATTGCTGGCCAATGCTGCACGGGTGTAGAGGAAATATATGTGCTCACCGGCATGTGCTGATATGGCATCCAGGAACTGGTGGAGTACCCTGGATGCTGATGCCTGTGAGATCCCCATGATATCCCCAGTTGGCCTTTGGAAGGTACCTGTGGCTAGTATTCATAAGCCTACACATACCTTGGTTTCCACTGGGTAGAGTTCCAATCTGATGGTTCTGTATCTGAGGTGTGGCCGGCACAGCTCAACGATATGCTGTAGGAGGTCCCTGTCCATCCTATAGCACTCCACTATCTCCAGCTCATGTAGCCCCTGGTAGGTTTTCCTGGGTCTGTACACTCTTATCCTCCTCCTCACTGTGGGTTGGTCATCAGCATTCACATCCTCACCACCCTCAGCTTGCTAGTTTATGATAGCAAAAGCAGCCCCTAACATTTTTTCACTTGCTTTCATTTTGTAAAATTTCCCCATTCGTGTACACCGGTGGTGCAGAGTTTTTGGGAAAAAACAAGGGGGAAAGGTGTTTGCATGGTTTATAGTGATGTGCTGGGCTGGTCTGCTCCCTTTGTAATTGGCTGATTCTGATACATTTCACCTGCCAGCTAAGCTAGTTCTCCTTGATTACCTTCCTACTGCTGTTTTCCCTACCCATTGCCTCCCTGTTTAAGCCCATGTGCACGCCATGCAAACAGAGTGCTCAAATGTGCACACTGCTGCTCTTTCCTGATTTAACTTCTTTTTTTTTTTTATGGAACCCGGTGCACGGCACGCACACCCGCTTACACTTTGTAAAGTGTGCTAGGCAGGTTTAGAGACACCCCGTAGCGTAGCTGTGCTAAGCTAGGAGCAAACCCGAGCCATAGGGCTCCAATCCGCTCACAGAATGCCTGATACACACCCCCATGATGTCATCTACCTCCTAATCTTGCACCCAGCTATTCATACTCTTACACTGTAGGGACCCGACTCACATGTTGGGGAACACTGGAATTCACTATCCTTCCCCTCATTTGCATAGGATTGCCTGCTAATGCATAGTTACACGTCTCACACTGAGCCTCCCCCCTTAGCAACCACTACTCACTGGCCAAGTTGTCTTCTGCCTGCCATTAACTTGCATGGCAGAATACTGATTTTAGTTAGAATGCTTATTTTAGGTTCATTTTCTTATTTTCCCCCCAATCCCATTTGCATGCTACTGCCCTATGCTTAAACAGCCGAGATCGGCGAAAAAAAAATAAAAGTTGATTTTTATATTTTTTGTATTGTTTGCAATGCCAGTGACCTTATACTTGGCCATTGGCATGCTTCCTCAATGATATGTAGCCTTCATTTAGAGATGTCATGTCTCCGTTTTGGATTTTGCAGAAGTGTACTCGGTTACTAATCGAGTACATTTCTACAGAATATACTAGTCCTGCACGGCCTGATTCCAGCTTCCTGGATAGTAGATTTACCTCATTTGCATGGTTTTTACCTGAAAATTGGATAATTTGCATACAGGGGCTGGGAACGTGCAGGACTAGTGCAAGAGCGCTTGTGCACGTCAAACGAGCACGTACGTGAATCGCTCGGCCGCCATATTGCCAACATTACCTCTTACACTAATCATGCACGCTGTACATGGCTTGCTGAATCCAGGGGTATGTGTATGAAAATAATGAATGTAGGATAAAAATTCAAAGCTCCATGTGGATGTGATGAGACCAGTTCATAAATTAGTCAGTCCACAGTTGAGGATTTGTTTGGTTTATACTTTGCTAAGATTACAATTGACTTGTCACATATTGAGGCATATAGCATAGCTGTCTCTTTCTAAGAACATTTTTCAGAATATTATGGATTGTGTTCATAGTATTACAGTTCAGAAATGTGAAAGGGCTATTGCAGAAGAGCGTCACTGAACCATTATGCAAATAAGCTAAGTGTGAAGAAATAATTTCCATTCCATAAAATTGTGGTACTGCAATTCACAAATGTACAAGAGCTATTGGTGAAGAGCACAACTGCACCTTTATGCAAATCAGCTAAATGTGAAAAAATAGTGCCCATTCCATAAAATCACAGTGCTGTTCTGAAATCCCCGCAACAGTTTAGGCTATCTTAAATGACAAAGTGGATTTACATTAGTGTGGTTATGTCTGATTGAAGCTGCATGGGTGTAAAATCATGGTTTTCTTTGGGTATTGTCATTATTTAGAAATAATAATGAGCCTGTGATCTAATGATATATTTTGCAGGACTTTTGAGAATGGTACTCAACACAGCTATCCAGCAGTAATCTTAATCAGCTATAAGGTTTAATGTTTTAAAAGTAAGAATAAATGTAAGGATACCCTTATGTGGATACTCTGATTGGTATTTTATACAGCTGGAAAGGGGAAGATAGGAAAAATGGGAATGAAGAAGAGAGAAGACAAGGACCACACAAAAAGAAGACTGGATGAGGAGGGAGATGAGGGGCACAATGTTTTTGTGGGGGACAGACCCCCCCTTTTCCAAATGTTTTATATAAGTGGGGTTTTAGGGAAGCAGTGAGGTAAAAGGGTGTTGGAGAAATTCTTAGAGAGAAGTTAAGAAACTAATGAAATATAAAAGACAGTCATACAGGAATATTCTGGTTTATGGTATTGTTGAGGGATACAATACACACACATGGCAGACACAAAATGGGAAGGGTAAAGATTTTAGAAAAAAAAAAACAAAACAAAAGGGGGAGGGATGAGGGAGAGGGTGTAATACCTATGGTAAGCATAGCAGTGCAAAGGTTTTGTGTACTAACAGGACTGCAGCACTCACCAGCAGTTCCATTATTTTTCATAGAACCATTGTTTGACTGGGTAGATGACTGAAAACTATCCTGTAGTGTTATAGCAGGATACATGCATATATATATATATATATATATATATATATATATATATATATATATATATATATACACACACACACACACACACATTATATATATATATATATATATATATATATATATATATATATATATATACACACACACACACACACACACACACATTTTATATATATATATATATATATATATATATATATATATATATATATACACATATACATACATATTTACATATCAGATTTTTTTACTGTTTTTGTTGAATTACTGGTTTAATTAACATATGGTAAAGAAGTTAAAGTATGTTGAATTTTAGGGTGAGATTACAAACCACTCGAGTGGTATTGAATCAATCCATTTTCTTTGGAAGTTAAGCAGGGTATGGGTGCATTTTGCAAATAGTGATACTGATTCCTAGTATGAAGACGTTGCACTGTGTCAGTAGCCATTAATAGTCATAGAAACACATGACAACTATATTAATGATATAGCATACTGGAGTACAACTGAGGTGGACAGTTATGTATGCTCATGAGGTCATCACATATCACTGCAGATCTTCCTTAGCCATCTAAATGCATTGATACTTACAAAGTGCAATACACATCTGGGCAACAGAGAGATTCATAGAGCTTAGTGTGGATGAGCCTCATTTGCATAAGACATTTCTAAGTCAGTCCCAACTTACACCAATTAGCGTGAGCCATGCTTGCCACTGACAGTCCAGGAAAAGTTCAAACTTACTAAAAAGAATTAGTAAAACAAGGACAATCCATAAATTAGTATGGAAACACAATAGGCAGTGTAATTACTTTACTGGTAAGACATGTCCATTACTAGTATTTTGCAAGTTTCTGATTGACACTACTGGGAATGTGCAAAGTGCCATTTTCACTGCTGTATGCATGTGTTAATAGGCTTTCTGGTCACAATTTTTGCTGTCAATAAGTAGAGGAAAGGTAAAATGTGACATAAAAGTGATTTAAAGTACATCAGCCTACACAATGCCACAACACAAAACAAATCAGCTATGACTCTGCATTCAACAATTGCAATATAGGTTGCAGACAGACAGACAGACAGAATAGAAGTATTACTTCACTTACTATACTTCTCTAAATTTTAGGAACTTTACTTAAATGAAATAGTTTGGATGTCATGTGTGGGAGACTGGTTTAACTTTAGCACCAGTATCATTTCATCATCTCACCACAGGTACCAGTATCATTCCATCATTACACCACATGTAACAGTATTATTACATCAGCTCACTACAGGTACAAGTATGATGCCATCATTACACCACAGGCACCAGTATCATTCCATCATCTCTCCACAGGTACCAGTATCATTCTATCATCACACCACAGGTACTAGTACCATTCCATCACCACACCACAGGTACCAGTACAATTACATCATCATACCACAGGCACCAGTATGATTCCATCATTACACCACAGGTACCAGTATCATTCCATCATCACACCACAGGTACTAGTACAATTCCATCATCACACCACAGGTACCAGTACAAATTCATCATCACACCACAGGTACCGGTATCATTCCATCATCACACTACAGGTACCGGTGTAATTCCATTATCACACCACAGCAACCAGTGCGATTTGATCATTACACCACAGGTACCAGTATTATTCCATCATTACACTACAGGTACCAGTATCATTCCATCATTACACCACAGGTACCAGTACAATTCCATTATCACACCACAGGTACTAGTATGATTCCATCATTACACCACAGGTGTAGTATGATTCCATCATTACACCATATATGCCAGTATGATTTTATCATTACACCACAGGAGCCAGTATGTTTCCATCATTACACCACAGGTGCGAGTATGATTCCATCAATACACCACAGGTACCAGTATGATTCCATCATTACACAACAGGAACCAGTATGATTCCATCATTACACAACAGGTACCTGTATGACTCTATCATCACACCACAGGTACCAGTATCATTCCATCATCACACCACAGGTACCAGTATCATTCCATCATTACATAACAGATACCAGTATCATTACATCATCAGACCACAGATACCACTATGATTCCATCATTACGCCACAGATACCAATAAGATTTTATCATTGCACCACAGGAACCAGTATGATTCCATCATTACATGACAGGTACCAGGATCATTCCATTATTACACCACATGAACCAGTATCATTCCATCATCTCAGCACAGGTACAAGTCTGATTCCATCATTACACCACAGGTACCCTTATGATTCCATCATTACACCACAGGCACCATTATCATTTCATCATTACACCACTGATACCACTATCTTTCCATCATCACACAACAGGTACCAGTATCATTCCATCATTACACCACAGGTACCAGTATCATTCCATCATTGCACCACAGGTACCAGTATCATTTCATCATCACACCACAGGTAGCAGCAAGATTCCATCATCAAACAACAGGTACCAGTATGATTCGATCATACATCACAGATACCAGTACGATTCCATCACTACACCACAGGTGCAAGTATAATTCCACCATCACACCACAGGTAACAGTACCACTCCATCATCACACCACAGGCACAAGTATCATTCCATCATCTCATCACAAGTACCAGTATGATTCCATCATTACATCACAGGTACCAGTATTATTCCATAATCTCACCACAGGTACAAGTATGATTCCATCATTACACCATAGGTACCAGTATCATTCCATCATCACACCGCAGGTACCAGTATCATTCCATCTTCTCACCACAGGCACCAGTATCATTCCATCATCCCACCACAGATACCAGTATCATTCTATCATCCAAACACAGGTACCAGTATCATTCCATCATCACATCATATGCACCAGTATGATTCCCTCATTACACCACAGGTACCAGTATCATTCTATCATCACACCACAGGTACCAGTATCATTCCATCATTACACAACAGGTACAAGTATGTTTACATTATCACATCAGAGGTACCAATATCATTCAATCATCACACCACAAGTACCAGTACCATTCCATCATCACACCACAGGTACCGGTATCATTCCACCATCTCACCACGGGTACCGGTATCATTCTTTAGTCTCACCACAGGTACTGGTATGATTCCATCATCACACTACAGGTACCAGTATGATTTCCTCATTACACCATAGGTACCGGTATGATTCCACATTACAACACAGGTACCAGTATGATTCCATCATAACAGCACAGGTAGCAGTATGATTCTATCATTACACCACAGTTACCAGTATGATTCCATTCTGATGCCACAGGTACTAGTATGATTCTAACATTACACCACAAATGCCAGTGTGATTTCATCATTAAACCACAGCTACCAGTATGTTGCCATCATTACACCACAGGCACCAGTATGATTCCATCATACACTACAGGTAACAGTATCATTCCATCATTAAACCACAGGAACCAGTGTCATTACATCATCAGACCACAGGTACCAGTATGATTCCATCATTATACCACACGTATCAGTATGATTTCATCATTACACCACAGGTTCAATTATGATTCCATCATTACACCACAGGTACCAATATCATTCTATTATTACACCACAGGTATCAGTGTCATTCCATCATCTCACCACAGGTACAAGTCTGATTCAATCATTACACCACAGACACCAGTATGATTCCATCATTACACCACAGGTACCAGTATCATTCCATTACTACACCACAGGCACCAGTATTATTCCACCATTCACCACAGGTACCAATATCACTTCCTCATCACACCACAGTTACCAGCATGATTGCATCATCACACTGCAGAAACCAGTATGAGTCCATCATCACACCACAGGTACTAGTTTCATTCCATCTTCACACCACAGGTACCAGTACCCCTCCATCATCACACCACAGGCACCAGTATGATTTTTGTCATCTCACCACAAGTACCTGTATGAGTCCATCATTACACCAAAGGTACCAGTATGATTCCATCATACAC
Organism: Protopterus annectens; assembly: GCF_019279795.1. Taxonomy (NCBI): domain Eukaryota; kingdom Metazoa; phylum Chordata; order Ceratodontiformes; family Protopteridae; genus Protopterus; species Protopterus annectens. The sequence goes on along the minus strand of NC_056751.1, from coordinate 117,376,552 downwards.
CACAGTTACCAGTATCATTCCATCATCTCACCACAGGTACAAGTATGATTCTATCAATAAACCATAGGTACCAGTATGATTCCATCATTACACTACAAGTACCAGTACCATTCCATCATCACACCACCAGTACCAGTACCATTCCATCATTACACCACAGGTACCAGTATCATTCCATCATCTCACCACGGTTACTAGTACCATTCCATCATCACACCACAGGTACCAGTGCCATTCCATCATTACACCACAGGTACCAGTATTATTCCATCATCTCATCACAGCTACCTGTATTATTCCATCATTACACTACATGTACCGGTATGATTCCACATTACACTACAGGTACCAGTATGATTCCATCATTACAGCACAGGTAGCAGTATGATTCTATCATTATGCCACAGTTACCAGTATGATTCCATCCTGATGCCATAGGTGTCAGTGTGATTCCATCATTACACCACAGGTGCCAGTATGATTCCATCATTACAACACAGGTACCAGTATGATTTCATCATTACACCACAGGTGCCAGTGTGATTCCATCATTACACCACAGGCACAAGTATGATTCCATCATACACTACAGGTACCAGTGTCATTACATCATCAGACCACAGGTACCAGTACAATTTCATCATTATGCCACACGTACCAGTAGGATTTAATCATTACACCACAGGTACCACTATGATTCCATCATTACACCACAGGTACCAGTATCATTCCATTATTACACAGATACCAGTATGATTTCATCATTGCACCACTGGTACCAGTATCATTCCATCATGATACCACAGGTACCTCTATCATTCCATCATCACACCATAGGGACCAGTATCATTCCATCAGTACACCAGGGGTACCAGTATCATTCCATCATTGCATCACAGGTACCAGTATCACTTCATCATCACACCACAGGTACCAGCATGATTCCATCATCACACCACAGGAACCAGTATGATTCCATCATTACACCACAGGTGCCAGTATAATTCCATAATCACACCAAAGGTACCAATATCATTCCATCATCCCACCACAGGTACCAGCACCATTCCATCATCATACCACAGACACCAGTATGATTCCATCATCTCACTACAAGTACCAGTATAATTTCATCATTACACCACAGGTACCACTATGATTCCATCATTACACCACAGGTACCAGTATTATTCCATCATCTCATCACAGGTACCAGTATCATTCCATCATTACACCACAGGTACCAGTATCATTCCATCATCACCCCAGAAATACCAGTATCATTCCATCATCACACCAAAAGTACCAGTATCATTCTATTATCACACCATAGGTACCAGTATCATTCCATCATTACACCACAGATACCAGTATTATTCCATCATTACACTACAGGTACCAGTATGATTCCATCATTACACCACAGGAGCCAGTATGATTCCATCATTACACCACAGGTGCCAGTATGATTTCATCATTGCACCACAGGTATCAGTATGATTCCATTATTGCAACACAGGAACCAGTATCATTCCATCATCACGCCACAGGTACCAGTATCATTACATCATGAGACCACAGGTACTAGTATTATTCCATCCTTAAACCACAGGTACCAGTATCATTCCATCATTACACCGCAGCACCAGTATGACTCCATCATTACACCACAGGTACCAGTATGACTCCATCATTACACCACAGGTACCAGTATGACTCCATCATTACATCACAGGTACCAGTATCATTCTATCATTACACCACAGATACCAGTATGATTCCATCATCAGACCACGGGTACCAGTATGATTCCATCATTATACCACATGTACCAGTACCATTCCATCATCACACCACATGTAGCAGTATCATTCCATCATCCCACCACAGGTACCAGTATTATTCCATCATCTCATCACAGGTACCAGCATCATTCCATCACTACACCACAGGTACTAGTATTATTCCATCATCACACCAGAAGTACCAGTATCATTCCATCATTACACCACAGGTACCAGTATGATTCCATCATTACACCACAAGTGCCAGTATGATTCCATCATTACACCACATGTACCAGTATAATTTCATCATTGCACCACATGTATCAGTATGATTCCATCATTGCAACACAGGTACTAGTATCATTCCATTATCACACCACAGGTACCAGTATCATTCCATCATCAGACCTCAGGTACCAGTATTATTCCATCCTTACATCACAGGCACCAGTATCATTCCATCATTACACCGCAGGCACCAGTATGATTCAATCATTACACCACAGGCACCAGTATGACTCCATCATACACCACAGGTACCAGTATGACTCCGTCATTACACCACAGGTACCAGTATGATTCCATCATTACACCACAGGCACAAGTATGATTCCATCATTACACCACAGGTACAAGTATGATTCCATCATTACACCACAGGTACAAGTATGATTCCATCATTAGACCACAGATACCAGTATGATTCCATCATTAGACCACAGGTACCAGTATCATTCTATTATTACACCACGGGTACCAGTATCATTCCATCATCACACCATAGGTACCAGTATCATTCCATCATTACACCAAAGGTACCAGTATCATTCCATCATTACACCACAGGTACCAGTATCATTCCATCATCACACCACAGGTACCAGCATGATTCCATCATCACACCATGGGTACCAGTATGATTCCATCATTATGCCACAGGTACCAGTATCATTACATCATCACACCACAGGTACCAGTATCATTTTATCTTCTCACCACAGGTACAAGTAAAATTACATCATCACACAACCGGTACCAGTATGATGCTATCATCACACCATGGGTACCGGTATGATTCCATCATTACACCAAAAGTACCAGTGTGATTCCATCATTACGCCACAGCTGCCAGTATGATGCCATCATTACACCGCAGGTACCAGTATGATTCCATCATTACACCACAGGTGCCAGTATGATTCCATCATTACACCGCAGGTGCCAGTATTATTCCATCATTACACCACAGATACCAGTATGTCAGGGATCCGGGAACACATGTAGACAGTAACCTGGCCTTCGACCTGCATATCTCCAATGAAGTAAGGAAATCCTTCTCTGTTGCTCAACTTATAAGTAAGGCCATGGTATCTGGGGAGTCATTGTATAAGTGTACTCAGCCCTCATCTGACCCATTATTGAGTATATGCCCCTATTGGTATGTACCTGACCAGATACATGCAACAACTGGAACATCCGCAAAGGTTCCTTACCAAACAGAATACAGAGCATAAACACAATGCAGTATGTGGACCACCTCAAATACCTATCTCTATACTAGGCCTCCTACAGACTACTGAGAAGTGATCTATGCCTGGCATACAAGGCATCCCTGGACCCCACTCTGATGAACCTTCAGCACATCTGCACAATAAACAGCATCAGAACTACCATATCTAAGGACCTACATTTTGCTTGCAACATAAACAGGACATGTTGGACAGACAGATACATGTATCTCAGACAATTTTCGTTCTCTGGAATAGGCTCCCCAGCCATGTGAAACAACTCATTTCCTAACTCTATTTAAGCAGAATGTGGAACATTAGACCAGTAATTGAAAATTCACCCCTGATTTGGCACATATGTCTCTGATGGACAGATGATGTCAGTACATGATGTCATTACCAACAATTGCTCCCTATATATACACATCTAAAACAACATATAACTTGTGGGACATATTTGAGTTGCATGGCTAGTCTTCTAAAGGCCCTAGTGGCTGTTAGCCTAGTATACACCTATAAAACTATAAACCTACGAAAACATTTCAAATAAACCTTAGGAGTCACCTCTTGGATTCCAGATTATGCTCCTGACGCTCTTCGCCTGGCTAAACATGGCTATAACTCTATCCATCTGTTCTCTATCTGTAGTGCCCTTTTTGCCTTCTTGCATAATCTAAGCATTTGTGTTTTTTTCTGAAGATCCAGCAGTCACACCCATACCTCACAACTGTCCTGATTTTCAAAGAATTCCAGACTTTTGCTTTATATTTTAAGCCTGCTTCTTATAAAATTTCTGGTTTACTGCCAACTCATTGAGGACTGAAGTTACTAAATAATCAGACATTTGAATTTCAGCTTTCATATCCTCCAGAAGAAGCATTCTAATGCAAAATCTGTTATTCTTTCAACTTTTTAAGACTGTAAGAACAATATTGTAATCTGTCCCTGATTTCCAGCCTTGTACCCCCATTAGTTTTGGCTTTGTCCAAATTTCTTGAGCTAAGAGGTTGAGAGGTATGGTCATACAAGAAACAAATCTTCTATCTTGAAGTAATGCCTTTCACATTCTATTGTGTCTGTCTATTAACCTAATGGAAATTTGTATTAACATTGTTACTTAAAATTGAAAAGTAATGCTGTACAGCATATCTATGATCTATCTCTTTTCTGTTTTTTCTTTATATACTACTTTTGTATCAGTTACATGCTATTTAACATTTGTTGTTTTGAACTGAATTGTATTGTATGACATCTTGCAAGATTAGATAACTGTGGCACTTTTCTCCCTTGACCTCTGCTGAAAAGGGGCCTGTCATTGTCAAGTCAGACTTTCCTGTTAAATAAACGCTAATAAACAAATAATTACATACATTACCCTACCTAATTTCACACCTTAACAGGAATCAGTCACACCTATTCATGTAATACACAGTACTTCACACAAACGCATGAAGCATACCCCTCAACCTTTCACCATTACAAATAATGGCAATGTCCTTTAAAAATCGCACAGAGGGTCAGAAATAGAAGCACTTTCTTATTTTTTACAATAAATGGTCTGATTGCAAAGGAGATAGAAAAGGCGAAACTTCACATTTTCTAATACTCATACACATGACCTCTACATCTGATGTTAAGAATTTTGTTGGAATCATTTGAGGTGATGTGCAAACTAATACTCTCTCTGACAACTACAGCATCCATAGTCATGCAGTGTGGAAGGTTAGTGGATAACTGATTTCACTATGTACTGCAGTGACTACAGACTGTAACACTTATTACACAAGTGAAGACAGCCAGGCTATTAGCTACAGGAAGCAACTTCACTGATTGTAAAGTAGATAGAAAAGGCATGACTTCATTTTTTGTAAGGCCTAGGTGCACGGCATAGCAACAATGTGTAAACAAAGTGACTATGAATATCAAAAAGTCGGGGAAGGTATCTCATTTACATAAGATAGTCACAAAATATTCACAGAAATCCTCATTTGCATATCATTAGTGCCTGATGGGTATACGCTCTTCCAAACCATACTCAAACTGCTGCAGTTAGGCACCACTGCTATCTATGAATCGCACCTGCTCATAGGCATACCCAGAGCAAATTCCCACCACACCTATGCTCAACAACTATGGTTATCACCCTAATGTTATGAAACAATTTATCCACCATTTTGTATTACCATTTACTGGATGAGCTTGGTTATTCAATTATATGTTTTTAGAGTCGTTAAGAATTTCATTAATCTGAGTATCAGTTTCATGTTCTATGGGTTTTGAATAATGTTGACCTAAAAGTGGGAAGGCTTGCTGTTTACTATTTGTGGACTGTTCCTAGTTTTCAGTGTTTGCTGTTTACAATGTTATGCTACCATTTAATATGACTGAGATGACATCAGCTATGTTCGGAGTGAGGCATTTTCTACTGCCATTACTGTTTAATGCTCACCCAGTTTTTGAACTCTTATCTTTAAAACAATTAAGAAAAATCTTTATAAAAGGTATCTGTCTCCCTTTTGTATTCAGCTCTCTGCAACTTTAATACAGTTTTGGCTGTAGTCCATTTACTTGTTCTCTTTACTAATCTTATCATTTGCCCATGTTCCGAGTAATATAAGAATACGGAACTTAAAAGCAACAGCATCCCAACAAATAGAAAACGAAGATCAGGCTGCCCTCAATACTACGTCAAGAAAAAAAAACAAAGCTTATTGATGACTCAACTTAAATGACATCTGACATAAAAGGTGAATATAAAACTCCATTGCTCTAGGGAATGACAGGAAGTGTTTTTCTGTAATGGTAAGTTTAAAACATCCATTAATAAATATGTAAATTAAATATTGTCAAACCTAATATACGTTTCATTTAGTTAACAAAATATAAAGGAGAACTTCTAGGGACTTAAGGTTGAAATGTTTTGCAAAACAAATCATCATGGTAGGGGGCTAATAAAGTTATTCTCACATAAACTTAATGCATGAATTGGGGTGCAGTATATTTGAAGGAAAATTGCTTATAAAACAATGCCTTTAACCTGATCTGACAAAATGTACAGCAGCTGAACAAGTTACTTGAGACTGACTTCTTGGGGGATAATCATACAAGAATAAGCAGACATCTGTTTACTAGTAAATATTACTTCATGTGTTTTGCCTTCATTACTTGAAAATGTAGTAGACCCTCCCCCCCATCACCCAGAAGGTCCATAGCATCAGATTTTAATTCAGAGGCTTATAATGTGGCAATCTTTGTTCACCCTTTTATTTTCATCCCAAATTAGGTGACCCCCCTCCACTCAATATATTGTTTTTTACTTGTTTCACCTGCTTTCCTGCATCTATAATGCTGCTCTTGTTTTCTTTGTGCTACCTGGTGGCTTGTGCTATCTTTTTGACCTTCTCCTACCTGGCAATTAATTACGCCCATCCATCCTTCTCCAGTTTTTAGCACATCTCTTTTTAATTTTGTCTCTTCTACGTTTACTACAGTCTTCCATTTCTTCAGTGCATAACATATCAAATACCTGGGAGCTAGCATCATCACTCATCCACCATCACTACCTCTCTTACACCTGTACATGTCTTCCCCTGCTCTACACTCCTGACTACCCTAGCAATTCCACTACTAATGTCAAAACAGGAGACTGCCCCATCTCAGTCAACTGCCTTATACTTGTGAGGTCAACAGAGTCTCACTACTCTAGTTCAAGAAGATCATTGATCTTTTCACCCATTTTAGGCATTTTAAGACATAGCTGCCATCACCATATTAGGTCATGTTTATTCCATCATCTCCATCTGCTTTACCTGTTACTAAGCAAGCCAGAAGATACGTACATACATTAACCCTGACCATTCTGAAACAACTAATTCCACCCTTCCCTCAAGCAATAATACAGATCAAATTCTGCCCCCACTTTGGATATTTCCAACTTTAAACAACACTTAACTTAAAATTATACAATAAATGTCTGTAGTAGTTTTAGCAAAGCCAACTAGTATCATAGTAGAATACTAGGCTATCAGTCTATCAGTCTATCAGTCCAATGGGCCTTTTTAAGCCTACCCTCACTTTTCAATAAAACTTGACAGTCATTGGCTCCCAATGGCTTTGTGGGGTTATGTATACTTGGACATGGAGAGCTGAGCATTCAAAAGTTTCCTTTCTCTAATAGAAATATAGATGTAAGACCAGGGGTATGTTTATGGTTCCCTATCCACTGATTCAAGTTTCACTTGAATAAGTGCAGGGATGAACTTTGCTTTACATGGATGGTATTCCTGTTCTGGAGCCTCTGAGACACATACCTGTCCATTCAGTATGTCATATTATGTTGCAGGTAAGGTTCAGATCTTTATCTAACTATACAATCCATATGTGCTGTTTATTCCGGTAACCTGGCTTAAATCCTATATCAACAGTAGCAGCAAAGCTAATATTCCAGGATATAATGTGTTCAGACAGGAGATATCTGATAAAATAGTTGGTGGCATAGCCATTCTAGCAAAATTCCATCTAAACCACTGCCTGATTAGCACTCAATGTCCTTATGGCAAAGAAAGGGATGCCATCTCTATCCAAATGAATCTCACACACTGGCTAGAGTTTACATTCTTCCCCAAAAACATCAACTCTGCTGGAAGAAGCCCTTGCCTAGACTATTGAGAATGATAAAGTGACCTCCTGTTCCTTTATGATTTAACCATAATATGTCTGACTCCCCAGTTGATGACACGCACCAATACAGGTTAAGCCAGTTAATTAATGTTTCATGGTGCAATGATAATAGGAAAGATAAAGAAACCTTTATCAACTAGGCCCTTGGTTCATATGCATGCATTATAAAGAATAATGTACTTTTACCTGATACTAGTGACCACCATGCTGTCTGTGACACATAGCCACAAATACAGACAAAGTGTCCACACAAGGATATATCAAAGCTAGAAGCCTAAAAAATGGCCCTGTAAATTAATCATATAATTTCACACAGCAAATGAAAGATCCTTAACTACCCTCCTACCACTTATTTATTTTGGTAAAACAATCCATGGTATCATTGACAGCTTAGCTCTTCAGAAGTGGTTTAGGAATAAATATGCCTCATGGCCCAAAATGTCTGACTTTTCAAAAAACCCTTTTGATTTCCAGACATAGAAAAATGGCGCAGTATAATTAGAACTTGTCATCTGACTTATTTAACTAATACAAAGATGGTGGGAATTGGTGTAAAAGGCCATCAAAGAGCAGCATAACTGTAATTACTTTTCATCCTTCTAAGGTAGTCACATACTATCCAATACATTTTCCACTACCTCACCCTCTCCTTATGAGTATTATGCTAAAGTTAATATTTTTAGAAACTCTCCTGAATCAGCTGCCTTCTCTTTCAAACCATACAAGCAAGTCATGTAAATCTCACATTACCCTAAGTGAAATAAATATATGTCTGAAATAGAAACTGGTGTCTTAAGTTAAAAGGATGAAAACTCATAAGGTTTAGATGTTATCCCAATGGAATGTGTTACAACTGGAGCATATTCTGCAGCTGCACCACTGAAGTACTTCACATAGGTTCATAGGTGTGTACTAGGCTAATGGCCCTGAAGCCTTTACAAGCCTAGCCCATAGGATTACCCTGGCATCGTGCCACCCAACCTTAGTTCCCGGTGCCTCTATCAAGTAGAGCCACTAGAGTGATCCCCGGTGTAAACTTTCTATTTCCCATTCACTAATCAATATTTCTCTTGAAGAGGGCCAGTGAGGTGCACTGCTTGACATGTATGGGAAGTCTATTCCAGGGCATGGGTAGCCTCTGTGTTATGAACCTGTCACTCTAGCATGTTCTGTTGATTGTGGTAATGAGGTTGAGGTCTGTGGAGCGTGTGGTGCAGAGGGATTGGGATTTCTTTAGGTGTAGCATTTCTAACAGAGCTGGGTCAGACATGGCTTTGTAAGTCAAGCAGAGATCGCCTCTAAGTAGGTGATATGAGACAGAGAATAGCTGGAGTTTTTTCAGTCTGTCCATGTAGGACAAGGCCTAGGATCCTCTTTGTGAGGTACGTTTTTGGCCTTTTCAGCTGTTGCATGTGTCTAGTGAGGTACATACCAAATGGAGCATTATACTCGATGAATGGCCTAATGAGGGAAGAATAGAGAGAGATGATGACCTCTTTCTTCCTGGATGCAAAACCCTTGGTAATGAGATGTGCCACATAGAAGGACTTTCTTACCACAGTGGCAACGTGGTGGTCAAAAGAGAGGTTGCTGTCAGCCTGTGTCCCCAGATGTCTTATAATGACTTTAGTGTTCAGTGGGCTACCATCAATGTGGTAATTAGTGGGAACTGAGTTTTTCCCAAAGAGGATGACGAAGCATTTTTTGGCATTAATCTTAAGGCCATGGTTTCAACTGCTACAGACAACTGCGTCACAGAAGGTTACACCTCTCTGATGTGGAAAGGAGATTTCCTGATCCCAATGTATAAGGGGGGTTCAGTATAAATATACAAGTGTAAATTGTTAACCATACTGAGTTGTTGTTGTTTTTCTTTCGGCTTTTCCCAGTTAGGGGTCGCCACAGTGGAACTTCAGTCCGCTAATGATTGGCAGTCGATTTTTATGGTGCCAAGGTGCCAACCCGATGCCCAACCTTCAACAAAGGCACACCCATTCACGCATGTCTTTCGAATACCACTCAACCATGGGGAGGACATGCAGACTCCACACAGAAGGAACTCCAGCTGAGAATCGAACAGGAGAACCTCTTGCTGTGAGGCAACAATGTTACCGCTGCACCAACGTGGCTTATTCATATTCACCTTTGCTATTTCTAGAATGGTTGATTCTTCTCCAGTACGGCCATTATGTTGAGTCATGCACTATGCTCAGCAAATCTCAGCATGGACTCTGACAAGGAAAGGAAAGGAAAGAAAAGGAGAAGGAATGAAAGGGGAGGAAAGGAGAGGAAATTAAAGGAAAGGGAAGGAAAGAGAAAAACCAACAGTTAATAGCAGCAAGTATAGAGACCTCCTAGAACAACAACACGTTGATCAAGATTTGAAGCAAAAATAGCTAAGAAATTCAACCCAGAATATGAAAAGTTAATAATGGCAGCTCAAGACAGCAGACTATGAACACGTTGGCTTACAGTGTGTATAGAATAAGTGAGAGATACAAACAAATGTAGGTTCTGTAGTACAGAACTAAAAACTGTTACACATCTTGTTGCTTATTGCAAAATAGTCATGGCTAAGGGTCAGTATACCATAAGGCCCAGTAATGTGTCAAGACTGTTGCATTGTGAATTGTGCAAACACCACAATGTACAGGCAGCTGAGAACCATTAGAAAAATGAACCCCAAATAATTACTGAAAAAGAAGTTCTGATTACATCTAATACCGACACTTAAAGCATTCTCCAACAAATGGCAACTTAAACACATTTAAAGATTCATGAACAATTTCATTCACTTATAACAACAGACTTCCTCATAAGTGGATGACATCACTTAATAAATCTTTAATTTAATCTCAGTTGCCATTTGGTGATGAATGCTTTCTATTGTTTTGATGTTTTTTTTTTTGTTGCATCCATTTAAGTGGAATGATTTTTTTGTGTTTGTAATACCAGCACACTTAAGAAAGTAGTAGCAAGAAAACCAGATATAGTAGACAAACAAAATAATAATCAGAGTTGCATTAATCATTGAAATGGCCACACTTGGTGTGGTATGGAAACTGCACGGTTTCAGATCGCAAATCTCTCCAGAGGGTGTTGAAAGTGGTGGAGAGAATTATCAGGTCCATGCTCCCATCTATCCAGTTCTTGCACTCTGCTCATTGCCTCAGCAGAGCCATGAAAATAGTCAAGGACTGCAGTCTCCCTGCCCATTGTCTGTTCTCGTGTTTGTCCTCAGGCAGGAGATACTGTAGCTTACTCTGCAAAACCACCAGATTTAATAGAAGCTTTTTCTACAAGCCATCAGACTTCTGAACTTCAGTAATAACATACACCATGCTAGTCATGGCAGTCTGGAGTTACAATGCTGAAAACGCTGAAGTAATTCACAGACATATGCAATAACTGTATGAAAGTACAATCGTATACCTTATGTGCAATATGAATGATGCCAAGTTAACATTCTGTGCAATATGTCAAGTTATCATTCCATGCAATTGATTTGTGGAATATATTATCTGTGCAATATTTTGGGTACTGACGAAGACGTGTAAGTGGAAAAGTCTTGGTGCATGTCATTGTACTTGTTATTGCACTGCATAAATATCTTACTGTTGTTATTGTTGGATTAACATTCGTATATGTGTTATTTTTGTATTAATATCAGTATATATTGTATGCACATTGAGTTCAAAGTAACGCAATTTCATTCAGTTGCATGGTTGCCAGGTCTGAATGACAACAAAGTTCAGTTTGACATTGACCTAGCAAGTATATTATCATGCATACTGAGATACACACTCATGAAATACTAGGACATGCAAGCAGAAACTAGACCAGTAATGAATAAAGATGCCCAGATAGTTTCAATAGTACTACAAGAAACAGGGCTAAACAAGATTTTGCAAGCATCCTTCAATCTGCTTCCAGTACATTTAACTCCATATGATCTGCAGGAGGAAGAAATTCTGAGTCCATTATGAGTGCTGAGAAGAGCACTCCTGGCAAACATCAAATATTGAAGCAATAATTTCATGAACTTTAATCATAGCCTGACTAATTGGATCCATTCCCGTCAAACATTTGAACACTTAAATATTTGAAGAAATTAAAAAGGAGAGGTTGCAAAAGAAAGGATGTGCTTTCATGTGCTACTTCAGATTCTTTAGTTTTTTTTTCTGTAGCAAAGTGTTACAGCAGTTTCATTGCAAATTCAGTTATCAGGTGTTCTTATCTGTTGTGGTAATAGTTCCATGATGCTGGAGTTTATTTTATTGAAGGAGGGCCTTACCAATAACAGCATTACGCAAGTTTGATCTCAATGGATAGGAAATCTTTTTGGTTAAGTTTGTATTGCTAGTGCTGGGCAAGAAGAAGCCATTTAGTAATTTGGATGTCATGTTTTAGAGGAGAGTGACTTTACCAGTAATAGTTAAGCAGTCTGATCTTGTTAATGGAGTACAGAGGTGTTCTTTGGCATTTGCAAGGAGGATGAAATATCAGGATTTATTAGCCACTTCTTGCACAGTGCATGCGTTTGCTCATGAGTTTAAGATAAAATAGGTAAGCAGTAACTGTGGGCATCCAAACTGGAATAACTAGAGCCTTTCTTACTTCTGCAGGCAGTAGATTACAGTATTTGTAGGCTGTCCTAACATTTGTAAGGGTAAGGTTTGTGAGGTGTTCAATATGAGGTGCAAAAGTTAGTTGCTGGCCTAATGTAATGCTAAGGTATCTTTGTTGTATTAATAAATAAAAAAATACATCCAACAAGGCTGAGGGTAAAAACTTGCTAGCTTTTAATAATAAAAACAAATAAAATAAAACTGGTAAGCGCTTTTGCGGCACACCCGCGTCTTCAGACCATACTACTAACATCACAACAGAGCATTTAAAAAGGTGTAAACCACCTATAGAAATTTTAAAACAAATCACATGACAACTGTCAATGATGCAAACCTCTTTTCTTAAGTGCTGGTTTTAAAGAAACAGAGCTACTAAGCCCTGGGCAGACACTAGCTCTTAAATCTAAAATCCAACAAAGCTCAATATACTCTGTTTCATTTGAGATATCACCTTCATGTACACCACAGTCTACTATACTCAGCACTAAAAATCTAAAACAGTGTGTATCTCCACATTCTGCAACATGTTTAGCTAAAGCATTACTTAACTTCATATTATGAATATCATTAACGTGCTCTAGGATTCTCTCCCTTAGGGTCCGATTAGTTTTGCCAACATAGAATCCATCACATTCTACATACTTAGCCATATAGACAATATTCCCCATAGTGCAATCTGAATAAAAATTAAATTCCATGCTTTGGGACATTCTTGAATGGGGGATAGAAAACACAGTCCATATAAACTTACATGAACTACAAGATCTACAGGAATACGTGCCTTTACGGTCAGATTGTATTCTTCGCTATGAAGTCCGCCTATAACAGAAACATTGTTTTAGGGTCCTATTATCCCTAAAAGTAAACTTCGGAGTGGGACCTACCATCCTACTTATATCTGGGTCAGTCATCAAAACAGGCCAGTTCTTTCTGATTATATTACATACTGCATTGACATTGCTGGAGAAAGTTAAAGTGACTCTATTGGCCATATCAACAGTGTTATTTTCTCTAGGTCTTGATGTCTTTGAGAGGCTCTCAGAGAAATAAGATCTAGCCTTTGAAACCCTACTGTCCCTAACCTCCATCCTTGCCCTTTCTATATCACCAGTCTTGTAGCCTCTTTCTAAAAACTCAAACCCTACTGTCCCTAACCTCCATCCTTGCTCTTTCTATATCACCAATCTTGTAGCCTCTTTCTAAAAACTCAACTCTCAGTGTATCTAAAGCTGATTCAAGGGTAGTATCATATGTGTGCAGCCTCATAACCCTCAAGATTTGATACTTCAATACATTTCTGGGAATGTGTCTCGGATGCATGCTAGTTTTGTGTAAAAGGTTGCTCTTTTTGCACGGTTTCTTATATATTCTTGTATATAAACTTCCAAGCATATTTTTACTTTCATATATATTTTATATTACTATATATTTTTTGATAAGATATGATATATTTATATTGTTATACTGATAAATTTCATTTTAATGATATTCTTTATGCTGAATTGATTCACATGTATATATATTTTTAAGAGAATTTAATCAAACTATTTGATTTTATTTAATTGTTTATTCAGTTTAACCAATTATCTAGTTTAATTGCTTAATTAATTGATTGATGAAATGTAACTGCACTGTATTTAAATGCAAGTGGGCATATTGTTAAACTAGATCTGATGAAGCGTACCAGAAGAGTACGCGAAAGCGCTTATCTGTTTGTTATCCAATAAATTATATTTTTCATTTTTTATCGTGGTAGTCCAACTAGTCTTCTTCTTCATATTTTTACTGACTGAGACAGCCAAGAAGTCTGTGCACGTAACTGAGTGTTGTATGCTGAAATTCAAAAAAGATGCACTGCCATGTAAGAAAGCCGCAAAATCCTCCAACTGCATAACTGACCCTCTCAACACTAAAAAAATATCAAAAAAGCATTTGTAGAACAACACATGTGATCTAAACCTGTCATCCTTGAAAACCAACTGTTTCTCCCACTGAGCAAGAACAATATTGGCACAGGAATTAGCACGCCATGCCCATTGCAACGTCTACCTTTTGCAAAAAATAATCTGCTTCATAGACAAAAGTATTGCTCTCAAGTATCAACTTTAGCAGGGCACAAATCAAAGTAACTTTTAGGTTGGAATAATCACTACTGGACGTCAGAAACAATCTTACATTCTCAATCCCCTCTTCATTCAGGATGACGGTGAAAAGTGAGTTAACATTTAAGGTCACAAAAACCAAGCCATCTACACCTACTATGTCTCTGGACCACATATAAAGGCCACCTAGAAATTCTTTAGTGTCCTTTAAAACAGTATTAATAGTTTCCAAGACCAGCCTAAGCTGTTTCTCCACATAGATAGAAAATGGCTCAGTGAGCCATCCCCTACTGGACACTATGGGATGAAAAGGGGGGTCAACAACACTCTTGTGTACCTTGGGTAACCCATAAATTACAGGAATCTGTGGTTGATCCACTGTAAAATAAGTATACACACCATAATCAATCAGATCTGTCATCAACAGATCATATAAATAGCATTCTCGGTGGTTCTTCTTTGTTGTATTACTGCCAAAATGGTGTTCCACGAGGGTATGTAATGGTAACAGCTGCACTATTTTTCAGCTTGTTTTAAAAGCTAAAAAACATTAATATTGTAATTTTGTACTTAATGAGTAAATCCATTCCAGTCAACCATTAGTAACTCTTTTTGAAGTCCTTCTGCAGTTTTTCTTGTGTTGGGAAGAGAAAGTTATGAGAAGCAAGAATAATGTTATCATCTGCTTATATAACACTGTTCAGATTTGGCAGGTTAATTAGTAATATATCTGGAGAAAAAGCATAGACCAACGAATGGACATATGTGGGGCTCCAAATGAGAAAGTACCATTTTATGTGGAAACATGGTTATCCCGTACAGTTGTGAGTGATATGGAAGAAAGACCTGGCAACCTACTTCCATTTGCCCCTTTGCCTTAAAAATTCAGGGGGTAGCAGTGTAGCAGTGGTTGCCCATGGGTTACTCTAAGAGTCAGATGTGACTCATACTAGGTTAAGCAAATGCTGTATCATTGATATCCAAGTTATTTAAACACTTCTCCAAGTTCCTGTATAATGGAAAATACAAAGTAAGATGGTTATCAATCATGTCGTGCTCTAACCGTGGTGCAGTATACTGGAGATACAGCACTCGGCCCTGCTCTGTAGGGAAGTATACTTGTGATACGGCACTGCTCTGTAGTGCAATATACTGGTGATACAGCACTGCTCTGTAGTGCAGTATACTGGTGATATGGCTCTGCACTGTAGTGCAGTATACTGGTGATATGGCATTGCTCTGTACTCCAGTATACTGGTGATATGGCACTGCTCTGTAATGCAGAATACTGGTGATATGGCACTGCTCTGTACTGCAGTATACTTGTGAAATGGCATTGCTCTGTAGTGCAGTACACTGGTGATACAGCACTGCTCTGTAATGCAGTATACTGGTGATATGGCACTGCTCTGTACAGCAGTATACTGGTGAAACTGCATTGCTCTGTAGTGCAGTATACTGGTGATACAGCACTGCTCTGTAGTGCAGTATACTGGTGATATGGCACTGCTCTGTACTGCAGTATACTGGTGAAAATGCATTGCTCTGTAGTGCAGTATACTGGTGATACAGCACTGCTCTGTAGTGCAGTATACTGGTGATATGGCACTGCTTGTACTGCAGTATACTGGTGAAACTGCATTGCTCTGTAGTGCAGTATACTGGTGATGCTCTGTAGTGCAGTATACTGGTGATATGGCACTGCTCTGTACTGCAGTATACTGGTGAAACGGCATTGCACTGTAGTGCAGTATACTGGTGATACAGCACTGCTCTGTAGTGCAGTATACTGGTGATATGGCATTGCTCTGTACTCCAGTATACTGGTGATATGGCACTGCTCTGTAATGCAGAATACTGGTGATATGGCACTGCTCTGTACTGCAGTATACTGGTGAAACAGCATTGCTCTGCAGTGCAGTATATTGGTATTACAGCACTGCTCTGTAGTGCAGTATACTGGTGATATGGCACTGCTCTGTACTGCAGTATACTGGTGATATGGCACTGCTCTGTACTGCAGTATACTGGTGAAATGGCATTGCTCTGTAGTGCAGTATACTGGTGATACAGCACTGCTCTGTAGTGCAGTATACTGGTGATATGGCACTGCTCTGTACTGCAGTATACTGGTGATATGGCACTGCTCTGTACTCCAGTATACTGGTGATATGGCACTGCTCTGTCGTGCAGAATACTGGTGAAATGGCATTGCTCTGTAGTGCAGTATACTGGTGATACAGCACTGCTCTGTAGTGCAGTATACTGGTGATATGGCACTGCTCTGTACTGCAGTATACTGGTGATATGGCACTGCTCTGTACTCCAGTATACTGGTGATATGGCACTGCTCTGTCGTGCAGAATACTGGTGAAATGGCATTGCTCTGTAGTGCAGTATACTGGTGATACAGCACTGCTCTGAAGTGCAGTATACTGGTGATACAGCACTGCTCTGTAGAAACAAGTCCCATTCCATAGCAATGACTTCAGGATGGATTCTCAAAACAACAGTTTATGGGCTCTTATCTCTTTGTAAAAGCCAACAAAAGCAGATTAGTCATTATCTGCAGTGACTGTTATCAAGCTTTATCATTGCTACCAGTAGAGCATGAACAACATTAAACTTTAAGGTGTTATTGTAACTCAACTATACAAATCCACCAGCTCCACTGTAAAAAAGTGCAGTAATTTACTGGGATACGTCATAAAGGAAAATTATTAAAAAATATATAGGATCAAGGCTCACCTTTCATCTGTTCCATACAACTAGCAACAATGAGGAAAAATCAAGACCACTGGTTCAGACCCAAAGTATTTTATTCTCTAGCACCTCGGTACAAAACCTTCCAGGAGTTAAAAAATTCAGCTAAAAATGCCCTACCTTTTATACAAAAAACACAAACTCAATCAATCAAGAATACAATCAAACAGTTAAATAAAATACTTCCAATTAACCTCTCCATTCAGTCCCATAAGGCTCAAAGTATCATATTTATATCAACAAATACTTGGTCTAAAATACATTCTTGAAGCATAGAAAAATCACTGCCATGTACATCTCTGAAATGACATGCCAAAATCTATGACAGTCATTTTTCTATGCTTCAGGGTTGTATTTTAGAGCAAGTATTTGTTGAAAATGATGATGAAATTCTTTTGAAAGAAAAACTGTTACACAAAGTCTGTCTTTATTCTTAAATATGATACTTTGGTCCCCATGGGACTGAATGGAGAGGTTAATTGGAAGTATTTTATTTAATTGTTTGATTGTGTTATTGACTGAGTTTGTGCTTTTTGTATAAAAGGTAGCACATTTTTAGCTGAATTTTGTAACTCCTGGAAGGTTTTGTGCCAAGGCATAGAGAATAAAATACTTTGGGGCTGAACCAGTGGTCTCGATCACCTTTCATCTAGAGCAGAAAACACTTAACTCTTTTATCTTGTTCTCCACTCTCTTCTTTGTAAACACATTATAGTTACAAGGACTTTTTTGAGGCAATACCTCTAAACATGGAAAACCTGTTCACTGCATTACATCTTTTAGTCCCATTACTAGGACCTGTACAAGACCTGTTCATATAAACTTCTTACTCTTTTCATTGTCTCTACTGCTTCCTGTTCCTTCCTAGTATATTGCTCCCCTTAATGGAGGTCAGCACTTCTCAGGTGCATAGCTAATAAAACAATTTATTTGTATTTGTTTTCTGGAATGCATAGCTGATAAAACAATGTATTTGTATTTGTTTTCTGGGGTGCATAGCTAATAAAACAATTTATTTGTATTTGTTTTCTGGAATGCATAGCTGATAAAACACTGTATTTGTATTTGTTTTCTGGGGTGCATAGCTGATAAAACAATGTATTTGTATTTGTTTTCTGGGGTGCATAACTGATAAAACAATTTATTTCTATTTGTTTTCTGGGGTGCATAGCTGATAAAACAATTTATTTATATTTGTTTTCTGGGGTAGAGCACTGATCTCTATTGGCCTTTTTCATACTCAGCTCGGGAGTGTTGTCTGGTTAAGTGACTTGCTTTGAGTCACACAGTTAGGCAATGGAATCTGATGGAATCAAACCTTGCACTACGGGACCACAGGACACAGCTCATTAACAACTCCTTAATCCTCTAAGACTCTTTAAGAACCATTAGGTTACAACC
This sequence comes from Protopterus annectens, assembly GCF_019279795.1. Lineage (NCBI taxonomy): Eukaryota > Metazoa > Chordata > Ceratodontiformes > Protopteridae > Protopterus > Protopterus annectens. Next base: position 117,357,683 of record NC_056751.1, on the reverse strand, counting down.
AGTATAGAAACTGCTTAGATTTGTTGAAGGCATCTGGTGTAGTCTTTACAAAGGTATTAGACCAACATAATTTCTCAGATTAAACTTGTACAAGGGTTCCTGGACTTTGTTAACTCCAGTTCACTGAACCAGCTGGTTGATACACCCATAAGGGACTCAAACATTCTGGACCTAGTGCTCAACAGCAGGGGGGACCACTGCACCACCCCCAGCATGTGGCCATCCCTGGTGAGATCTGACTACAAATCAGTCTCGCTAGAAGTAACTATAACACAAGACCCCTGCCCCCCAGCAATAACTAGACTAAAAACTTCTCCAAGGCCAATTACAACCTCTTATGTGACAGCATAAATAGCTTCATAGCCTCTCCCCCCACGGATGGAACAGTCACCTATGCTGAGTTATACACAAATGCTTTATACAAGCACCTGCACAACTGTATTGACTCTGCTGTACCGGATAGAACCAAGACAAGATCTAAAAGGAAAAACAAACCTGCCTGGTGGACAACTCCCATTAACAGGCTATACAACAGGAAAAATAAATTACTGTCTAAGAGTAGTAAGGAATGGTCTCAAAACTGGAAACACTCCCTCCTCAGCTTAAACAAGCAAATAAGAATCCTAGTGAAGTCCTCCAAAGCTAGCAAAGAATCCAAATTAGCTTCCTTAACTAAGGATAACCACAGGGCATTCTTTAAATACATCTGTAACCTCAAAGGTAAGGCCAGATTTGCGCTGAACTCATAGTTAATGGTAATACATATATAGAACCTGTGGATATAGCAAACCTGCCAGCTGACAGGTTCAGTGAAACCTTCACTACCCTGTCCCTGCCTCATATACCACAAAATATCCCTAACACCTGTCCCCCACCTAGTATCTCAAAGAGCAGGTCTTAAATGTCCTCTCCAAGGTCAAAAACACAGTCTCTATGGGACCAGACAACATCCCAGGCTGTGTTCTACATGGGTTAAAACAGGAATTAGCATCACCATTGGGCAGGCTTTTCAATCACAGCCTAAGCACTGGCTTCATCCTAGCAGAATAGAAAACAGTTACTATCATCCCTTTGCACAGAGGGTGCATCCACAAACCCGGGAACTATAGACCCATTAGCCTGACCAGCCTTATCCGCAAGACCCTAGAACGACCTTATTAAGAAAGATATAGGAAATCTCCAAACGCTCGACCCCACCCAATTTGGCTTTGTCAAGGGAAGATCATGCCTGTTAAACTTGGTGGACTTCTTCAAGACAGTCACCAAAGCCCTAGATGAGGGCAAATCTTTGCATAATGCCTACCTAGACTTAGCCAAGGCCTTTGACAGAATCTCCCACTCAGGCATCATTGATAAACTAACCCAGCTGGGTATCAATCCATATATTATCAGGTGGGTTGCAGACTTGCTCACTGATAGAACTCATACAGTTAAAAAAGGGGCACCACCTTCTCCAGCAAACCCATAATTTATTTATTTATTTTATTTATTTACCATTTGTTAACCGGGAAAGTCCGACTTGGAACAAAGCCAATTTTCAGCGGAGGCCCGGGGAGAAAGGCTCCAGATGCATGTCTTTGTAACATGGGAGGAAACCGGAGCACCCGGAGGAAACCCACACGAACACAGGGAGGACATGCAGACTCCACACAGAAGGCACCCCAGCCGAGAATCGAACCAGATAACCTCTTGCTGTGAGGTGACAACACTACCGCTGCACCACTGCGCCGTCCGATGGTAACCAATGGTGTTCCACAAGAATCGGCTCTGGGACCCCTACTTTTCAGAATCTACTTCTCCAAAGTACAGGCTAAAACTAAAGGACTGTGGCTGAAAACGTTTGCTGATGACTGCAAGCTAGGAGTGATCATTGAAACCCCTAGCAATGTCAACATCCTGCAAGAAGGTCTTAGACAGACTAATGAGTGTGCCAAAATCATGGTCTTAAACGTATTAAAAATGTATTATCATCCCCTTTGGCAATGGTCATGTTCCTGAAAACTACCATATCAATATCAATACCCTAAGCACACAGTCAGTGGTGAGAGATCTGGGCACACAGATTGACAGCAACCTTAACTTCGATCACCATGTCTCCACAGTGGCAAGAAGGGCATTTTATATTGTTCATCTCATAAGTAAGGGCATTGGCTGTGGAAAAAAAGAAGTTATAATCCCCCTATACTCTTCCCTCATCAGACCAATAATAAAGCACAAAGCTCCCTTTGGTGTGTTTCTTTCCAAACACCTGCAGCAATTGGAAAGACAATAGAGGTTCCTTACAAAGAAAATTCAGAGTCTTCAAGATCTGTCTTATACAGACAAATTGAAATCATTGTCACTTTACTCTGTGTTGCGCGGACTTATCAGAGGTAACCTGTACTTTGCATACAGAGCAATCTCTGATCCAACTTTAATGGAAATGCTGCACATTCACAAGCCTAATGGCACATGGGTCACTCATTGAAAGGACCTTAACCTGGTATGTGATATCAACAGAACTTACTGGATAAACATATTTGTCTCACAGAGGTTGCCCCACTTTTGGAACAAGCTTCCTATTCATGTTAAACAAAGCCCCTCATTGGCCCTATTTAAGTGTAATTTGGACAATTGGATGGGTAACTGGAAATTCACCTTGAGGGTCCCACCTGTGTCCCTTTTGGGCAGGGGCAATAGGTGCTGATTTTAGTGTCTGCTTGAATCAGACACCTGTGGGAACATGGGTTGAACTTGGTTAGGCTCTTAAGGGCCTTGGGGCCATTAGCCTAGTAACCTGCTATGATCCTATGAAAAATATATCATTGTTACATTTGTAGCTTATCTTATAAGAGCTGGGTTTGTATAGAGCATCTTCTAATTTTACATCTTTTCTTCATGGTATATAGCTCCCTTTTGCATCTTTTTTTCTTTATCCTCAGTGATGTGTACCTACTTAGTTACATTTACCCCCTACTTTTCTTTCATTCTTAAAGTCTCTGATAAATTATTGCTATAATCAGAATATTTCTTTTTTTACCTTTAAATATACTGCTCTTTTCTGCATTTTACCAATAACGTACTTACAAGTGATACCAAATGGATTAGTATTATATTTAACATATTACTCTATAGAGTTTTTTTTAATTTAATTCTGTGGCTTTGCATCTTCTCACTTTTCATTAACTGGGCACATATAAATACTTTATTTCCTTTGTTAACTGAATTGTTTATGACTGTAAATAATTAAATTATACAACAACTCTAGTAACGTATATAAAGATATATACTTAGGGATTCATAAAGACCCCTCTGCTCGAGTTAAGGGCTGCACTAGAAAGGTTCTGTGTCTGTAATGCGGTACTAGTGTATTCAGTGAGACATTAGGAGCAATGAGGAAAGACCTCATTATTGCTTAATTTGCATGACTCTGAATCACTATTAGCTATCATAGGTGCAGATCAGGACTTCCTGTGGCAGTTAACAGTGATTACAGCCACATTGTGCTAGCATAAGCACCCTTTCTCATTCATTCATTCAAACACACACACTACATACCCCATACCTGTCCTTGTGTTGTCCAAATGTCTCTGATGTCTCCTTTTTTCTACTCCAGTAAATCACGGATGATTGCAGTCAGTCTTTAATGCCAGACATCAGAGTTTCACATATCATTCAGTAGAGCCAGAGTAGTGCAGTTTGTAAGGGGTATAATTTACAGAGGGGCATTATTTGCATAAGCCCTTGATATTGGTCTGCTTTGCTCTACAAAGTTCAGAGGGATGCCTCCTGTCCCTTTCTCTGCCCATCCCAGGTCATGAATTGTTTCAGACATTGAATAATGCATGAGATCCTTTATATATGTGTAAAAAACCCTTGTTATACTAATTTCACAGTCAGTAAAGTGGTTAGTGCTGAGGTTTGCTGTGGCAAGGGCACAAAGTTCAGTTCTCCTTTAGTGCCTTTATGGCACACTCCCTGGTGTCTAGTTATTCTCCACACAACATTTTAATTTTTTGCCCTTTTTTTGTAGTTAAGTGCCTTTAAGGCATGCTCTGGGCAGTATTCCTGGTGTCTGGTGTTTCCTCCATCCCCATTATGTGTAATTTGCATTACAACACAAGTAGTTAACCCTGGTGTGAAGAGTTCTCCCTGATGTCTAGTGTTTCTTCTCCAATTGTCTGGTATGTTGAAGTGATGATAAGGCAAAAAATGATATATAGTGTTTCCCCTCTTAATCCCCAGTAAGTTTAACTACCATCAAGGCACAAACTGAAGAGTTCTACCTACTGTCTAGAGTTTCCCCCAACCTACATATTTAGAGTTATCCCTGGTGGCTAGCAGTCATCACCATCCCACAGTTGCTGGTTTTGCTTGTTAGTTTAGAAGTGTACTGAAGTATGATAGCCACCCTGACCCACCCTCTCATGCATGTGCACATGGGTGCATGTGCACACACACACACGCACACACACACACACACACACACACACACACACACACACACACACACACACACACACACACACACATGCATATAAACACACACATCTACCTAACCTATCCTCTCAATAACCCCACTACTGTTACCTCCTAGGCAGACACACACACACACATACACTCCCACATGCATCCCATCACATATTTACACACATCCCCTAACAAGATCTGACCACTAACCTCCCCAGCACTTACCTTTACCAGGTGTATGAACATGGCTTTTTGGCAATGTTCATTACTGTGAGTGGCAACGAGCAACAGATAAATTCTCTGAATCAGTTGGCTGCATAAATGCCTTACACAGACAATTTCAAAGGGAGTGTGCATGGCTAATTAGCATATACTTCTCCCTTGAACTGCCTCATTAGTATGCGGCATGGCTGCCAAGACAACCCACTGCAATACTGCACATCTTCATGCAAAAGAACTGCAGTGGGGCTATTTCCAAATTAAAAAAAAAAGTTTTGAAAACTGATCTATACTCTCTTACAAAATCTCTGAGACACATTGTTAAAAAATTCTGCAGAAGGACAGGAAATAGTCTGGAAACAGACATTTAAGAAGATAAGCGTATATATGCAAGAGATGCACGCATTTTTAAAGCTCAGATTTTACTGCAAGCAGTTAAAATAGTTGTAGAGTACATTAATACGACTGCAAAGATATTAGTTTCTGCTTTAGTTTACTTGAAACCGTAGTATTCTGTTTAATTAACATGTCTTGTAAATAAAAGATACAGCCATGGAAGTACAACTCACCTGGCACCTTTCAAAGCTGCTATGATTTGGCTTGTACCACAACACACACAGCAGTCCCCAAGGAACAGCACCAGCAGTGATTATGATAACTTTAAATGAAATACACTTTCTGCTGCTACACAAATAGCAAACTTGTGTCTGAGTGAAGTCTCTAACAGGTTGTAAAGTGATGGCTGTCTGATGGAAGCACCTTGTGTGTTACAGCTTTCAAGACTGTAAAACAAGTTATACTTCTACACTTCTAATGCTCTGGGTACTCCACAAAGAATTATGATTTGGCCTCCTCAGTCATAACAGACTTGTTAAATGCTATCAGCACACTTTTCAAGTTTCATCTCTCAAGCTTTGTTTCGCTCTGCTCCTGCGATGAATTTTTTGGCATCAGTATCTCAGATTTATAAAAAGTAGGTTATGACCAGATGCACAGTCATAATCCCCTATGCTTTTGTCAACATTGACATAATCTGTTGCAACAGTTGCTCTCGTGGCCTGCTATACTTTTTCTTACCTTTTTTCTTTTCAACATGTTGCATCGCGCTATTCTAGCTGCTTCTGTTTATACTCACCTTGTATAACTGTATCACTCTCTTTGGCAAATAATCACAAATTCCATCAAATTTTTATGTACAATTCTTAATTCCGGGGCATTCTTTCATAATCTGATAAATCACTTCTAGATATTATTTTCATTAAAGATAGGGTTTGGTAATTTGAAGCTTGCAAGAATATTAAGTTGTGGGTTTTCTGTTGTTTTTAGTCAAGATGGTCAATTCTACTTTTACAAATTTATTCTTACCTGCTGTCTGTGCCAATAATGTGTCCTTGAGTTTTTATAATAAAACTAGAATGTGTTACACAATCCTTCTGACAGCAGTCTGTAAGTGATTTATGGTTTGGAAAGCTGGTGAATCTCTTAGCACTTTTTTTGTAACTAGCAGTACATGATGCAGGTAAAGCTTCATGCGCTACAAAGAATTATGATCGAGTCTCTGATCAAAACTCTTTATTATGTGTTCTTGACATGGATGTCAAGATTCACCTCTCTAGCTTCACTCTCAAGATGAGTTTCTTGGCATACGCCTCGAACACATAATAAGCAGGTTATCATCAGCAACTGGTCATAATCACTGATATTATGCATCTTTTGAAAGATGTTATGATCGGATTTCACTGCAGTGAAGTGCATTACCAGCTTATCTTTAAACTGAATTTAAAGCACAATCGACCCTCCTCATGTGCAGCTTAAGTGATTTTTATCAGAGTTATGTATTAACTTAATTGCAGGCCCAGTAACTGATTAACTGATATCAGTTTACAGCATGCCTTAGTGATTTATTTCAGGAAGAGTATGAATATAAGCACGTTTCTTTACATCATCCTTTTTGACTACATTACCACCATTTCTCAAAGGACATAATGCCCTCTGTGTTTAAATGTAGCAAAATGAACATTTAAATCCAGGGCATGCATTGCATAATTTTGTGAATACATAGAGAGCAACTTTTTTTTTTTTTTTTTTTTTGTGGAGCAAAGACTTTTTTGTTGGTTATTTCAGAAATTGTCATACTTCCTCTGTGGTGTAAAATTATATTGATAATGTAAAATGATAAATATCCATCAGAATGAACTCCAGAAACTTATCAATCAGAATGAACTCCAGGAGCTCGAACTCTGTCATAATGAAGCTTAGAGGAACAAGCAATAATAAGGATAAAATAAAAGATAAAGCAAGTTATTCTGAACAAAAGCAGTGGCTGAGCAATTCACTTCCTATGTTCATGGGTTGATATGTATTAAAAAACAGAAGTAGAATACAAAAAGCATATTTTGTAAGTGAAACTATATTTAGAATAAAATAGAAAACTATATTGATTGGTGTACTTAATAATTACATTTAAGTAATATTAATATACATGTCAGCCAGCAGACATTTAGAAATATTTGAAGCAAAAACACTAATTAATCGTTATTAATAATGATTCACAATACCAGCCTTATCAATTATCATACACTTTATTTATTTTGTTCTGCAGATTGTTCAGAACAGCTGCATCCATTTTTATATGTCCAGAAAGAAAAGTTCCATACATATGGCACAAAAAATAACTGTTTTAAAGAAAAAGAACTGAATACCATTACAGGTAAAGCTGCCACATATTACAAACTCAGCAAGACATTGGATACAATGAAATTTAACAGGACCACACCTCTGCTAACACAACTGTGTTTGGGATTCAAAAGCTAGCCCTATACCTTTAGACTCCTGACATAAGAATTTTGGACTGAGCCAAATAATGGGAGGGGAACAAAGCCCCAAACTCAGGGGCAGATTTTAAATATTGTTCTTATAGACTTCAAAAAGTTGCTAGAATAACAGGTTTTGCATTAGCATTCATTTTCCGAAGGATATGACATTTGAAACTCAAAATTTGTCATTATTAAATTATTTCAATCCTCAATGATTTGCCAGAGAAAGAAACCAACTTTTATGAGGAACATGATAAAAATATAATGCAAAAATCTGGATATTCTGTGAAATTCTGGAGAAGAGTGCATTGACCTTTAGTGCTGGAAGATCAGAAGCTTGCATGTTCTATTCCCACCTTATCTGATTGGACCCATTTTCCATTACTGATTCAATTAGGGACCTGGGGACCCAAGTTGATAGCAATCTCTCATTTGAAAACCACGTGGCCAAAGTGGTTAGAAAAAAATTTTATATAGCCCAACTAATCATGAAGGGATTCACATCTAGATCAGGGGAGGTCATCGTGCCTCTTTACTCATCCCTCATCAGGCCCATAATTGAGTACAATGCCCCTTTTGGGATGTACCTTACCAGACACCTGCAGCAACTGGAAAGACCCCAAAAGTACCTCACCAAGAGGATCAAAGGGCTCAAACAGATGCCATATGCTGCCCGGTTAAAGAAAGTCCAGCTCTACTCAGCGGCATCCTGCCTGCTCAGAGGCGATCTATGCCTGACGTATAAAGCCATGTCCAACCCGGAATTAATGGACATGCTGCAGCTCAGAAAATTTAAATCCCATCCAGCTATGTGCTCGAGAGACTTGAACCTCAGCACTGAAATAAATAGGACATGCTGGAGGGACAGATCCATAACCCAGAGGCTCCCTTCACTCTGGAATAAAATCCCAGTCCAGGTTAGGCAGAGTCCCTCATTGACTTTCTTCAAGAGGAATCTTGATGAGTGGATGGGAGATCATAGGTTTACCCCGGGTATCACTTCTGTGTCACCGTTAGACAGAGGCACAGTATACTAACCTCGAATAAGGGCATAGCAAAATTCATTTAAAATGGGTGGCGAAAGCCAAACACACTCTGACTAGGATTATGCATGCCCTAGGGCAGATAGCCTAGTATGAACCTATGAAGAGAGTAGCATTAGAGGGTGCTGCAATCCTGAGTATGCTGTTCTTTGGATTACACACTAAACAGAGGCCCCATTTGTCTGATCTGGTAGCAGCTTAGGAGGTTGCAAAAGATCCCATGACACTTATCAAAAAATAATAGAGGAATTCCTTGGTGCCCTAGACAAAAATAAAATAAATACCAGATCAGCTCTTCCCTGAAAAGCAACCACCAGCCGTATGGGACTAACCAAGTTAACAAAGGATAAATAGATTAATAAATAATACATATTTAGCAGTAGGAGTCCTGCAGGACAGATAATGGAAAACAATGTAACAACACAATAATTACTTGAGTATGGCTAATTGTGCTATCCCCCACTAAATGCAGAGTGTAGAGTTAATATTCATTCTGTAAAAAATTGTGAGGGGCAGTTTGAAGACACATTTGGTTCCGGAATCAATAACTTAACCACAGAGTTTAACTGACACCACGTGTGCATAACTTCCAAAAGATAAGATAGCCTTGTTCTGAGGATCTAACAATTATGACAAAGTAAAATGTATTTTCATAATAGACATATTGTGCTAGCTTTCTGAATTTTGATGATGAAAATCCATCTCCAAAGGTCAGATTCATAAAGGTTGCCACATTTAAATTGCATGTACACTTTTGTACACTTTCTGAATTCAAGAACAGCCCTACCACAATGCTTGTGCTGTCAGTTCACTCAGAAATGTTACAGTAAGTGTACACATAGTGTACACTTTGTGGTAACGTTTATGAATATGGCCTCATATTTTTTCCTGTGAAGGCCATATTAGCTGAAGGTCATGTCAATGGAGGGCATAAATGGTTATATAATTTAAATTATGTACAAGCTATAGGTGGACCCATTTCATCCTGATTTGCACTGTGAACCACCTTGGGCAATTTAACAAGGTACATTGATGTTCCCCATACTTTTATGTTATGGCCAAGTTGGTAACACTATTGTCAGCTTACTACAAGTTGACAGATTTGTATACCATTTGAACAAATGTACTGTTTGAATAGCAGTATTATATAAGTTAATGAATTAGCATAGATTATATCATTACTGCTGCCTCACATTAAGAGGTTCACCAGTTCAATTCTCAGCTGGAGTACCTTCTCTGTGGAGTCTGCATGTTCTCCATGCATCCACATTGGGTTTCTTCTCAAAGAGATACAGTAGGTGAGTTGGTGATCTCCACATTAGCCATATGTATGGGTCTAGTGTGTGAATCTGTGAGAATGTGCCTTCTATGTTAGGTGTTCTATCAAGAAGGGGTATCAGTGACTTGTACCCACTGGCTGCTGGGAAAGCCTCCAGCATCCTGTAACGCTGTAAAGGATATTGCAGGTTATAAAGTGGGTTATTCAAAAATGGATGAAAGGATGGTTAAGTCAGTACAGATGAGTGTATAAATATTCTTCTTTGGGCTTTTCCCAGTTAGGGGGTCACCACAGCAGAACTCCGGTCCGCTAATGATTGGCAGTAGATTTTTACAGTCCCGAGATGCCAGCTCGACGTCCAACCTTCAACGAAGGCACGCCCATTCACTCATGTCTTTCAAAGGCCACTCGACCATGGGAAGGATATGCAGACTACACACAGAAGGCGCTCCAGCTGAGAATTGAACGGGAGAGCCTCTTGCTGTGAGGCGACAATGCTACTTCTGCACCATCGCGGCTATCACAGATGAGTGTATAAATGCAGTATAGTAATTGAAGCACAGTTTAGTCCTACTCAAAGACATTGTTACTAACATGTCAGGGTCACCAATACATTATTAAAATTTAATAAGATGAAATACAAAAATGTAATGGATCAGTGACACTCTATAATAAATTATAGAAATGCAATTAATATTGTTACCTTTCTGTCCCATCTTTCCAGCAAAGCAGCTTGAGGTTCTGTACTCAGTGCTGTTCTGCAGAACAAATGGAGAAACAGACTCATCTGGACATTATTGTGAAAAAAAATTAATAGAAAACACACTATATTTAAGCATTTTAACCAATTACCAACTATGACATTAATAGCAATATGATCTGGCATTCTTTGGATATTATCATTTGAGGAATTTGCTTACTTATGTAAGTTATTTATTTTATTTATTAATTTTTGCTTACATAGTAGTTATCAGCTTTTATATTAACCCAACTTTCTTATGAATTTTACACTTCCAAATGTTCATTATTGGAACAAGAGTTATTTTGTTGTTCCTCTTTTAAAATTCATGTGACTACTTTCCCTATAAGACTATTTATTGTGTTACATGTAACCAGATAGATGAAAATCTTGCTTTAAAAGAACAAAGGTACTTACTGGTTTAAGAAAGTCTTTGTTGACATAATCATAAGACTAAACTCCAGGTGTTTTCTTTTTAATTTATAGCATTGTCATTATTTTAAAATATTCCTGATCTACCATACTGACGGCAGTTACAAAAACCTTCTGGGTATTATTATACTTCTGTTGTACAAGATCCTGTTAAAGCTATGCATAAGTGTAGATATGATCTAGTTCTGGGACAGAGTTCAGCATGAAGGGTAACTAACAGGGTGCTTAGAAGAGTGAAAAAAAGCCAAATGGCAGGGAAGAAATTAAAGATATGACTTTGAATATTAGTGGATTAGTGAACATGGTTAAACAGCGGAGAATTTTTTAGTATACAAGGGCCCATGACATAGACATTTTGGTGATTCAAGAAATCCACATAGGAGAGATACAGTATCAAGTTTTGATGAAAAGCTAGGTTTAACAGATGGGTATTTGCCACCAAGAGGTGACAAAGAAGTAGGGGTTTGGGTGGATTTGATAATAGCAAAGATCAGTGGATTTATTGAAGATGAACTGGTCGATATAGAAGGGAGATATGTGGCACCCAGTGGGAAATACTGAAATAGTAAATATACATTACTTTCCACATACCGCCTGCTGAAATTCTCTAAGCCAAAATTTAGAACCTTAATAAGGAACATAATGTTTTTCCATGAGGGCATTTTAATATGTTTGGAGACTGGAACATTGTTACAGCAACATCAAATGTTAGTAAAGGACCAAGAACTGTCAGAGTCTCCATTTTAGGCAAAAATATATAGCAAATTATTTTAACAGCCTAGAAATCACAGATGTGGCTAGTGCCATGCATGGTACTCCAGGATATACCTTTGTGTCAGGGAAAACCCAGACAGCTGCAAGAATGGACAGGGTCTATATCTCAGTTCTTGTATACCCGACATCTTTATCAGATCATTCCCCCTTTGTAATATCGTTGGAAGATATAGAAAATCAATAGCCTGAAAAACATTGTAGATTTCCAATATATTACTGAAGAAAACAAGCATTTAATCAACAACATAAGCTGGAGTTCAAATTAGAATCGCAGAAAGCATTAATAGAAAAAGTAAATATTATACAGGATTGGGATACTATTAAGCTGAAGCTGCCGTGGGTTAATAAAAACTATGTAACAGAGGAGTAAAAAAAAGGTGCATAAATTAAGAGAACTGGAGGATAAGTGAAAATAATGGAAGCTGTTAGGACTCAAGGGATAGTCTTTGATGAAACAGAGTATGAAGAGGAAAAATGGAACATAGTGGAGCTGCTAAATGCTGAATGGGAATTCAGAAAAGAGGGTATAAGAAATGTTTATTTTACTGAAATTGCTAATATACCAGAAAATGACAGCAATGCAGCTAAGGTAACAGAAAGCAGATCAAATTATTCAAGGGTTAATAGATAGCACAATAGGACAAAAATAATACACCTAACAGAAATTATGGAAATATTTAGAACTTACCATCAAGACTTATATTCAAATCTATATGGCTGCTCTTCTTGTCAGGATAACAATAAGGACTTTTTAGAAGTGGCAATTACTGTGACTGCAAAAAACACAAGATAACTCATAAATGAAGGAGATAAAAGAAGAAATTAACTTGTTCCCTCCAGTACAGCTCTTCTGAGTGAGTACTTTTTAACTCTGAGTGGGTGTGGCTTGAGCCTTAAAAAATGAAGTTATCACCTTACAGTTCAAATATTCACATCTCTGGAACCATAAGCCGGCCTTAGGCATAGGCCAACTAGGCGGTCGCCTATGGCGCCGGTCTAGCAGGGGCGCTTTTCCAGTATTTATTTGGTTTAGGTAGACCAGGATGAGGGCACCAGGTAGTGTGGTGGGGGGCACAGTGGAGCCCTTTTGCCTAGGGCACCAGTTGACCTAGGGCCGTTCCTGCATAAGTGTTACTTGAAAACTGTAAATGGCAAACTATTCAGGATAAATTAATCTTTACATTAGTGACATTCATTCAGTTTGATGCTTTAAACCGGATTTTATAAGCCAAAATAAAGACAGTGAATATTAATTTTGTAATGTTGTATAAACAGCTTATGATATCTCAGTAACCATTCAAGCAAAACACATAATGCTATAGGACTTTAGTCATACAGCTGTAAACTTTTGTGAGGCTATGCAGTTCTATCTGTGTTACCTGAATACTGAGACATTTAGAGAAATATGAAAATTATTACAATACAAATAAACAGTATACAAATAATATTCAATACCTTTTTAGCTGTGTTAGACAGAGATCAAATATCATTACAATTGTGCTTGCCATCACGTAAGATAAAATCTTCTGACACCTTGTATGTAACATGGTTTTGGAATTAGTAATGCAAATATAAACAAGCCTAGAGGTGTCAGTAGAAGGTAACTGCAGAAATGCCTGGAGACGCACTTGGCTGTAATGAGCTGAGGACAGTAGCTAAGCAGTAACCAAGTTAGTCTCCCAAGAAAGATGACACACCAGCAGATCTTCTGGAAATAGAGAAGCCAGCAGTTGACCTATTTGCCAAATTATACAATGAAATACTGTAAACAAAGCAAATCCCAAATTCGTGGAAAAATGCTATAGTGGCTGTTCTACATAAAAGAGGAAAAGACCCCTTGCTGCCCTCATCCTACATGCTACAGATCAAGCTCCATATTAAACAATGTCTATAAAACCTTTATGACTTACTTTGTGGCACGGCTTGCCAACCATATCCCACATCCCATATTTAGGGAGTCTAGACCAAAATTTATTTGTTAAGGGTAGGCAAACATTTCACAACTTACATGCCACATTAGCATGCTAGGAGAGAAGGTAAAAGGTTGGTCCTACTAAGGTTAGAATATGAAAAATCATTTGACAGACTAAATTAGAAGTAGTTTGGAAACGTTATGTTGAAATTTGGGCTATGGAAAGAGTTTGTTGACTTGATTATGGCAGTATATGAGGGCTCAAGTGCCCAAGTAAAAGTAAGATGGAGGCTTTCCCAACCATGTCAGATAACAGAGGGATATGGCCTGGCTGCCTGCTTTCCCCATAAATGTTTGTTCTATATCTTGGAGCCTTTACTTGGAACAGTATGGAATTACAGACCAGGGCTATCACATAACTGGGAAGGAACATAAAATCTTAGCATATGCAGATGATATACTAGTATTAATGGGCAACCCTGAGTTGACATAAGTTTATTATTTAATAATCTACAACAATTTTGAGGATTATCTGGCCATAAAGTAAACACTGAGAAAATGAGAGCCTTGGTAGTTCATGGTGCACCTCCAAAGTTCCATAAACTTCAGTCCCCCTAGATGTGGAGGGGAATGGCTTCAGATATTTAGGAGTCTGGTTAGCGGACTCATTGCAATCATCAGCAGAATGATCTTATCATTCTCTTATATTTATTATTTATTTAACAATATTTGTTGATCGGGAAAGTCCAACTGGGTCAGAAACCCATTTTCAGAGGAGGCCCAGGAAGAAAAGCACCAGAAATGAGAAAAACAAAAGTGATAATAACAGTAAACATATAACATCAAGTTATAAACAATATAGGATCAAAACATGTTATATAATAGTAGAATTGAAGTGTACATAAATTTAACATTAAATAATTTCTTCAAATGTAATATATAATAGGTTGGTAACAAAAGAAAAAAAAAACATTTGATAGTTTTAGAGAGGAAAGGTTGATCTTGAGGAAAAATAGTGTAAGTGACAGGAGCGACGGGGTATGAGTTAAGGTAATATTTGAGTGTAAGAGGGTAGGTTAAAGAAGTGGAGATAAGCTGTTAAGGAGATGTTAGCTTAAGAAAAGAATGAATGGAAAAGGATGACAAGGGGAAAGAATATGAGGGGTGAAAGAAGAAAAATAAAGTTAGCAGAGCGATGGGAAAGGACTGAAGGAGAAATTTAAACTTAGTAGAGCGATGGGAGGAGAGAGGCAAAATTAAGCTAGGAAGGAAAGGACATTGCTGTCTGTTTTTGGGCAATGGCAGATCCAAGAGTTGACTAAGTAGTTTTTTAGTGTAAACTTAACATTTTTGGTATTGTGTACACTGGTAATATTCTTAGGTAGCTTATTCCATAGCTTAGCTATTGCACAGGAGTAGACACTGGCTGGCTCTTATCTTGGCCTTGTGTATGTTTATAATTTGTATGTCAGCAGAGCGGAGATTTCTGGTGGGAATGTAGGTATGCTGAATGGATTTTAAGGTAGGACAGTTATTAGGTTTGTATATTAGTTTATCTGTAGTTGTCAGTTGTAGGTAGTCAATATAGTGAGGGAATTCAAGCCAGTTTATCTCTTTAAGATCCTTGTAGTGGTGAGTGCAGTATGACGAGCCTGCAGCGAACTTAGCTATTTTATAGTAACAGGACTGAAATTTGTCTTTCAGTGTTACGTGTAAGTTTGTAAAGATGAAGGCACCGTAAAGTAGACAGGGGATCATATAGGTGTTTGCTAGTATCCTTTTGGTGTTTGGGTCCATAAAATTTTTCTGTCTACAGCATATCCCTAATTTGAAGTGAGTTTTTTAAAAATGTGAGTTTATTGTCTATAGTGATACCCAGTAGCTTAGCACTTGTTACAATTGCTATCTCAGTTTTGTTTTGGAAGTAAATTTTAAATTCAAATAAGAGTGTTTTGGAAGTGGAAAGTAGCAGTTTGGTTTTGTTGGGGTTAAGCAGTAATTGTGGATCGTTTAGCCATTGTTCTATTGAGGTGAAGGCATTTTGAGTCTTTTGCAACAGGTCTGGTATGGTGTTAGAGGAGGAAATGATGTTGGAGTCATTGGCGTAGTGGATTAATGTACTGTGTTGGCAGGCAGTGTGTCCATTGTTGATAAAGATATTGAAGAGCGGGGGTCGAAGAATGGACCCCTGTGGGACACCAGTTTTCTTAGTCTGGTATTGGGATACTCAACCTTGCCATTTTACAGATTGTTGTTTATTGGATAGGTAACTGTTAAACCATAGAACAGTGGGTACAGAACAACCTAATGATGATAGTTGTTGAAGCAGGCTGTCATGTGAGACTGTGTCAAAAGCCTTTGACAGATTGAGAAGAACTTCAGAGGTGTATACATAGGTCGGAGTCTCTAGCTTTGTTGACTATATCAGTAAAAGAAATAAGAGCAGTTGCCATATTGTGTGCTGGTCTAAAGCCATGTCGAGTGGATGTAAGTAGATTGTTATGGATAAGATGGTTTAGCAATTGTATATGTATACATTTTTCTAGCAGCTTGGATAGGGGTGGAAGGATAGATGTAGGTCTGTAATTTGTTAGCTCATTAGATTTACCACCTTTGTGCAAAGGAGTTATGATGGATTTCTTTCAAAGGATAGGGACATGTGATTCCATTATTGATCAGTTGATAAGTCTGCTGACTGGAAAAGCAATAGAATCGGCAGCGAGTTTTAGACATTCTGGTGGAAGACAATGAGAGGATGAGGAACATGGTTTAAGTCTGAGAAGAAGTTTACAAATGAATGTGGTAGATATTGACTGCAAAGAGAAAGAAGGTCAATGAGTGCTTCATGTTGAAGAGTGTTGGTTTTGTGGGGAAGAAGTATTCTTGTGTTTGCTGGTTTCTTGGAGGATGGTGAGAGTGAGGTTGTGAGTAGATTTAGTGTCTTTGACTAAATTGGCTATGCTGTTTATGAAATGAGCATTCAATATTTTAGCCACTTCATTTGGTGTCCTGTCTATGTTTGGTGATTGATTTTGTGTGGACTCTGGAGTAAGAAGTGATGTGATGGTTTTCCAGAAAGCTTTAGGGCTGTTCTTATGGTTGGTTAATTGTTGTGAAAATATTTCTTTTATCAGTATTCACTGATTTTTTTTTTTTTGCTTTATTACATAGTTGCCAATAGTTTTGAAGACTTGCATTATTTCTATTTTTAGCCACTCTTTCCATGCTCTATCTATGATTTGTAGCAGTTGTTTGGTGGATTAAGTTAGCCAAGGTGTGTGATTATTCTTTGTTCCTTTTGTCCTGAGTGGGGACAAGTTGCTGAGGGTATCTATGAATAGTGTACTGAAGTAGCTGACAGTGTCATCTAGAGGTAGAGTTTTTAATATTGACCAGTTGAATGATTTTAACAGATTATTATACCATGACCCCCCCCAAAACGTGCACGCTGATTGGCCAGCGTGCACATTGTAAATCGAGTTATACTAATGGAAAAAGGTCCGGTCGCCCGGACTTTTTTCCATTAGTATAACTCTACTTTTAAAACACTGTCTCGCTATGTTAAATGGGTTTAACATAGCGAGACAGCTTTAAAATAAGCAACGGAGATCTCTGTTGCTTATTTTAAAGCTGTCTCATATGCTAAACCCATTTAACATAGCGAGACAGGTTTTAAAAAAAAAGCAACAGAGAAAGCAAGATCTCCGTTGCTTTTTTTACTGTTTCGCTATGTTAAATGGGTTTAACATAGTGAGACAGTTTTAAAATAAGCAACGGACATCTCCGTTGCTTATTTTAAACTGTCTCGCTATATTAAACCCATTTAACATAGCTAAAACAAAAAAGCAACGGAGATCTTGCTTTCTCCGTTGCCCAACTCTGATGTACTGCACAGGCGTGCAGTACATCAGAACTGCCGCGGATGCCAGACATCTGCGGAAGGGCAGTAAACAGGCATTATACTATGCCATTATTTAAGAAAAGTAATAGTTTCTTTTCTTAAATAATGTCATGGTATAATAGCAATAACCCACTTCTGGGTGTGCTTAATGCTGTATTTACTCACGGTTGGCTTTGTTTGGTCCCTCAGGCTTCGCCCTCGGGACCAAACCACGCCAACCGTGGGTAAATCCAGCATTACCCACACCCAGGCGTGGGTTATTGCTATATTAAACACTTTTTGACTGAAATTTGTTAGGTTTCTGGTAGTGTTATAGGTAAGTGTTTTGGGCTCGTAGGTGGTGCTTTGGTAAGTATATGTGGGCAGGTGATCACTTAATGTATTGGGAAGTGTGTTAGAGTTAGAGTATTTGAGGGTGGGTCAGAGACAAGAATCCAATCTAGGGTAGAATTTAAATTATTGTTTTGTATTCTAGTGGGGGAGGTGATGAGTTGTGAAAATTCGTAAAGGTTGATACTATTAGTTGGTGAGTTGATGGAAAGGTTTAGCCAATTAATATTGATGTCTCCCATGATTATTGTTTCATTAAAGATATTACTGGATATCCAGGAAAGAATGTCTTCCAATATAAGGAAGTTTTGGCCAGGGGGTATATAGAGTACTGCAATACAGAGCTGCTTAGTATTGTTTATTTCCAATGATACAATGAGGATTTCAGCATTGTTTTAGGTGGGAATTGGTTTGGACAGAGGCTGGATCATATAAGTGTTAGGAAAGCTTAATGCTACTCCTCCTGCTTTGTTGTTGATTCTATTATTTCTTAGTATGTTAGAGTCTAACGGAGGAAATTCTGAGCCTTTGATATGTACTTTTAACAACGTTTTTGTAAGAGCTACTGTATCTGGGTGTATTGTATTAGCCAGGAATGAAATTCTGTAATTTTGTTACATATGCTTTGGATATTCAGGGTGACAAATATATGCTTTTTGAAGGGAGTTTGAAGGGAGGTATTTTTCTGAGGGGGTCCAGGATTAGGGTGGATGTCACCACTCTCTTGCTGATAAAATGAAAGAAGAGGTCAGTAGATGAAAGATGTTACAACTGGGATTTGACCAGAAGATCCACACAGTTGCCTCCTTTATGCTACCACTTTGGCTGTATTAATTTCAGGCTTTCCCAAGGTGGTGTAGCCTGAAATTACTTTGGATCATCAAAAATAGGATTAAAGATTTTCTGTAGGATGGATCCAGGCAAAGAGTGGCATGGCAGAAATTTATCCTCTTGAAAAACCTAGATGGACTGGGGTGCCAGCTCGATGGGGGTGTTTTCAATCAACAAAAATAGGGACATTTCTACATCTTAAAGTGGGAGCATACCAAGCAGGTTGGAAAGAGGTGCTGCTTATTTTATTGATATCCAAGGAGGGCATGTGCATAGAAGCTGTATGGAACCACAAATTGGTGAAATAAGACCCTTTGACACAGATGGAAAGTATAATGAATTCACTTGGTAAGACACTGGTGGCAGACAAATTAGTCCATGGAGAGATATCTAGCACCTATAGGATGTGCTAAAAACAGAAGAGGCACAATGTGTGCAATTAGAAACTGGAGGGAAAAGGGGACACAAATAAAATCTTGGGAACAGAAACAATAGGGTAGGGAATGGATTACCTGGCAGGGCGTAAAAGAGATATGAAGTAACCCAAGCTGCTAGACTAGAGTATGACGGACTACAAAAAGAAACTAGAAAGCTGAACCCATTCCTGTAGGGTAAGGAAGTTTACTTCAGCTATTATGTATAATCACAGAGACCAGAAGTGAACCAGTGCCCTTAAAATACTACCTTCCCGAACCTACAAAGCTATCAGACAGGTGGATGGCCATATAAGCAATTGGTGGAAGAGCAGGTGGGATTGGAAACTGGGAAAATAAACTCCAATAATATAGTGGAAGAGAATGTGCAGCATCATCAGGGATGCTAATAAAAGCCACAGGTTTAAAATGTCTGTTTGGAGGTGCCTCCACAAATATTTTATACCCAGTTAGGTGTATATGTTAGCTAGTTCTAATGAAAATTGCTGGAGATATAAGGGACAGTTGAGTGGAACCACATAACATGTCTTTCTGGAGTGCTTTAAACTCAAAGACTTCAAAACAGAGTTACTGGAGACAGTTCTACAGATATTTCAGAAAGAAATGATCATCACCCCTCAGACACTCCTTCTGGGGGTAGAGCTTGAGCAACACCTAAGCCAGACAGGGACATTACTGATGTTTGTGATAATGACACTGGTTAAAGAAGCCATTAATAAGAACTGAAAAACTGACGGGTAAGGAAATGATAGCTACAGAGAGGGAAGGAAGTTAGACTAAGTAACAAGGAATTTAAATTCCATAGCAAAATGGGGATCCTGGGCCACGTGGAATGTAAAGTAGGAAAAACAAGACCCTTAAGGGCTAACTGACAACATAAGGCAAAATTATCCTGGATTAGTTCTCCTCCAAATGCCATAGAACTGTTTGGTATGTGGATACTTAGTCCTACTGGAACAGTTGCGTACTGAACCACAAAACCGTTTGTCATTCTCTTTAACTCTGGTGCTATCACTTTGTGAATATAGACAACTCAAATGTACAATATTCCTGAATGCTATTATGTTTAATAAAGATTTCATTTTTAATTAACAAATAACTAAATAAATAAAAATAACTTGCCTTCTATACCATAATAGTGCTTATGAGCAATATTCTAAGATACTATAAGAGATCCGTCAGGACTCTATCCTGGGACCTCTTTTCAGTAACATTTACAGTAATCCCATTACCTTCATGTTATATAGTAGTATGAAATGCAAACTGCTTTTAGCAAAGATTATTTCAGGGAGTGTCAGGATTCAGCATATGTATTGGTAAACAGATAACTTTATTACAAACAAGATGGCATGACGGCATAAACAATGTTAACACTTCGGTATCTCATACCCAGCTGCCCAACAGTTATGTTCTCATAGCCATTATGATACAAACTAACTCTTAAAAGGGCAGCATCATTATTAACATATGCACATTTACATATTCTAGCAGCTTTAGTTAAATTTAACCTATATTTTCCACTTTTACATAAAAAACAAACACATTTTTCTGTGCAGTACTTAGATTATGCAAATATAAATTTGAATTACACATTTAACACAGTGTAATATGTTCTTGCTCAAAACCAGGATAAACCATATCCCTAAATGTGAACAAGTATCTTTTTATTCATTATACTTCTTTATTCTCCCTTCTTCTCTTACTTCCTTAATGCTATCAAATTCTCTTCCCTGACGTTCTCTCTAAATATACCATACGCCTAGTTTCCCCACACTTCATATTGTAATTCCTATTTCTGTTTGACTAACTTACCATTAATTTCACAACAAACTGTTAAAATTTCTCAGAATTTTAAATGATTGTTATATACCTTGTATAGATTAACCAATGTTTTTATATTAATTCTAATTTGTTAAATTATTTAAACTGTAGATGTTTTTGTATTTGCTTTTTTCTTTTTTGATGACTGTAAAATTATTATTCTTAAAATGTTTTGTAATAATTTGGAGCTTTCCACTCTGTGCCTCCACTGAAAGTGGGCTTCTATGCAGTCAGACTTTCCCAGTAATCAAATGTCAATCAATCAATCAGTCAATCAATCAATCAATAAATATTCTAGACAATCTTGCAAAAGAGAAATCATTAACTATCACCAATGTAATAACATGAAGTTTTGAAAAACATGCAATTTCAGTTACTTAAGTGTCTGAGTAACTGCATTTCTAACTGTTAACATCAGAATGCATTAGCCACCCAATGCACAACTCTTGTAGACAATGTGAACTTTGACTGGAGCCTGTAAAAGGAGAACTGTCAGACATATTGTGGTAGAATGCTTTAAAACTTTAATAATTACTATGCAAAATAAGGTCTACTGGATCAAAAAGAGTCAGCTGTTTGAACCAGGGTCTGCTGAGGTACATCATCTCTGGGACATTTTACAAAATTCCTGATGCTCCAAGACCAATCTAAGTGCTTTTTCATTTATTGTCACTTATTCTAATGCATTTGCATTTGTCTATCATTTTTATCTATGCCTTATAGCTAATTTATCACATTTGCATTCTGTTAAAACAATTTACTGATTAACTGCATTTCATTGCTATTTACTGCAATTCATTAGTGTTTAACTGCACATTACTGCATTCCATTACTATGTGACTGTATTTTTTATACTGTGAGTTCTGTTTTTTGTCTCTAAGTGGTTAATCTGCGCTTTTCTGTGAGTTTTGCTGTGTTCTTAGCCCTTAAATTACTAGCATAGTCTGGACACAGGTTTCCTGCATTTGAGCTGTTTGTTTTTGCATTCTATGCTTCTGGCAGCCATCTTGTGTTGATATGGGCCTGTACTCTCTGCTAGTTAGAGTAGCAGGGCTGCCTGGACCTTGTCTGCCACAAGCTGATTGGTAAAGAAAGCAGGCACAAGCAGAACTGGCTAGATTTCTCTGTTACTAGAATCTTCTATTTTTTTTGTGGTATTTAAACCAAGCATTTGAGCTGGTTTGGGCGTGTTTGAACCAGGCTGTGCTGAGGTGCATCATCTCTGGGACATTTTACAAAATTTCTGAGGCTCCAAGACGAATCTAAGTGCTTTTTCATTTATTTTCACCTATTTTATTGCATTTGCACTTGCCTGTCATTTTTAGCTGTGCCTTACAGCTAATTTATCATATTTGTACTGTTTTAAAGCAATTTACTGATTAATTGCATTTCATTACTGTTTAACTGTATTTTATTGATATTTACTGCAATTCATTACTGTTTAACTGCAATTTACTGCATTTCATTACTGTTTAACTGCATTTTTTCATACTGTGAGTTCTGTTTTTGTCTGGAAGTGGTTAATCTGTGCTTCTCTGTGAGTTTTACTGTGTTTTTAACCATTAAATTACTAGCATAGTCTGGATACAGGTTTCCTGCATTCGAGCTGTTTGTTTTTGCCTTCTATGCTTCTGGAAGCCATCCTGTATTGGTAGGGATCTATCTTCTCCACCAGTGAGAGTAGCAGGGCTGCCTGGACCTAGTCTGGCAAAAGCTGATTGATAAAGAAAGCAGGATTGGCTAGATTTTTATGTTACTAGAATCTTTTATTTTTCTGTTGTACTTAAACCCCACATTTGAGCTGGTTTGGATTTGTTTGAACCAGGCTCTGCTGAGGTGAATCATCTCTGGGATGTTTTACAAAATTCCTGAGGCTCCATGACCAATATAAGTGATTTTTCATTTATTTTCACTTATTCAGTTGCATTTACACTTGCCTTTCATTTTCTGTGCCTTGCAGCTAATTTATCACATTTGCACTGTTTTACTGATTAACTGCATTTCATTACATTTTAACTGTATTCCATTGCTATTTACTGCAATTCATTACTGTTTAACTGCATTTTACTGCATTTCCTTACTTTTTAACTATATTTTTTCATATTGTGAGTTTTGTTTTTCTCTGCAAGTGGTTAATCTGTGATTTGCTGTGCATTTTACTGTGTTCTTAACCCTTAAATTGAGTAGCATAGTCTGGATACAGGTTTACTGCATCCAGATCTGTTGGTTTTTGCCTTCTGTGTTTCTGGCAGCCATCTTGTGTTTGTCTTCTGTGTTTCTGATAGCCATCTTGTGTTGGAAGGGGCTTATCTTCTCTAGTAGTGAGAGTAGCAGGGCTGCTTGGACCTAGTCTGTCACAAACTGATTGGTAAAGAAAGACAGTGCTAGCAGGACTGGCTAGATATGTATGTTATTATAATCTTTTACTTTTTTTGGTTTAAAGCCCATGTTTGAGCTGGTTTGGGCTTGTTTGAACCAGGCTCTGCTGATGTGCATCATCTCTGGGTTGTTTTACAAAATTATTGAGGCTACAAGACCAATCTAAGTGTTTTTTTTTTCATTTATTGTCACTTATTCTGTTGCATTTGCACTTACCTATCATTTTTATCTGTGCCTTATGGCAGCCATGCTGTATCGGTAGGGGCCTATCTTCTCTGGTAGTGAGAGTAGCAGAGCTGCCTGGACCTTGTCTGGCACAAAATGATTGGTAAAGAAAGCAAGGGCTAGCAGGATTGGCTAGATTTCTGTGTTGCTATAACCTTCTATATTTTTGTGGTATTTAAACCCCACTTTTGAGCTGGTTTGGGCTTGTTTGCATGTTGCACACTGCAGATGCACTGTTTTTAAACCCACTGTGAGGTATTCCAGCCACAAATGTTCCTTTAGTAGCACTTGTGTAATCACCTAGTAGTAGTAGTAGTAGTCATCTTAGACCTTCCACCCTTTACCTCCTTAGCTCTCTCTGGCTTCTCTCCCTCAAATTCTGACAAGTATGGATGGACAATTTCCTACATTCCTCCTGCCAGTCTGGTTGATGTGGGCATCCTGAGACAGTATAGCAACTGGCTCATATACACGGACAACTCTCTACTACTACTACCACCTAAGAACACAATTTGTGAGAGATGCAATTACATTAAGAACCTAGAGTCTATGCTCCCTCCCTCACAAGCCAGTATATCTGGCACTGAGAAGGTTATCTACACAAACACCACACCTCAAACACCATCCACATCTACACAACACACACTCACATATGCGGAGGTCCTCAACAAAAACATACCCAAACAAAAGAGACCAAGGCAAAAACACATACAAACTCCACAGCCCACCACACCATACACCAGACATAGTCCACACATCTGTGTCTCACAGCCACTAAGGCCTAACCATAAACCCAACATATTAGTCATTGGAGACTCCATTGTGAGACACTCAGATGTGCCCCTCTCCAGGCCAGAAAGGAGAAAGTCATGGTTAGTTGTTTGTCAGTGCCAGAATCCACCATATCACAAATCCACTAAAGTCACTCAACAACAGGTACTGCTATGATTCTGTCATTGTCCTTGTTGGTGTGAATGACTTCAGGCATACCTCCCTGGACTATATGAAGAGAGACATGATCAAGCTTGTTGAATATGTGTCCCAGTCAGTTATGTCCCTAGCCTTAAGCAGCATTCTACTGTCAACCAGAATGATGCCTCAATGCAAACAGAAAATGATTGACTTTAATAATTGGTTTAGTTTCTGGTGTCATTCCAAGGGGATGCAGTACCTGACAGCCTGGGAAGACATGTTTGACAGAGCACGATATTTTGCCAGAGATAGCCTGTATTTGCCTCCCTTGGGCTTCAGGCTTCTGGCAAAGGCTCTTGCCTCCCCTTTTTAGGCAATGTCATGAGATCAAAAATACCAACATGAAAAGTTCATCAAAATGTAAATTAAAGGCCATGCTACTAAACACTAGGAGTCTAAACATGAAACAGCAGTTATTGCAAGCATTCTTAACCCTGGAAGATTCTGACATTTGTGCAGTCACAGAAACCTGGTTCAAAGCTGCAGAGAGCATCCCAGCCAAACAAGACTACTCATCCTATCATACATTCAGACCCGAAACCGTGGGCAGCAAAGCAAAAGGAGGTGGAGTTTCAATATATATATTAAAGACATGCAAACCTCCAGGCTGGTCAAACAATATGACCACAGGAGACACTCCAGGTGCAGTTAACCAACTTTGACTCAAGATGCTCACTCAACCTATCTGGACCTCTTCAAGTCTATCAAGATTCAAACTTTTACCCTGATCCTGGGTAACTTTAACTATCCAACCATAGACTGGAAGAACTACTCATGCCAAAACACAAATGCCCAGAGATTCCTTGATTTCATCAGTGCAAATGCTTTGGACCAGCTGGTCAACAGACACACAAGAGGTGATAATATCTTGTACTTGGTATTAACTAACATGAGTAACCACTGCAGCATCCCTAATGTGTCATCCTCCCTGGTAAGATCTGACCACAAAGCGGTCACTTTCAAGATCACCATCTACCCTGGCACGCCCCCCTTGCTATGATCAAATATAAAAACTTCTCCAAAGCTGATTATAGCCTCCTGAGGGAAGGTATAAATAGCTTCACAGCCCCATCCCTCTCAGTATGAACTGGCACAGATGTCCAAACCTACACCAAAGTACTATACAATAATTTATATAGCTGCATAGAATCAGGAATACCCAACAGGACAAAATCCTCCTCCTCAAGGAAGAGTAAACCTGTCTGGTGGACATCTGCAATAAATAAACTGTATAATAAAAGGAAACAGTTACTGTCCAGGACCAAGAAGGACCGGGTGCCTAATTGGAAGCAATCTCTCCTTAGCCTGAACAAGTAAATAAGAGCACTAGTGAAATCCTCCAAAGCAAACTTCAAGTCCAAACTGACCACAGCTACTAAAGACAATCATAAGGCCTTCTTCACATATGTCTGCAATCTCAAAGGAAGCACTCAGATCTGCTCAGTACTGGTGGTTAAGGACACCACATACACAAAGGCCATAGATATAGCTAACCTGCTAACAGACAGGTTCAGCAAAAACTTCACCCCTTTGTCCCCAACTGTAAATCAGGACATCCTCAGCATCTGCCTTCCTCCCCTTATCTCTAGGGAGCAAGTCATCACTGCCCTCTCAAAAGCAAAAAATACATCCTCAATGGGACACGATAACATCCCCGGCTGCATCCTACATGAACTCAAGTAGGAACTTGCAGCACCATTAGGCACCCTATACAACCAAAACCTGAATACCGGCTTCATCCCAGCCAAGTGGAGGACAGCCACTTTCACCTCTTGGCACAAAGGTGGTGTGTCCAGCAATCCAGGAAATTATAGACCAGTCAGCCTAACTAGCCTGATCTGCAAGGCCATGGAAAGGATTATCATGGACCTCATTAACAAGAATATTAACAGCCTCCAAACATTCGATCCCACACAGTTTGGTTTCATCAAAGGAAGGTCATGCCTGTTAAATTTGGTAGACTTTTTTGAGACAGTCGCCAAAGCCATGAACGATGCGAAGATAGTGCACATCACCTACCTTGACCTGGCCAAAGCCTTTGATACTATTCCCCATTCAGGTATAATGGATAAACTCTCTCAACTTGGCATCAATACATATGTTACCAGATGGGTAGCAAACCGGCTCACTGATATAACCCACCTAGCCAGAATTGGGGAAGCCACCTCAAGCAGTAGACCTGTAATGAGCAGAGTACCCCAGGGATCGGTCTTGAGGCCTCTGTTGTTTGGGATATACATTTCTGAGATGCAGGCCAAAACCAGTGGGCTATGTCTGACCAAGTTTGCAGATGACTGCAAGCTGGGCAAGGTCATCAATTCTCCTAGTGATGTGGACATTCTCCAAGAGGGTCTCACCCAAACAAATGACTGGCGCCAGAAACATGGCCTCAAACTGAATGACCAAAAATGCATCATCATCCTCTTTAGGGAGAATGATGTCCCTACAAATTATCACATTAATAACAAGGTCCTAAGCACACAATCAGTTGTGAGGGACTTGGGCACCCAGGTTGATAGCAAACTGACTTTTGACCACTATTTTGCCTCCATTGTATGGAAGTTTTTCTACATGGCACACCTTATTAAGAAGGATATCTCATCCAGGGACAAGGAGGTCATAACATCCTTGCATTCTTCCCTTATAATACCCATTATTGAGTACAACTCCCCTTTCAGCATCTACCTCACAAAGCACATGCAGCAGCTGGAGAAACTATAGAGGTTCCTCACCAGGATAATCCAGTTCCTCAAACATCTACCTTACACAGATAGGCTAAAAGCCCTTTCACTGTACTCAGTCTCATATAGACTCCTCAAGGGTGACCTCTGTCTGGCATACAAAGCAATCTCAGATCCCGCCTTGATGGGACTGCTGCATATCTCCAAGTCAAGCTCCACTCAAGTAACCCACACTCACAACCCCAACCTAGTGTGTGACATCAATAGGACTTGTTGGCAGGATAGATTTGTGTCCCAGAGACCCCCTTTCTGTGGAATAGAGTTCCTCTCCACATCAGGCGGAGTACCTCATTAACCTTATTAAGCGCAACCGGAATAACTGGATGGGGAACAGAAAACACACCCCTGGGATTCCACATGTGTCCCTGCTGAACAGGGGCATTGGGTGCTGACTTGTCGGAACATAGGCTAATTCTTGGCTTGGCCTGTAAGGGCCTCAGGACCAATAACTTAGTAACTTCCTATCATCCTATGATCCTATGTGAAGATTGTTGCAGTGACTGAACATACAGTTTGCCATCTCAGTTAACAAACTCAAACCTCTACCCTTGTCTCAAATACTTGACTGATGTATAACAAGTGTGGGGTTATGAGGGCAGCTGCCCTGGGTTGAAAGTAGTTGCGGGCATGATGGGTTGGTTTCCATCATGCAGTAGCATATTACCAGCATTCAGACTGCATTTGAAGTTGGGCAGAAGCAGTTCAGCACTTGATGTGTGGTGTTTGGCTGTACCAACAGCTACTTGTTACATTTTTTACATTTGTACCAAGCAGGTTGTTACACTTTTAAAAGGAGAACAGAGTTTTTTTCCTTTTTTGGTCCTCAGTTCAGAGAAGGCCTGAAAACATTCTTTTTTGGTCCCCAACTTAGAGTTGAGGGGGTACCAGATCAGGGAACTGTACAGGTTTCCAGATGACCTAGCTATAGTTCTGTCAGTCACTGCCACTGGAACATATTTATCAGACATAGATGTGGTTATTCTCAGCTCCATTTGACTCAATAGTTTATTCTGGAAAAATACATTTAGGATGATAACAGCTGGATATGACATATGTTGCAGCAAATGATGGCACCATCTTTAGCTTGCACATCTAGGAATCTATTATGTGGTTTTCTGTAGTCTTATGTGAGTAGTGTTTCACTTTTCATCCCCTTCTAACTTCAAGCTGTCCACTTGGCTTGGTTGTAGGACAAATAATGGAAGTGTGGAATGATACTGATCATAAAAATGTTTATACAGAGCTTTTAATGCTGTCTTTGAGTTAACTGTATCATATGGGATTACTCTTGGTTTCAGTTTTGACTCTAGCTCTGGCATGTCAATTTATATCTGTCTTCTAAGCATTAGCTCTGAAGGGCATACTGCAGTGGTACTATGTGGAGTAGGTTAAGATGCCATTAGAGATGTATGTCGATCAATCTGTCTTAGGAGCTAGCAGCCAACAACTGTTGGAATTCAGTGGGGATAAATCGTGGACTGTTCTCACTAACTAGATCTACTGGTGTACCATACCTGAAGAACATAGTTTTGAGTCTGGCTACTATTTATTGTCATATGAATAGCAACCAACAAAAGCAAGATAGTTTTCTTTTCCCTCATACTCCCATAAGTTAGGGGCTATCATGTCTGGAAATGACACTGGCATTAGAGGTTCTTGTTTCTGTGATGGCTTATGCAGAACCGAAACTTTGTTACTAGGTTAATAATATCAGTGGTGATATTGGCCACCAACTAGACATTTTGGTTCTTTCTTTGCTCTTAATAAAACCCTGATGAACCTCATGTGTTTGACATAGCAATCTTTGTATAACAGTAAGCCATCGTGCTATGATAACTTTGTTATGACTATAAGTACTTGTGCATGAGTTGTTTGGTTTCAGTTTAATGATTTGACCATCTAAGATGGATTGCAGCTTGCAGTTTGGGATCAGTATGAGATGCTTGTTCAAGCTTTTTTAGCTTTTAGTGGTTACAGGCCTTGTCGTGATGTTTTGTACAATGGTTAATGACATACATGATTTCTGATCAGCATATCATCACCAGTAAGTTGTTCGCTGGGCACATGCAGTTCTTTGGTATTAAACCTCTTTAACCAAGTTAACAGTCTATGGTACCTTGGAAGCATTTTGTCAAAATCATATGAATTAATGGAACTAGTGGTTTGTAGTCAGTCTACACCTGGAAACTCTTATCTGGACAACTTTTCCCATGCCCACACACTTTCAAGGCTTTAATTTTCAGTTTGGGAATATCTCTTTTCAGTGTCTGTTAACATTCTGAAGCAATACATGACACCTAGACTAAAGCTATTACATCTGCACTCACAATGGTTTATTTATGTATTTAGTGTCATTTTAAAATGCTTGCCCTAGAGATATTGTAAGCAATGTATTGAACTTGTGTAATGCTCTGTCTTGAATTTGTCTCCGAGTCCAATGTTCACTTTTGTTTAACAAGTGTATTAATGAATGAAAACAGGCAGAAAGGTCAAGCACAAATTTGACAAAAAAAATTGATCATGCCTTGGGCTTGTCCAATTTCAGTTACATAGAATAGATCCTGCAACTCAACAGTTGTGCTGACTTTGTTTGGATCTGGTTTGATATCACTAGAGCTCCAAATACTGTAGCTCTTTCTTACTGCATTTATCTTTGTTGAGTTTAAGACCTGGATTCTGATAGTCTGAATCAGTGTTTCTATCCTAGAATCATGCATTTTCTTACTTGGACCAAACACCAGGATATAATTCATAACAACAAAAATGCCATTAACATCCTTGAGTAATCAGTAATTTTACATTGGAGCATTTCAGATACCTTTGAAACAGAATCTCCCATAGGGATAATGAAAGCTGTCAGCTTTGGGCTCTTTTTTCTAATGGAATTTTCCAGAAACCACTGGAATATCTAGTGAACAGAACACTTTTCCATTAACTAACTTGGGACTTATGGATTCTAGCAAGATAACAAACGTTTGGCACAGTTCAGCATCATTGAGCCTTTCTAATCTCTGGGAACCATTCCCTTTAATTATTGCGACCATGGCTGCATACAGCTCAGTCAGTTCAGTAGCATTTTCTATAATGCCAAGGTTTACATTCATTTTAGTTCTGTTTCTATTCTGAATAACAAAGGAAATGGTACTCTTGACAGTGTGGTTAGAGCATATGGAGCAGCATTTGGTTTTACTTTGATGTTTACTGGTTCACATATAAATTATCCTTCTTCATCAAATGTGTCTAAACTGACTTCATTTATTCTTGTTATTAAGCCCATTTTTGTGTGCCGTACCGGCTGAGCAGATTACTTTTGTATTGGCCATCCTGCACATAAACCCAAATCTCAAATGTGTGCCCCTTCAACTAGACATAACTAAAACATGCTAGTGCTCTGAGATTCATACTCTGCAAGCAAACTTTTGCAACTGAGGAAACTTCTGGAACCTGACCTCAGTAACAGAGGCCCTCATATGTATTTTAAAATGTACTACAGTTCCATGAATCAGACTTTTTACTTACCAATCAGCTTCTACATCTGGCCCTGTAGTAACTGAACCCCAGATATGCTTTCTATGCATTGTTTTTAGTTTCAGTAATATTTTTAGTAGAATCAGTTTCTTTAATTTGCTTGGTTTTTTTACCAATGACAGCAAACTGGCTCAGTCTCTTACATTTCTTACATCGCCTGCCAAGTGCAGAACACTGCTCTGACTCATTGTGGTAATGGTGACACCTTATGCATTTGCCTGGCTTACTTTCACTATGTTTTTTAAAGGTTCACTTAGTCTTCAGGCATATTATGCCTTTTATGAAACACAGTATTAACTTATTATTTCCCTTCACACAGTCACCATTTGATATATTCAGGTTAGTATATTCCTTTTTCACTAATTCATCCTCTTTGTCTATTTCTATTACTTTCTCTAGAGTTAGATTAACTTTCAAATCAGCCAACTCAGTCACAGTTCAGACTCTTATTTTTCATCTTTAATGCAATTAAAATCGCAATTTCCTGTACGTTCATATAATCATCTATCAAACATTTTCTACACACTTTGTACACATCTGTGAAAATATCCTCTCTCATGTGTTAGCTCTCTGGCAGAAAATGTTCAGTTTGCTTATTAATTACTGATTTATATATAATAATCTGGACCTCAACAAATGCAAAGTAGCTGTGCATAGCCATGACCTCTCAGCCCATAGCACAGTAAAGTGGGTTTATCTTTATTAAATTTTGTAAAATTACTTTGAGAAGTCAAATTGCTTTTTTGGACTAAACTTTGTCATTGTAGAATAAATTATATATATATATATATATATATATATATATATATATATATATATATATATAGATAGATATATAGATATATATAAAATAAACTATATATATATATATATATATATATATATATATATAATAAACTCTATAACTCTATATATATATATATATATATATATATATATATATATTAAACTATATATATATATATATATATATATATATATATATATATATATATATAATAAACTATATATATATATATATATATATATATATATATATATATAATAAACTATATATATATATATATATAATAAACTATATATATATATATATATATATATATATATATATATATATAAAATGAACATTTTAAATTTGGTAAAACAAAGTAGTATTGCTGTTTACCATAACATCAACTATTTCTGAGTGGCTTATGATTAATCAGAATGCTGTGGCATGGTGTCATAACTCGTGAGGAATTTTTTGTTTTTTTTTATCAAGAAATACTGGTTCTGGCACCATGTCAGGTTGTGCTTGAAAATTCCAAACTGCTTCTAGCAAGGATCATCTTAGAAAATTCAGCATTCACTTTAGGTTTCAGTAGACAGATAACTATTACAAATAAAATTATAGCACACCGTAAATAATTTTAACCCTTCAGCATCTCATATCTACTTGACCAACACCTAGTTCATTAGGATACAGACTTTCTCTTAAAAGGGCAATGTCAGCCATTTGTATTAAAAGAGCAACATCATAGATTCATAGATTTCATAGATTCATAGATTCTTACTAGGCTAACAACAATGGTAATCCTTCTAAGCCTAGCCAAGTTTTCCTGAAAATGTATTTATTATTTTCATATGCACAATATAAACACATTCTAACAAATTTGACTACATTTCATTTATAAAAAAAATCACATGATTTTGAATAGTTTTCTGCACAGAAGTTGCCATGGCCAGGAACCATACGGAACCAAGCAGTGCAAGGCAACAACGCTAAAATTTGTAGTCAACTTAGCTTTTGTTTCTGCCTGAAAGTCTTTGAAATGAGGATGTTAGCAACTTAAATAATTTAATTTATTGCTTATAATGCCTTTGTCTGGCACTCATATCCCTTACCTGACTTACACGTCTTTTCATCACTGTTGTATACAGTCTGAAATATATGCATGTATTGTGTTTGACATTCTACAGTTGCATAGTTAAATGCATGAAGTATAAAAGTATAAAATGTAATTCTTTTGACTACATGTGCATACATCTAATGGAAAGCAAGAGCAGCCATATTAAATCAGGTGGCAAGATATTGATTGACACCAGCCCAGGTAAAAGAGTGCCCCTCAAATACAGGTTTTTCAGATTGGCTTGCATGTTTATGTGCCACCTCATGCTAAGTGACTGAATGTGGCACCCATAACTATAAGGAAGCACAAATGAGAAAAGAATGCAGGAAAACAGCGTGAAAGCACCGGTAGTGCATACAAGTCATGCTGCACTGTAGATGTGGTCACTCAGTGAGATGTTCTCCTGCCCAGCAGCCAGCAAGCAAAAGAATGAAGGAACAAATGAATGAATAAATACTGGACTGGTGTGAGCGAAGACGCAGGGTAGAACTAGTTGGATCAAACTGAGAACAGAATGGGTAATATTACCAAACCCTTGATCCATTTTGCAACTTAATGCAGCAAACCTGAGGATTACAGTCTGCAAATAAATGAAAACATGACATGCCACGCAGCTGCCAACATGCTATGTTATTTATGGTTCCTCCAAGCTATAAAACTCCAGGCAGATGCACCATTTTACCTCCATAATACTAATCATAGTGATTTTTTTATTTATTTAAATATTTGAATTTGTTTACTGGGGTAGAGCATTGATCAATTCTGATGAATTTCTGTCTGCTCCAGGGTCAAACACTGGCCAGACATACAAAATAGACAAGCGTACAATAACACATATATGATAGTAAGACAGTACAATAGTAACATTATGCTTTAGATACATAGTAAATACAATGCATTAGTTTACAATATGTACAAAAGTTTCAAAACATTTGAGAAATTAGAGTAAAATAAATTAGAAATATGAAAAGGAAATATGAAAATGGATCTTAATGACTGAGTTAGAGTGGAAAAGAGTTAAAGTACACTTAAGTGATGTGATGTGATGTGAAGACTACACAAGCACAGCATTAATACAATAAATACTGTCATGTTTAATAAAAAAATAAGCAGTTTTGTTCCATCAATCGGTAATGGAACTTCCTCAGAGTCTTTAATTTCACATGGGGGTTGTACACAGTTTGGGCCCTGGAACTGAGAATACACAGTCAAAGATATATAGCTTAGAGTGTAGAATTTGTGTTTTGCTTTATTTATTTATTCAGTAATTATTATTTTTGTTGTTTTTTTTGACACCTCAGATGAGATGATACTGGCCTGGCCACCACAGCTCCACATCCCTTTAGGCCGTGGTTGAATTTTACCTGCCTGCATGGATTTTTTGCAAACATTTTTTCACTGCATCTTTGGATACTTGTCTACTACCTGGTAGGGGACTGTGCCATTGGTTCTTGGTTTGTGTGCACATTGTTTTTTTAATTTCTTCTTGTAAGGTAGTCAGAGAGTAGTTGGAGTGATACAGAACCATGTCATCTGTGTAGAGGAGGAGAGAAAGGTAAGGAAAACTAAGTGGAAGTTTGTTGATCTCTATATTGAACAGAAAGGGTACACCACTGAGTAGTGGAAAAGAGAGGGAGGTTCAGGACTTGCAGTTCACTGAGAATCTGTGGTTAGTCAGATAACTTTGGAACCATGATATGGCATCAGAACTAATGCTGAGCTCTGAAAGGTGGATTATAATAGAGGAGTGGCTGATTAAGTCAAAGGCTCTGATGATGTCTGTAAATATTGTACCAGAGAACATACTTTTGTCTGTTGACATAAGAATTTCATTGGTCAGAAACCAGATGGCTGTGGCCGTGCTTCTCTCTGACCAAATGTCATGTTGTTTTTGTGAGAGAATGTGGTATTTAGGAATATTGATTTTGCACAGGGTGGGAGAACGGAAATGAGATGATAGTGTGATAGGAGTGTGAGTTGTTTTGGTTTGGCAGTGATTTTACTATGGCAGATTTCCATTTATTAGACATGGTGTTGACAGTAAGACAAAGATTAAAAATGTGTTTTAGGAGTGCAATAGTGAAGTAATGACAGTGATAAATGAACCACAGATATAGGTTATCTATACCTGGAGGACCTTCCAGCTTTATTTGTTCCAGTAAAGCAATAATGTCTTTGGATGAGATTTGTCAGAAATAAAAGAGATGACGATACCGTAAGTAGGATGAGGGAGTATTTGTGATGGTATTTGCAGCACATTTGGGGAGGTCGCTAAAGTGTCTGTGGAAATTATCTGCAAACAAGATGCAGGAAGTACTTGTAGAAGTCTGAGGCAGGTTATGACTTTTGAAGTTATTGACTTCTTTCCAAGATCTCCTACTGATTTATTTTAGAGAGTTTTGGACGTGTATCATGACATGACTTTTGTGTCATCTAATAGCTTCTTTTTATCAGGTTCCTTAATTTTGTATATTGCTCCCTGTTTTCTGGAGTGGGATTAGATTTCCAGGTGAGCCGGGATTCATCCTGGAATTTGAGGTGGGATTTTAAGTCATGGGTTAGCTACTTTTTGGCTTTGGAGTTAGAAAGTCTAGAGATTAAGGGAAAGTGTCTGTCTTGTAGATTTGAGAGAGAGTGTGTGTGTGTGTGTGTGTGTGTGTGTGTGTGTGTGTGTGTGTGTGTGTGTGTGTGTGTGTGTGTGTGTGTGTGTGTGTGTGTATATGCGTGTGTGTGTGTGTGTGAGTGTGTGTATGTTTGTGTGTGTGTGTGTGTGTGTGTGTGTGTGTGTGTGTGTGTGTGTGTGTAATGAGAACAGCTGCTTTGTTAGGATCTGTGGTGCCTAGAATGGGGCAACAGCCACAGGAAGACAGAGCTGAGGATAGTTTTGCAATACTAACAGTGGATTTAGATCCAAAGAAGATTAATTTTATTGTTTTTTTTGGGGGGGGCATAAAAATGGAGAAACTGAGAGGGTAATTGCTAAATGAGGGTGACTGAATTGTGATGTTGGTGATTTTGTTTGGGCTACTAGAGATGATGAGATCAATGAGGGAGTGTTTTTTTAAGTCAAAAGGTTAGGTCTGGTAGGTTGCTTGATGAGTTGTATCAGTTGTGTTTCAGTAAGGTAATCTAAAACCTGTAGAATAAAGGCCTTTAACATAATGATATTAAAGTCACCTAGAAAAACTATATTTTTCTTGTTTTGTATGTGAAATAAAAATGGCTGAATCACATCTTTAAATTCCTGTAGACTATAATGGGGGAAGGAGGCATATAACAGGTAAATGGGCATGTGCAGTACTGGGTAAGTACATTTCCACTAAAATCCAATTTGGTTGAGATTTCGATGTGAGTAAGGCTCATTTTACAAGTTTCACTTTTAAGTGAGATTTGTATTGCTGAAGGGTATCAGCTCCTGTAGTACAGACGGGGCTGCTTTCAAGAAAATAACTATATCCAGGAAAAAGGTA
Organism: Protopterus annectens; assembly: GCF_019279795.1. Taxonomy (NCBI): domain Eukaryota; kingdom Metazoa; phylum Chordata; order Ceratodontiformes; family Protopteridae; genus Protopterus; species Protopterus annectens. The sequence continues at coordinate 117,321,499 of NC_056751.1, read as the reverse complement.
GTGGAGAGAGGAGTTATCTTGTCTCAGCCAAGTTTCAGTAGTTGCTGGGTGTTCTGGGAT
>NC_056751.1:117278939-117316439 GCF_019279795.1 Protopterus annectens | reverse complement strand
GAATGTTTGGGGCTAGCAAAACAGTAGTAGGCAATCAGCAGACAACCTATGCAGAAGATTCTATAGGAATGAGAAGTGTACTAATTGGTTCTCAGAAAGCAGCTGATGCATAGAATAAACTACCAAATTACATTAAAGCAAGCACTAGTTATTTTTAAGAACAGCCTAGACACTTATTATGGGAAGAACTGTTTTGCTATGTTGGCAGACTATAAGAGCATTAATGTCCATGCTTAAAATATTTGTATGTATGTATGTATGTATGTTGTTGTGTCTTTCAGCTTTTCCCAGTTAGGGGTCGCCACAGTGGAACTCTGGTCCACTAATGATTGGCAGTTGATTTTTACGTGCTGAGTTGCCGGCCCTAACGCACAACCTTCAACGAAGGTACTCCCATTCACGCATGTCTGCACAGTAGACGCTCTAGCTGAGAATCAAATGGGACAACGTCTTGCTGTGAGGCGACAACGCTACCGCAGCACCACCACCGCGGATTGTGTATGTATGTATGTATGTATGTATATATTTTAGGCTTAGCCAATTTCCTTTTTGTGAGAATCAAGCCATGTACTTTGTGTTTGTGAGATAAACACCTTAACTATTATATCAACCTATCATCCTCACAACTGCCCATTATACCAATCTCTCAACCCTCCCTGTGTCATATCTGATGTAGTGGGCCGGATTACCAAAGAAAGTTGCAGGCAGCACAGCACTCCAAAGGAAAACATCAGCACATCAGTGGTGGATGCAATTCTCTAATGTACACTAAAATAAGACCAAGTAATTATATATTCAGTGTAGGATAATTGCCAGTGCAACTTAAATGCAACAAAGTGTGTCACCAACAACTTTCTGAAAGCACTTGGTGGATCCAATATCTGAACACCAACATATTCCACAGATTTGTAGGAAATCTTGTGGAATCTGCAAACATTACTTACAAAAAACATGCAACTGGCATTTAATGCACAACATCAGGCAAGGGCACTGCCAGCCATAGTAGAGGATAACTTGAAAATGCATCCCAGAAGGTAGCCAGCAAGGCACTGAACCAGGCTACAGTTAAGCCATCTGTCTGACCAGGAAATAATAGATTCAGATTACACAGACAGCTGGTGCAGGCTGTGTATAGGATGTATGCACTACAAATGTATGCTCATAGTCTACCCCATTTCTGATCAACATCTAGAAGTCAAGATATGAACATTCAAAGCCATCCTAATGTTGCCTCTATCAGACTGAATGCATTGACAACTACTACTACTATAATACTAAGCGTCAGAGAGTACCTATAAACTAATCACTGAAAATACGACTTATGGAAATCCCCATAAATCATCAGTTTCCATAAGCATACCACAGACATTAAAGATTAGTCAGAAATAACTAACGATATAGTTTAACTCCTTCTGGGGCTGTTTCCTTTTTATCTGTACAACTGCTATGGGAAAAATCTCCTTGGCACCAATGGGTATTTACCCATTTGTATGCATACAGTTTAATTCTACCCTCCCTTCTTTATGTAAAAGGTTATAATGCAGACAATTTCAAAACACATAGCATGAAAACATGTATCAGTTGATTTACACAGAATAATAACATAGGTATGTGATGACAGCAATCTATTCCACCTTAACAAAGCCAGCAGGTGACATCCTACCTTCTGAAGCTTGCTGTAAATGAACTATACCTTAAAGTGAGTTTACCTTAGTATGCACAGCTTTTTAATACCATTTGTGCCATACACATTTAATGAGATTCATTACAATTCAGTGTTTCTGAATCCCATTTGCGAGCACTCATGTAATTAATAGCTCTGTGTAAGTGTAAGGTGCTCAGCGCAAATACCAAATAGGTATATTTAAATGGGAATATCTGTAACATGTGCCCGATGCCCTCCAATAGTCTGCTAGTATCCTATATGCACCACCTTTAAAATGTAATAATGATACATTTACTGCTCATACATTGCTACCGGCAGACTGAGTGGGAACTCAGCAATTTTTTGAAGTCATTTTTCTTTAACTTTCAACTTTAATAGTGAGGATGTTTTCTGAGAGGAGGCTTCAGTGGGTCTGAGCAGTGAATTTCACAGAGGAGGAGACCACCCAGATGCTCACTCTCTATGCTGAGCATGAGCAGAGGATGCAAGCATGCCCCAGGAACTTCATGATAATCAATATATGGATCCAGATTGTGAGGAAGCACAGCAGATGGACTGGGATCTACCAGACTGATGTGCAGGTTTACCACCACTATAATGACCTATGTCAGAGGGACACACTTCATCTTCACTAGGCAAAGGTCTGACACCACCCAGCAGATGCCTACATTAAATTACATAATCATCACTTTAACGTGTACATTATCATGTATGTATTTACTAAGCATATCTGTTTATGTGACACCATGATTATCTGTACTGAGAATAGTAATGCAAATTTAAAGATTTAAATTCTACACATTAAGGTTACCATCAGCATATTGATGCATTCTGAGGCTATCTGCAACTATACTGGGCCAGTGTACACATTATGAAGGACTGTTGATTATGGCTGTATATTAACATGGATTTCACACATATTACTATTACTGATATTCCATAACATCTGCTTTTATACTCTGTAATAGAATATGATATAATTTGCCTCAAATGGTTAAACAATGCAGCATAATGATTGCTGTTCTTCTATGTATGGATTCAAATCCCACTGCAGCCTATTTTTGAAATATTGGAGGTTATTCATGTAATGACATATGAAAGACCTATATTTTTATGACAAAGTCATGAAATACTATGATTTGCAGGCAGAAATTTGAGCAGTGTGGAAGAAAGGTACCCAGACAGTTCCAATAATAGTAGGAGCCACAGGTCTTATAAAAAATAATTTACAGTCGTATTTAGATACGTTACCAATACATGTAACTTTGAATGAACTGCAGAAGGAGTCCATTCTGGGCACATTGCTGGTGCTGCAAAAATCTCTTTTGGCTAACATCAATGATTTAAACAATATTAATTTCATGAACTTTAACATACCCTGGCTTAAGGATGGGGTCCATTGCAGTCAATGTATCGGAAGCTCATAAGACTTGGAGAAATTAAACTGTTTGCTTGGTAACTTTTACAGTGCAGATTTTTACACATCTAGCATGGCCATGGTTCACGGATGCCTATAGTGCTTTGGCAGTAGATGACTATGCCTTTCTCCATCATCTGCAAAGTTTTTCGAAACATTATACAGTATACTTCTCTATATGTGAATGCTGACTAATCCATGCATTAGTAAGCAGTACATTATAGAAATCACAGTTATTTTAAAATCCATGTTTGCTCTAATCACTTTCATGAATCAGCCTCTAGCAATAACACCTTCTCCTTTATCCTGTTCCAGTAAATGTCATTAAAAACACCTATTAAAACTCAAACCCACCACTGTCACAGCTGATAAACTTCCCACTGAATTCCTGGAAATGCTTGCATAAGCCATTGCATACCCTGCCTGCATTCTTATCAATAGATCTATAAATGAACAACAAATCCTATCAGTCTGGAAGATATCCCACATCATTCCTTAACATAAAGGGAGGAAGCTCAACAGAACTTTCCACCATTTGACCCATCACCATCCTGTCCCCCCTCTAAAATCCTTGAAAGATGCATCCATGCTCAAATTATGTCTCACCTTATCAATAACAACCTCCTTTCCAAGTCACAGCATAGCTTTCGCCCTGCACAGCACCTCCACTTTCCTTTTATCCTTCACTGATACAATAAACCATTATAGTAATTGTGGTCTTTAGTCTCCTCTGTTTTCCTTGGCCTGTCAAAGGCATGTAACACAGTCTGTCATTACAAACTTCTAAATACTCTATCAGAATTTAACCTTAGTTGCTCCACTGTCAGCTGGTTCAAAGCATATATTACAGGACGGAAACTAGCACTACTATGGCATAACAATATAACCTCGCTACGTCCCGTGAGTTTGGGTGTCCCACAGGGATCCATCCTTAGTCCACTTCTATTTACCCTCTTCACCAATGAACCTTTTACGGCCACCAGACACGATTCCCTTATCCAATATGCAAATGATTCTGCTTTAATATGTACAGCATCTTCTCTTCGATAATTACAGTTAATAACCCAAGAAACATTGTCAGTAGAGGAAAAGTGGTTCTGCCTCACAACTCATTCTAAACCCAAACAAAACAAAATGTATGCTTTTTTTCCAGGTAAACCACCAGACCCCTCCCCCCCCACCTCCTTTCTCTAACCTCACATCATCTCTCCTGTACCTCATACTAAACTCTTAGGTGTTACTATCGACTGTTCACTCAAATTTGACCTTCATATAGCCCACACCATCAAAAAAGTTAATAAAAAACTCAGTAGTCTCCATCGACACAAACAGAACCTAACAAACAGTTCTGCCCTCACAACTACTCATCTAATCTCCACTCTTCTGTATGCCTCATCCATTTTTACTAATCTAAAAAAGGGTGACCTCACAAAATTAGAAAGCTGCTACAATAAAATAGCCAAATTTGCCACAAACTTCAACTATAACACTTAAACTGTCTAGAACTACCAAACTTAACTTAAAGCATTCTTGCTCAACACCAAACTTTGTAACTGTCCCTTTCCCCCCTTAGCATTTCACACACTCGCTTTTCTCATCTTCCTCACCTTTTTCACCTTTCTCACCTCATTCCTGTTTCACCTTTCTCACTTCACTCCTACTGTTACTGGGGGTGTTTTTCTCAGATAACTCCTGCTGCAAATGCCCTGCCATATTATTCCTTTCACCATGGAGCTATATAGTAGAAAGTTCTATACTCTCACTGTATATCACTGATTGTTATAATCTTAATGTTGCTTGTTTCTTGTGCTTGCGACCTTGGAATTTTTTTTTTTTACTTTTTCTCACTGTGTATAATTGACATTATATAATCTTGTTATACTTTGTGATTGCTGCATTTGTAAACTTTTGTCTTATCTGTAGAGCTTTTTCTCCCTGGACCTCCACTGAAAAAGGACCTGTGTCCAGTCGGACCCCCCCGGTTAATAAATGTTTAATAAAATATATAAATGAATGTAAGACCAATGCAGATCAGCAAGATTGAAATATGTTTGGGTCATGTAAACACAATGCAAGTACAAGAAGTGTGGATCTGTAATCCTTATTCTGTCCTATGGCTTTAGATTTACCACTGAACGTGGAGATGTGTGGGATTGAATCACATGGTTGGGCAGTAATGCCATTGATGGCTTATTCAAAATTATCTTCTATGGTTTTGTTTTGCAGACTGTGACAGTTAAACTCAGTGTGCTGACACATGCTAATGTTATAAGGTGTATTAATGCATATTCTGTCATTATTCCATAGAGATTTATAACATTAAAGGAATTGTGATGGCCATTAGCTGAAATGGTTGAGTAATAAGGCAATATAAATGTTTTATGTATATGTGTAGGTTCAAATCTCAGTGTGGCATATTTTGGATGATATCTTTGTAGTCCAGCATTTCCTATTTAACAACAAATATGGAAAATCTATACTTGGTTGGGAAGTTATGCAGTACAGATTTTTATACATCTAGCAAGTGGCCGTGGTACAATGACCCCTGTAATGCTTGGTCCATGGATGGCTACGGATACCTCTGTTATTCACAAAGTTTCTAGAAATGCCATATTTCTGTTAATAATGATATAAGTACAAATGCTGGGTGTTACCTATACAGTTTGAATTGCACATTATTCTATAATCCATTACTTGTTTTTATTGACTGCCTTCCTAACTAAATTACATGCGCATGTATTAACTCCAACAAATAAACAGAAATTCCTTTAATATCTGTTTATGTTCTTTAAATGCAGACAAATGTTTTATTGCAAACTATGACAGTTGGAACTCTGAAGTGTTTTATTTGCGGGTTATTGCTTTGAGCAGCATGATGACATGATGTCACATTTGCATAGTTTTGTGGTTCAAATCCCCATCACATGGCAGCATTTGTACTTTTCTTTTACTTGCAATGTAATATACAATACAACTTCACATTTTATTGTGTGCAATTCTTCCCTGCTTATTTATAGATGTAAGTTGTTTAATTTTCATCAATCCATGCCATTATAGCCAAGATCAATTAGGTAGGCAAGTTGAGTTCAGGTTTGTAGTATGAGTATAGGTGAAAGTTGTAGGTTTCAACCCTGGTTCCTCTGGTTTGTTTACATAAATCCTTATATGTGCACAGTACTGAAAGCGACACAGCAATGACTGAATGTGCAAAATGTGAAACAATATTTTATGTCAAGGATAATGGTATGTAATACTGACTATTCGTTCACTGTTTTGTTGTTGTGCATAGCAATTATTATATACTGACTTGAAGCATTTCTTCTGTTGCTGTAATGCATCCTGTTTTCCTGTTTGCAGGTGATGAAGACTGCACCAGAAATCGTGCATTATGCATAGAGTGCATGCACAGGCTTGAGGAGCAGTGGAGGGAGAGAGGTATGTGTTATCACTGTCCACCTTTAGTTCTTTATAAATACTCCTAACATAGTTAAAATGGTGTCAGTATACTCCCGGAGGGTCTTACACAGACCAGCGACTGGTGTCTTAGTCACAGTCTCAAACTGAATGCAAAGAAATGCATCATCATTCCCTTCATCACAAACAATGTCCCTTCACACTATTGAATCAACAACAATAGTCTAAGTACCCACAAAATGGTAAGGGACTTTGGTGCACAAGTTGACCATGGTCTACAGCAGTAAGGAAGGCTTTCTATTTAGCATACTTGATTAGTAAAGGGATCACCTCAAGAGCAAAAGAGGTTATAGCCCCTCTATATTCAGCACTGATCTGGCCCATAATTGTGTATAAAACTCCATTTGGCATGAACCATGCAAAGCACCTGCAGCAACTGGACAGACCTCAGAGGTTTCTAACAAAGAAGATCAAGGGACTCCAGCATGTGCCTTACATAGACCGACTAAAGTCCCTGTCACTATACTATGTATCATATAGACTTCTTAGGGGAGACTTATGCCTGGCTTACAGAGCAATCTCAGACCCAAACCTAATGAGCCTGCTGCATATCCATAAATCAAATGGGACTAGAGCTACCCACTCCAGGGACCTAAATATGGCCTGTGACTTAAATAGGACATGCTGGTGGGATAGATTTATCTCTCAGCAACTGCTGCATCTTTGGAATAGGCTACTTATTCATATGAAACAGAGCATCTCTATGACACTGTTCAAATGGAACCTGGATGAGTGGATGGGACACCATACGTTCCTACCAGGCATAGTGGCCTCAACCTTCCTAGACATGGGCAGTCATTACTAAATGCAATCTTTGCTATTAACTAACATTTCTATGGTATTACATTAGGATGGAACAGCTGGGCTTGAAATGACCTTCAGGTCGATAGCCTAATAATCTGCTATGATCCTATGATCTTATGAAAACTTAATGTTTAAATATGTATTTTTGGATCCTTCAGGCATGCTAATGTTTATGTCATTATTATTTATTTGTTTATTCCATTAATGCATCTGCAAGATAAGTGTACTATTCATTGATTTATTGTGAATCTTAATGTGTACATAAATTTAAGCTTGATATTATCTTAGGAGTTATCAATAGGACTTTTGGATAACTAGACACATCCAAAATGAAAGGCATCTCTGTTTAACTGTCATATTGATGTTGATGTGATTGTTTCACCTATAAGTTGTGTATAGTGTTACTGCTGTTTGAACAGTAGATAATGACAAACTTGTTTGTGTGATAGTGATTCTCATTAAATATTATGTTGTGTATAGCCTCAGCCTGCCTATTTGACTGCTGAATGGGTGTCTGCTGTCTCAACATTCTCAATACTGTCGTCAAACATTTATTGACATGTATTTGAGTTCCACACCGCATGCAATGCTTTATAACTACATTGTGATAGTTTGTTAAGCACATTACATACCATTTCCTGTCATTGTTGTGCCACAAGCCACACATGCTTTTCTGGTATGTCTAAAGTGTATAACTGTATATTCATGATCATTATTACGTTGTTTTAACTGTACATGCAGGTACATTTATAAGTGTAATACAAACGTAGGTAGTGACTGTGATATATTTGTTGAGGGACAATTACAAATGTATGTCTTACATAATTTCTAGCTGTTACATGTTTTTGCTGTGCTTGTTATTGTGCAGTTGTTTTAAGCATTTCAATTCCTTTCCAGTTATATAGTGTTGTGATGTCATCCATTAAGCATGTTGCATTGCTCCTCTTATTTGCATATACATTTTAAGTACCATTGCCTTTTATTTTTACAATATATTTTGAGCACACATATTTTCTCACGGGATGCCAATATAACACATTACATGCACATAATAATACAGTATAATGGAAATTTAAATGCCATGCTCACACCTCAACATCAGTGTGTGAGGCACATATTACGTAATGTATAGTGGTCAATATTACTAATGCATTTCTCTCAGAGTCTATGACTGATATTGGTATAAGGCATGTATGATGACTGGATTACACTAGAAGCCATATTCCCAAAGGTATGCTATCAGTGTCACTGTTAACCTACACTGTACAAAGTCTTTTGGAATGGAGCTCCATGTCAGTGTTGTATGGCATACTTGTCTTGAGATGTAATGATATGTATGTCTGTGTGCTGTGTACATATGTGTTTTGCATATGTACTGATGGCTGCTATGTCAGTAAATTAACAGGTAATAGCAGAATCATGTCTGATAAACTGAGTACTGCATGCCATGCATTGCACTGAGAACTGCATGCCATGTATTGCACTGGGTACTGCATGCCATGTATTGCACTGAATACTGCATGCCATGCATTCCACTGAGTACTGCATGCCATATATTCCACTGAATACTGCATGCCATTTATTGTACTGAGTACTGCATGTCATGTATTGCACTGGGTACTGCATGCCATGTATTGCACTGGGTACAGGATGTCATGTATTGCACTTGGTACTGCATGCCGTGTATTCCACTGGTTACTGCATGCCATGTATTGCACTGAGAAATGCATGCCATGTATTGCACTAGATACTGCATGCCATGTATTGAACTGGGTACTGCATGCCATGTATTGCACTGGAGTAACATACTAACACTGTATGATGGGTGCACTGGCCCACACATGGCCTTCTATTCATATAATCAATATATGAATATTAGGACATTGAGAATGTTGCATAATAATAATGGAACTATATTTATTATTATTGCAACTTTATGTCTTCTGTTATAGAAGGTAAAAATAAACCCTATGGACCATATCTGCTGATAGTTACTATGCAATGACAAATGTACTGTATTCTGATATACCTTGAGAAAACATTTCCCATGTCCTGTCTCATATGTTTTGATGATGTTTATTGCATATCATATACTCTCTTTACAATTATATAAGTGCACATCTGCTTGTGTTTTATTACAGATATGTTTGACATATGACTGTGATGTTTATTACAAACAGTTGTGAATATTATTATGGATTGAATTCATGCCTTACATCACATACAATTATTTCTGCTGAATAGTTGCATACTTGAGCTGCAACAACTTAATTACAAGCTGAGATAAGTACAAACATGCAATGTTATAAGATAGTACTGCATTTTTTTCTGTTGTATTGTTTCATTGAATATTGTGTTAAAAATAGTACTACATTATTTATTTAATCACTGAAAATTGTGAGTTCTCTCTGTGACTGCAGTTGATTTATTCTTCTCACTTCATTGATATCCGGTGTAGAAGTCTTAGCCTAGAGGGCTTCTCTGTGCCTTAAAGTCTTAGCCCCTTATCTCTGAAATTATTTCTGCTGAATAGTTGCAAACTTGAGCTGCAACAACTTTATTACAAGCTGAGATAAGTACAAACTTGCAGTGTTATAAGATAGTACTGCATTTTTTTCTGTTTTATTGTTTCATTGAATATTGTGTTAAAAATAGTACTACATTATTTATTTGTTCACTGAAAATTGTGAGTTCTCTCTGTGTCTGCAGTTAGTTAGTTTATTCTTCTCACTTTATTGATATCTGGTGTAGAAGTCTAAGCCTAGAGGGCTTCTCTGTGCCTTAAAGTCTTAGTCCCTTATCTCTGAAATTATTTCTGCTGAATAGTTGCATACTTGAGCTGCAGCAACTTTATTACAAGCTGAGATAAGTACAAACCTGCAGTGTTACAAGATAGTACTGCATTTTTTCTGTTTTATTGTTTCAATGAATATTGTTTTAAAAATAGTACTGCATTATTTATTTGTTCACTGAAAATTGTGAGTTCTCTCTGTGGCTGCAGTTAGTCTGTTTATTCTTCTCACTTCATTGATATTTGGTGTAGAAGTCTTAGCCTAGAGGGCTTCTCTGTGCCTTAAAGTCTTAGTCCCTTATCTCTGAAATTATTTCTGCTGAATAGTTGCATACTTGAGCTGCAACAACTTTATTACAAGCTAAGTACAAACTTGCAGTGTTATAAGAAAGTACTGCATTTATTCTGTTTTATTGTTTCATTGAATATTGTGTTAAAAATAGTACTACATTGTTTATTTGTTCACTGAAAATTGTGAGTTCTCTCTGTGTCTGCAGTTAGTTGGTTTATTCTTCTCACTTCATTGATATTTGGTGTAGAAGTCTTAGCCTAGAGGGCTTTTCTGTGCCTTAAAGTCTTATTCCCTTATCTCTGATATTATTTCTGCTGAATAGTTGCATACTTGAGATGCAACAACTTTATTACAAGCTGAGATAAGTACAAACTTGCAGTGTTATAAGATAGTACTGCATTTTTTTTCTGTTTTATTGTTTCATTGAATATTGTTAAAAATAGTATTGCATTATTTATTTGTTCACTGAAAAATTGTAAGTACTCTCTGTGTCTGCTTTTAGTTAGTTTATTTTTCTCACTTCATTGATATTCAGTGTAGAAGTCTTAGCCTAGAGGGCTTCTCCTTGCCTTAAAGTCTTAGTCCCTTATCTCTGAAATTATTCTTGCTGAATAGTTGCATACTTAAGCTGCAACAACTTTATTACAAGCTAAGTACAAACTTGCTGTGTTATAAGATAGTACTGCATTTTTTCTGTTTTATTGTTTCATTGAATATTGTGGTAAAAATAGTACTGGATTATTTATTTGTTTACTGAAAATTGTGAGTTCTCTCTGTGGCTGCAGTTAGTTGGTTTATTCTTCTCACTTCACTGATATTCAGTATAGAAGTCTTAGCCTAGAGGGCTTTTCTGTGCCTTAAAGTCTTAGTCCCTTATCTCTGAAATTATTTCTGCTGAATAGTTGCATACTTGATCTGAAACAACTTTATTACAAGCTGATATAAGTACAAACTTGCAGTGTTATAAGATAGTACTGCATTTTTTTCTGTTTTATTGTTTCATTGAATATTGTGGTAAAAATAGTACTGGATTATTTATTTGTTTACTGAACATTCTGAGTTCTCTCTGTGTCTGCAGTTAGTTGGTTTATTCTTCTCACTTCACTGATATTCGGTATAGAAGTCTTAGCTTAAAGGGCTTTCTGTGCCTTAAAGTCTTAGTCCCTTATCTCTGAAATTATTTCTGCTGAATAGTTGCATACTTGAACTGCAACAACTTTATTACAAGCTGAGATAAGTACAAACTTGCAGTGTTATAAGACAGTACTGCATTTTTTCTGTTTTATTGTTTCATTGAATGTTGTGTTAAAATAGTGCTGCATTGTTTATTTGTTCACTGAAAATTGTGAGTTCTCTCTGTGTCTGCAGTTAGTTGGTTTATTCTTCTCACTTCATTGATATTTGGTGTAGAAGTCTTAGTTTAGAGGGCTTCTCTGTGCCTTAAAGTCTTAGTCCCTTATCTCTGAAATAATTTCTGCTGAATAGTTGCATACTTAAGCTGCAACAACTTTATTACAAGCTAAGTACAAACTTGCTGTGTTATAAGATAGTACTGCATTTTTTTCTGTTTTATTGTTTTATTGAATGTTGTGTTAAAATAGTACTGCATTGTTTATTTGTTCGCTGAAAATTGTGAGTTCTCTCGGTGTCTGCAGTTAGTTGATTTATTCTTCTCACTTCATTGATATTCAGTGTAGAAGTCTTAGCATAGAGGGCTTCTCTGTGCCTTAAAGTCTTAGTCCCTTATCTCTGAAATTATTTCTGCTGAATAGTTGCATACTCGAACTGCAACAACTTTATTACAAGCTGAGATAAGTACAAACCGACAGTGTTATAAGATAGTACTGCATTTTTTGTTTTATTATTTCATAGAAATTTGTGTTAAAAATAGTGCTGCATTATTTGTTTGTTCACTGAAAATTACAAGCTGAGATAAGTACAAACTTGCAGTGTTAGAAGATAGTAAGATAGAACTGCATTTTTTTCTGTTTTATTGTTTCATTGACTATTGTGTTAAAAATAGTACTGCATTAATTATTTGTTCAATGAAAATTGTGAGTTCTCTCTGTGTCTGCAGTTAGTTAGTTTATTCTTCTCACTTCATTGATATTTGGTGTAGAAATTTTATCCTAGAGGGCTTCTCTGTACCTTAAAGTCTTAGCCCCTTATCTCTGAAATTATTTCTGCTGAATAGTTGCATACTTAAGCTGCAACAACTTTATTACAAGCTAAGTACAAACTTGCAGTGTTATAAGATAGTACTGCATTTTTCTGTTTTATTGTTTCATTGAATATTGTGTTAAAATAGTACTGCATTGTTTATTTGTTCACTGAAAACTGTGAGTTCTCTCTGTGTCTGAGGTGAGTTGGTTTATTCTCCTCACTTCATTGATATTCAGTGTAGAAGTCTTAGCCTAGAGGGCTTCTTTGTGCCTTAACGTCTTGGTCCCTTATCTCTGAAATTATTTCTGCTGAATAGTTGCTTACTTGAACTGCAACAACTTTATTACAAGCTGAGATAAGTACAAACTTGCAGTGTTATAAGATAGTACTGCGTTTTTTTCTGTTTTATTATTTCATAGAATTTTTTGTTAAAAATAGTACTGCATTATTTATTTGTTCACTGAAAATTGTGAGTTCTCTTTGTGTCTGCAATTGGTTTATTCTTCTCACTTCATTGATATTCGGTGTAGATATCTTAGCCTATAGGGCTTCTCTGTGCCTTAAAGTCTTAGTCCCTTATCTCTGAAATTATTTCTGCTGAATAGTTGCATACATGAGCTGCAACAATTTTATTACAAGCTGAGATAAGTACAAACTTGCAGTGTTAGAAGATAGTAAGATAGAACTGCATTTTTTTCTGTTTTATTGTGTCATTGACTATCGTGTTAAAAATAGTACTGTATTATTTATTTGTTCACTGAAAATTGTGAGTTCTCTCTGTGTCTGCAGTTAGTTTTTCCCATCCACCCTCCCTGTTCTTGTTTTGGTATTAATTTTACTGGCTTTGGAATTGACTGCCCCTCCTGTAAATTTGTGTTTGAACACTCCTCCTAGACCCATCTCATTTGCTCACCCAACCGAGTACAGTGAAGCCATATTTTGATTTCAGACACTCCTTCCCTTCCCATCTGTTCAGCCCTGTCCCAGCTCTATCCTAGTCTAGTCTCATTAGCTCATCCTGCCTAATACAGAGAGAACATCTGAGTAGGCATACCCACTTAGGCCATGAACTTGTCTGATTGAAGACTGCTGAAACAGGGCTCAATTCTTAGGGTTTTTACTGGTTAATTGGGTAATTTGTTTAAATCAGTTTGTTTGTTTTCCATTGTTATATATAAAAAAAAACAAACAAAAAAAAAAAACAAATTTGCACTTTACCTGCTTTTACTGTATTTGTGTTTCTTCCCACTTTATTACCTTATTTTGCTTTTGTCTCTTCTTAAAAGTACTCAATTGTGTTTATTCTGCTGCATTTATTACTTCTTGGTAGTAGCCTGATTAAATTGTAACTGTTATTTTATGTCTTTTGGTTAAAGCACTTGGGATTCAGACCAGTTGTTTTACACTGAGAAGGCTTGTGGTCTGCACTGTTGTGGAAGGACAGGTAGCTTACATCCTTCTAAGTTGGGAATTGCTGATTGAAGGCTCAGTGTCTGTTATTCTACAAGCACATTAGTTCTAGTTTAAACACTTGGGCTTCAGGCCAGTTATTTTACATTAAGAATGTTTGTGGTCTGCACTCTTATGGGAGGAGAAGCTTGATCCTGCCCTTCTGAGCTGGGAATTTCTGGTTAAAGGCTTATTGTGCCTGCTTATTTGAACTGTTTCTTTCTGAATTTTGTGTGCCTTCTTTGCTGTAGCCTAGAAGTTAGTAGTTTATTGGCCATTTTGGGCTAATTTCTATCTGTTTTATTTCCCTGCTATAAAAAACACATTTGTGCATTCTTTTGCACTTGTATTCAGCTTGGCGAGTGCCTGCCAGGTGTCCTGCAGAGTTCTACAGCAGCAGAGAGACAAAAAAGAGAATTTGGAGTGATTAAATATCATTTTTCTGCATTTTCCTACTGTCTTTATCTAAGTCTGCCTAAAACGCCATTTTTTTTTTGTTTCTGTGATTTAAAAGGCTTGTTTCTGCTACATATTGTACTTATTTGCTGCCTGCACTTGAACTAAGTCACTTTTGTGTTTAATTAATCTGTTTAACTGTTGTAGGCTACACACTAAAGTGTGATAGCCATTTCTGTGCATTTAAAGTGCTTTTTATTGTATCTGCTTTATTTTCTGAAAAAAAAAAAAAAAAAAAAAAAAATACTTGTTTCCCACCTTTCTGAACTAGTATAGTCCAGTTTTCAGGTTATTGCTGAATTCAGGGCTGTGTTACAAGTTTTTGTGTTGCCCATACCTTACTTGGATAGAAGGAGGTTTCTCTGTTCACCTGTGAGAGAGGGGAGCTTTGAGCAGCCTATCTGTCCCTGGAGGAGTGGTTTCAACCCAGAAGTTACCATTTTGAGCTAATTTCTATCTCTTTAATTTCCTTGCTATAAAAACCGCATTTGCACAGTTTTGCTTGAACTAGGGTTAAACTATTCCTTGCTCCATGAAATCTACTCTTCAATTTTTCCCTTGGAACTAGACAAACTTTCAACTTAGGCACTCAAACCATTCATTTCACAGCCAAGCACTTGCTCAAAACTCATAGCAAGTACTAATTAAAAGTAGCACTAGACTCCCCCTATACTGTCCAGAAGGACAAGGCTCTCTATTTGTCCCTACCAGCCAATCAGTAATACAGCTCACTTTACCTATTCAGGCATGTCCAAAGGGCAGTTTCAGGTGTACTCTCCAGTCCAACTGGTGAATCAGGGCATTTTGAGAGAATGTTACAACTGCCTCATGTACACAGACAACCCTCTTCGTCCTACCACCAAACACTAATATATGCGAGAGATGCAGTTATACAGCCAAACTGGAGGCAAAGCTCTTACAACCCAAGACTGGAACTGACAATCAAGAGGAGAAGGAAAATACTTGCAACACACCACCAGTCTCACATAGACCTACTAAACCAACACCAGCAAATAACACACATAAATACACAAAAACATACTCAGAGGCTCTAAATAAAAATCTGCAAAAGCAATAGAGATGTCCAAAGCAGACACCCAAGCAACCTCCACACCCCATCTCAAACCATGAAACACATACTTCACATAATCAGTGTCCCATGCAATCACAGCCCTTAAGGCAAAATAACAAACCCAAAACACTAGTAATAGGTGACTCTATAGTCAGGCATACTGATGTCCCACTAACTAGGCTGGACAAGGAGAAGGTTACAGTTAGCTGCCTTTCAGGTGCCAGGTCCACCACATAACACAAGCACTCAGGTCACTCAAGAACAAGTACAAATATGACTCTGTCATTGTCCATGTTGGTATGAATGATCTGAGACGTACCTCCCTGGATTACATGAAAAGAGATATGGAAGAGCTCTCTGATCACGTAGCCCAAGCTGATATGACCCTGACCCTGAGTAGCATCCTACCCTCACCAAAAATGATGCCACAGTATAAAGAAAAAATGATCAATTTCAACAATTGGCTAAGTTTCTGGTGTCATTCAAAGGGGATCCAGTATCTGTCTGCCTGGGATGACATGCTTGACAAGCCACGTTGCTTCGCAAGAGATGGCTTGCACCTGTCACCCTTAGGCTTTCGAATACTGGCCAAGGATTTTGCCGCTCCCATAGTGCCTTTTTTAGGCAAGGCTCAAAAGACAAACCCACCACCGTAAATAGCACAAGTAACCAAAAACTAAGGGTAATGCTACTCAACGCCAGAAGTCTAAACCTCTAAATGCATGCACTCAAAGCACTCCTCAGTATGGAGAACATCGATATCTGTACAGTAACAGAAATCTGGTTTAAGGCTCCAGAGAGCATCCCAGCACTACCAGGCTATAATTCATACCATACTTTTTGGCCACAGAACCCGGACCGAAACACAAAAGGCGGGGGTGTATCTATATTCATCAAGGATACCCACACCTCCAGGTTAGTGGTACAGCACAATGCCTCAGAGATCATCCATGTGCCACTAACAATGGGCAAAACTGCAATTCAAATTGCAGCTTACTACAGATCACCCACCATGACCCAGGACTGCCATTCCACGTTTCTGGAGACACTGGAAAATATGAAGGTCCTACCAAATGCCCTAATATTGGGTGATTTCAATTACCCAAACATTAACTGGGAGAACTATTCAAGTACTAACTCCCTTGCCCAATGCTTCCTAGAATTTATAAACTCGAATGCCTTGGATCAACTGGTCAACACCCCCACCAGAGGTGACAACATATTGGACCTGGTCATCACCAACATGGGCAACTGGTGTTCTACACCAGTGGTCAACCCCTTGCTGGTTAGATCAGACCATAGACTAATCACTCTGGATATCCACATTCTGCCCCCACCCCCAATCAAGGAAACCACAGTGAAAAACTTTTCAAAAGCGAACTTCACATTACTTAAAACCAAGGTGGAAAGGTTCACAGCCCCCATGCTAAAGCACAACACTGTCCAAGCTGCTGAATTCCTTACAAAGGCACTCTATGAGCACCTGCAAGAATGCATGGATCATGCTATCCCAAGAAAAAACAAGACTCACTCCTCCAAGAAAAGGAAACCAGTCTGGTGGACCCCTGCCATAAACAAGCTATAAAATAGAAGAAGAAAACTAGTACAGAAAAGAGTAAAATCCTAAGAAGGAAAGACATCCCTAATCAGTATCAGCAAGAAACTACGATCCCTCATAAAATCATCCAAGGCTAGCTTCGAAAGAAAAATTGCCAAGGACTCCAAAGATAACCACAAAGCGTTCTTTAGCTTTGTCAAGAACCTAAGTGGAAACTCTCAGATCTGCTCTGAGGTAGTGCAGAATGGCACAAAATACACTGAAATGACTGAAATTGCTAACATTCTGGCAGACAGATTTAGTGCAAACTTCACCCCCCCTCTCACCCCCTAAAGGGTCCATAACCATACAAGAAGAAGGTAGGGCCCCAGCAATCACTGACACACAGGTGAAAACAGCCCTATCCAAAGCCAAAAACATAGCTTCAATGGGACTGGATGGTGTCCCAGGCTATGTCTTACATGAACTCCAAAATGAACTAACCCCTCACCTAAACACACTGTTCAACTCAGCCTCTCTACAAGCTACGTACTCATAGAGTGGCGCACAGCAACAGTTATCACGCTTTACAAGGGTGGAGCCACAATGGACCCTGGGAACTATTGCCCTATAAGTCTGATTAGCCTGGTCTACAAGGCTATGGAGTGCATCATCATGGAACTCATTAACAGAGACATTGGGAACCTCCAAACATTAGACCCTACCCAGTTTGGCTTTGTTAAGGGCAGATCATGCCTCCTAAACCTGGTGGACTTCTTTGAGATAATTACCAAGGCTTTAGACTAGGGAAAGGAGGTCCACACAGCCTACCTAGACCTCGCAAAGGCTTTCAACACTATTCCCCATTCTGGTATTATAGAAAAGCTCACCAGCCTGAATATAAACCCCTACATCATGAGATGGGTTGCCAATTGTCTCATGAATAGAACCCACACGGTGAGAGTTGCAGGCTCTAGGTCCGACTCTAAACCGGTTACAAGTGGCATCCCCCAGGGCTCAGTCCTGGGACCCCTCCTGTTCGGTATATACTTCTCAGAGGTACAGGCAAGCACAGGAGGACTATGGCTGACCAAGTTCGCGGATGACTGCAAACTGGGGGACATAATTGACTCTCCAGCTGATACAGACATCCTCCAGAAGGATCTCACTCAGACAGATACCTGGTGTCAAAATCATGGCCTCAAGCTAAATGCCAAAAAGTGCATAGTCATCCCCTTTGGAAAAAACAAAGTACCCATGAACTACCACATATGTGGTAGTCCCCTAAATACAGAAAATGAAGTAAGGGATCTAGGGACCCAAGTAGATAGTAATCTCTCCTTTGATAATCATATTGCCAAGGTGGTTAGGAAATCCTTCTATGTGGCCCACCTAATCATAAAAGGGTTCACATCTAGGACAAAAGAGGTTATTGTGCCCCTCTACTCATCACTCATCAGACCCATCATAGAGTACAATGCCCCATTTGGGATGTACATTACAAGACACCTGCAACAGCTGGAAAGACCACAGAAGTACCTCACCAAGTGGATTACTGGCCTCAAACAGATGCCCTATGCAGCCCGACTGAAGAAACTCCAGCTATACTCGGTTGCATACCGCCTACTCAGAGGTGATCTCTGCCTGACATACAAGGCCATGTCCAACCCAGAATTAATGGACATGCTCCACCTAAAAAAAAACAAATCCCCGAGAGCCACACGCTGTAGTGATCTAACCCTCACTATAATGATAAATAGGACTTGCTGGAGGGATAGATTTCTGTCCCAGAGACTCCCCCATGCTTTGGAACAGCATTCCAATCTATATTAGGCAGACACCCTCACTAACACTCTTCAAGAGAAACCTTGATGAGTGGATGGGAAACAGAAAATTTAGCCCGGGGATCACTGTAGTGGCTCTGCTGGACAGAGGCACAGGGAACTAATGGCTTTGCTGGACAGAAGCACAGGGAACTAATCTAAGGGGGCGGCGAAAGCCAACACATTCTGGCTAGGCTTGCATATGCCCTCGGGCAGATAGCCTAGTACTTACCTATGAATCTATGAACCTATATGGTGCTATAGCTGGATAAGGTCATATAGTATTGTAATATCACATACATAATAATTACCACATGTAGATTGTGTACATTTGTATAACATGTTATGTAATCATTGATTTTTGGTGAATACCTGTTATGTATGTATAATGTTTTTTTTTCCTGCGTTGAACTTTTACAGAGTGTGGGACCTGTAGTGGCTCACCAAATGTATGCTGAAAATGACAGAGTGTCACACCACTGCCAGCCAACCTAGACTCTCAGGACCAGAATGATGACCATGAGAGGGACAATGATGACAAGAGACCAGGATTTGCATGCAACATTGTCCCTGCTGCACATCATAGAAGATGTCCACCACCATGCCAGGGAGACAATTTTCAAGACCAAATTCAGGATGTAGTGTCAGACAGATGATGGATCTGATGGGCAACTTCTTTCAGGATGTGATGCAGGCCATGCACAACTTCTTCCATGAGATCAATAGAAAGATCTTTCATGATGTTCGACTCAATCAGGGTGGCCCCTCAGTGTGTGATCCCCTTTTGTAATGCTACCACCATGGTGTTTTCCATATCCAACTATTTACAGTATAGCCACAATAGTGCAGGCATCGCATACTGCTGTCATGCTTTTCTTCATTCGTCGCAATAGTGCAGCGGTTAGTGTTGTCATCTGTCATGCTTTTCTGACATACATTATACACTGCAAATACAGTATGTCATATGTGGCATTATCTTGCTGCTGCAGTGTGACACACTTTACCAAATTACGCATGTGGTAACCATTATTATTTACATGATCATGCTATCATTATTACATACATTGCTGTATATGGACTGAGGTGCTATTCCTTAAATGTGTGTGTGTGTGTGTGTGTGTGTGTGTGTGTGTGTGTGTGTGTGTGTGTGTGTGTGTGTGTGTGTCTACTCCAATGCATGTAGTGCAGCATAATATTGTTAAGTCTGTCTAATATACTGTGGCCCTGTATGTGACAGATATGACTGTTGTGGTTAGCATAATGCATGTGAGATATGATTGTTTTGCTTGTGTTGTTCTAGTATATACTTACGTGGGATGACAGTGGCTCACATGCTGTATTATTTCCACTGTTATCACATAACACTTTAAGGTGGATCTTGTGTGCTTATTTGCTTATGTTATCCATGTGTATGCACTGCACCCATTTATGTATTGCTTGTTGCTGTTTTATGCCTGTTCAACAATATGACAAGTCCCTGCTTTTGTGATTTTAGGTAATATTGTTGGTTCATGCTGTCACACTGGTACAATGGCCTTGTTTGTGACATGTACTGGCAAATATTGTGCCATTTTGTATTACAGTACTATGAATGTATTTTTCACATACTCCATTGACTTTCACTGGTCCATTAGTGAATATATGAAGGCAATGTATTCTTTATCATCATTCATGATTCCCCCAGTTTGTCTATATATTGCATATGTCAATAGCCAGTCTTTTTGATAATAGCTTATATTTTGAAATGCATACACAGATTTGTATTTGTCCACATGTATGCATTTGTAGTACATATAGGTTCATAGGTTCATAAGTAGGTACTTGGCTAATGGCCCAAGGGCCTACGTAAGCCTAGCCAACAAGGTTTCCTGGTTTACGTCACTGAAGAAAGTTAATTTCCTGTGCACCTGTCAAGCAGAGCCACAGAAGTGATCGCCGGGGTGTATTTCCTATTTCCCATCCACTCATCAAGATTTTTATTGAAGAGTGCTAATGAGGAACTTTGCTTGACATAGATGGATAGCTTGTTCCAGAGTATAGGAAGTCTCTGGGATAGGAAACTATCCCTCCAGCATGTCCTGTTTATTGTGGTGACAAGGTTTAGGTCCCTAGAGCATGTAGCTCGGAGGGATTGGGATTTCTTTAGGTGTAGCATGTTCAACAGCTCTGGGTTTGACATAGCTTTATATGTTAGGCAGAGATTTCCTCAGAGTAGGCAATATGCTACAGAGTAAAGCTGGAGTTTTTTGAGATGGTCAGTGTAGGGCATCTGTTTGAGGCCAGTAATCCTCTTTGTGAGGTACTTCTATGGCCTTTTAAGCTGCTGCAGACATCTTGAGAGGTACATTCCAAAAGGGGCATTGTATTCTATAATGGGTCTAATGAGTGCCGAGTAGAGAGGAACAATGACCTCTTTTTTCCTGGATGAGAACCGTTTAGTGATGAGGTGTGTCACATAGAAGGAGTTCCTGATTACTGTGGCGATGTGATTATCAAAGGAGAGACTACTGTCCACCTGGGTCCCAAGGTCTCTTATCACACATTCAGCATTAAGTAGACTGCCGTTTATGTGGTAGTTCATGGGTACAGAGTTTTTACCAAAGGGGATGACAATACACTTTTTGGCATTGAGCTTGAGGCCATGCCTCTGACACCAGGCATCTGTTTCAGTGAGGTCCGTCTGTAGGATGTCCACATTATTTGGGGACTCAACTGTGGCTCTTTGGTTGCAGTCATCTGAAAACTTCATTAGCCAGAGGCCTTCTGTTTTAGCCTGTACTTCAGAGAAATAGATACCAAACAGTAGTGGTCCCAGGAGTGAACCCTGTGTTACTCCACTTGTCACTGGTTTGAAGTCAGATTTGGAGTCTGCATCTTTTACAGTGTGGGATGCACTGATTTACTTGGATGTGCATGTGTATGACTATATTATGACTGAGACACAAGCACTCTTGTAATATGTGACTGGTTATATGCACTTATTCCATTTTACTGTGCTGTACTGTTGTTCACAGGACTGTCCTTTGATCAGTCCTACACATGTGTGTTACTATTTATATCAAGAACAGTGATTCTGGCACCTGTTGTAATATGCTTGCATATCAGTATATATGTGTATGTGATATCCCAAAGTACATTTGGTGTGCACCTATGCCAATTGCTGTTTAACTATTGCACATTACTGTCTGTCATGTCATAGACATGTTTAGAGCCATTACAAATCCACTAATCCCATGTCATACTTTGGCCACTTGTTTCAATGTACTTTGCAAGGACTTGCAGTCCATTCTGGGTTGTAGACACATGCATCTGCACAGTTTCTCCTTAGACAGGGTTGTCCTGCTTTATTCTGTACCTACCTTCTCCTGCTGGCATTTCTCCTGTGAACAGCACTTACAATCCAGCTTTAAATTCTACCATTCAAATGTTTGGTACACTTTGTGAGAAACAGTTTAAAACTATGAAAAGTTATATGTTAAATTCTAATTTGCCTGAAGGGGAAAAAAGGGCTCTGTTTAATTTAAGTAACAACAATAAAGTTAGAGTTATGAAAGCAGACAAGGGGGGTTCATTAGTGGTTATGAAGACTACTTCTTATGAACAAGCTATGCTTTCTTTACTTGCTGATGACAATTGTTATAAAGCAGTTAGTAGTGAATACATCCTCAGCTGCTTTAGAAATTTGGATACTATTTTATTCGATTTATTTTGTGATATCAGCATAGACTTTGATACTTACAGGTTTTTACAAGTGGAATACCCCAAAATGGCTGTGATGTTTGGTATTCCCAAAGTACATAAAAATCGTACCTGTCCCCCTTTTAGGCCTATTGTATCTGCACGTACTCTAAGACGGAGACCATTTTCAGTTTGGCTTGACAGCATCTTTAATCCACTAGTTCAGAAATCTAGATTTTATTTACGAGACTCTTGGCATTTACTAGAATTGTTAAATGAGCTTAATGTGGCAGACGTTTCTTCTTCTTCTTTTTATTTTGCTAGTTTAGATGTTACTTCATTATATACTAGCATAGATCAGGAGGTTGGCCTAGAATATCTGAGAGAATATTTGACAGAGTATACAGCCCTTGAAAATGTTATGGTCAACACTGCTTGTATACTTATGGAGTTAGTTCTTACCAATAATTTTTTCAAATTTGGCAAGAGATTTTTTCAACAAATATCTAGGGTACCTATGGGGTCTAGAGTAGCACCTTCATTTGCCAACATTGTCATGGCCCTTTGGGAATTGAAACATCTTTATGTGGTGCCTTTTGTAGAAATAATTTATTTTACAGGCGATACATAGATGATTTAATTTTTCTTTGGAAGGGCAGCTATGACAGTTTTTTACTCTTTGTTGAGCATCTTAATAGTAGTACAAACCTTTTTGAATTTTACTATTGGTAATTTTGGGGACTCCATAGATTTTTTGGGTTTACATCTCACTTTTGACACCAACACCCTGAGATTTCAAAGTCAGATATTTAGAAAGAATACCTTTGTCAATCAATATTTACACAGAGAGAGTTTACATCCTGTTCATATGAAAAGTGGGGTGGTCAAAGGTCAGTTCATACGACTCAGTAGATTGACCACTGAACATTCGATTTTTTTTAGAAGAGGTAGATAAATTGTTAAGCTTTTTTCAACAATGAGGTTATGATTTGAACTGACTTTGCAAGATAGTTCAGGAAGTTAAACAGCTTAGAGTGACTTCAGCACGTCGAATTTTGGACAACAATGTCACTCTAAGGGTTACATCTCACAGTGTTACAAATAATGGATATACGGATTTTACGTTAGCTTTTCCTATACCTATTTGTAATGAGATGAGTGTAATAAGAAAGATTCTCATGGAACATTGGAAGATAATAATGAGCAATACAGAATTAGTCAAGATTTTAGGTGCAAAACCATTTTTTTGTTACAAAAAGGTCACTAGTATTAAGCAAATTCTAGAATCCAAGAGAAATCAGATCACAAGTTCAGTGATTTGTTCAGTTGGAAGTTTTTCATGTGGTAGATGCAGACAGTGTAGACACATGAGTAATGTGTCTAGCTTAGAATTTAAACATTTAAAAGGAAAGTTTGCAGCTAGAGCGTGATATGATTGTAGTACGACCAATGTGGTATATTGTGCAACATGTGATACATGCCAAAAATTTTATATTGGGAAAACTATTAGAGCATTAAACAAAAGAATTTATGAGCATAGTTTAGCCATAAAGAAAAAAGATGTCAACAATGCTCTCGCTGTTCATGCCACAGAATGCGTTTTGTTTAAGAAGTTTTCTTTTTTTGTTTTGGAAAGGGTCGACACTGACTTGTTCTCTGGGGACTACAAGACACTTTTGGAGTGTAAGGAAAGTTTGTGGCAAATATTGTTAATAGCTGATGAACCTCCTGGCCTCAATGGGGCAGTCAACATGAAATGTTTTCTGCACATGGCCAGAATTAAATAATTGTATAAATTCAATTTTTATTTGTTAATTTATGCATATATATTTAAATCATTAGATTATATGTTGTTAAGTCAGAAATATGTACATTAATCATTTGATCAATATTATTTATTTTTTTAAAAAAACATTTGAATATAAATAGAAAGGTTACTTTAAGGTTTTTAAATGGTAAGTCATGTGATTTGATATCAAGTGGTATTTAAGCAGTTTGTAATGAATGTAATGTTTGTTCTGATGAAGCTCATGTGCATTAAAGTGAGTGAAAGCACTTAACAAAGTTACTGTGGTGGTCCTGTGGTTGGATTTATTGTCTCAGTTCAGTTCTTTCGGTGTCTTTTGTTATTTTGTTTTTGGTCTAGTTTATGTGAATTTCTCCTGTGTTGTCCATCTCTCTTCATCTGTATAGCTTTGGGCTATATGTTTAACATATACATGGCATATGTTGTGTATGCTTACCTTTCTCTACATTATCATCATTGTCATGTAGGTATAATCATATAACACCTTGTGTCAATATGTTGGGCATCATATACATGTAAGGCACATGCACACAAGGTGGTGGTAATTGATTTGATTCCATCATTGCTCATGTTGCACTTGTGCATTACCCAGGGATTGTTTATGCTTTCTGTATATGCACAGGCTTATATTCCTTAACTGTCATCACTCATACATGTATCACCATCTACTTTATATTCCATGTCATTGGTGTGTGTATGTGTGATGAAGCTTCTTTGTTTGGAATATGTTATTCCATTGCATATCACACATCTACATTGTATACCTGACAACACATTTGTGCTGCCTTTGACATGGCATATATCTTTGACAGATGGAGCCCATTTCATCTGTGTTTATGTTGTGTACACTTATTTGTGTATTTCACAACCACATTAATGTTTTGCTGTGGTAATGGTGTTTGGCACTGTGCTTGATTATTTGCCTTTCAAATACAGGATTAGAAGTTCTTGTCTGCACCTGTATTGCCTTGCCTGGATTTGATCATCCTTGCTACTGCTTGGCTTGCACATGCACTGCTGACAACCTAGTGGATGATGGTATTTAATCTCCATTATGTACTGCAGTGACATCACTCCTCATTTATTGTTCTCCAATGCACACTCACCATTCATCATATACATTCTGATATGACTGTCACATAGCTTGCAACATCTCAGCAATAATTTGTGCAATGGTACATGTGTATATTTGCACGGAGCATGACTGGTGTGCATCCCTACCCTGTTTGTCAAGTTTTCTTTGCCCATTTTGTATAGTCTGTGGATCAGATTCCATAAAGTTTGCAGAATTCAGCGGAGTCAAACACTGTGGCTAACCAAGTAATATGCAAATATGCCTGGGTGTACGGAGAACAAGTCAGTGCAAAGCAGACATAGCCACTGGTGTCAGTCTAACCACAAGCAGTCATGTCAAGTTGTATGCCAAGAAAACTTGTTCATAACGTAAGGTACAAACATGCTTTACCAATGCAAATCTGCAGAAAGTATACAGATTCAATGGAACCTACGGTGCATTACTCAGGGATTTTTTGTGCTTTCTAAATACTAATAAAAGAGAAGTGTGAATCACTGTGTCTGGAAAGTGACAAAAATTGTAAAACAATTATGTATATCATCGTAATTTGTATACAGACATATACAAATCCACCAATCACAATTTGTGGAATCTGACGTAATCCACAAACTTTCTAATAAAACAAATTAAGTAAGGTGAAAGACAATCACTGTCACTTCACTGGGGCTAACAGTAGCTAACAATGGGTGCAGGACATGTGTCGGGAACACAAGTAATGCACAAACCATAGGGAACAGGGAGATAGAAAAGCCAATGTGGGATGAGGGTAAAGAAGATGGGCAGAAGGAGTATCATGGAATAGGAAAGTCAGAGGGGGAGGCAGAGGGGTAAGGGCAATTATTTTTTGGTGGGAATAGGCCCCATTTTTTTGTTTTTTTAAGAATAGAAGGAATGGAAAAGACACAGAAAGAGGAGGAGGGCAAAAGAACAGGTATAAATATATAACAAATATCACAAGATGTGACAAAGGTTGGAAATACAGATAACATACATACATACATACATACATACATACATACATATATACATACATACAAATATTTCAGGCATGGGCATTAATGCCCTTCTAGCCTGTCAATATACCAAAACACTTGTTCCCATAATAAGTGTTCAGGCTGTTCTTAAAAATATCTAAACTAGTACTTGCTTTAATGTAATTTGGTAGTCTGTTCCATGCATCAGCTGCTCTGTCAGAGAACCAATTAGTGCACTTCTCATGCCTATAGAATCTCCTGCGTAGGTTGTCTGATGATTCTCTAGTACTTTTTGATAACCCCAAACATTCCCAGAGATAACTGTCTCTAAATTCCCTATATACCCGAATAAGGTCTCCCCTTAAATATCTATATGAGACACTCTTCAAGTTCAGATGTTTTAGTCTTTCATAATAACTTAAATTTTCACATCCATGAATGCCCTTGGTATATTTCTTCTGTAATCTTTCCAGTTTACCTATGTTTGTTTTCTTATAGGGTTTCCATATTGTTATTCCATACTCTGGTTTGGGTCTAATGTAACTAACAAACAATGACTTCATCATTTCTGATTTCCAAGACTTTATAAATCTTTTTATACAACCTATACTCCTATAACCATTATTATCCAGTTAGTTCACATGATTAGAAAAACTCACAGCTGGATCTATCCATATACCAAGATCCTTAAATGAAACTACATTTTCAATCACTGTGTGCTGTATTAAATATTCATCTTTAAGTTTATGTCTCCCAAATCTCATATGCTTAATTTTTGATGTATTTATCAGCATATTATTCTTCTGTGCCCAAATGGTCAATTTAGTCAAGTTATTTTGCAGACATGCCTTATCTGTAACACATGTAATCAGTTAACCAATTTTAGGTCATCTGCATATAGACTGTAGAGCACCTCAGATGAAAATGTTAGGTCTGAAAGATACAATCTAAACAAGTAAGGGCCTAGGTCAGAGCCCTGTGGGACACCCTGACTGTAACTAAGGATTTTACCTGTCCAGTTGCTGTATGATACTTGCCATGTCCTATTTGTAAGCCATGCAGCTATCCATCTTATCAAGAGCACATCAATACTTAGTTGTTCTAATTTATTGATCAGTGTTTTGTGTATGACCCTGTCAAATGCTGAAGTTAAATCTATATAAATCACATCACAGCACAATTTTTCATTCATAGCTGTTATTATATTGTTATATAACATCATGTTACTGGTGGTATTAGATCTATTTTCAACATATGCATGTGATATATGGTTTCAAGTCCCAACCTATCCAATTCTGGCAATAGCTTATCCAGTATTACCTTGTCCATTATTTTTCCACAACATGAAAATAGACTTAAGGGTCTATATGACTCTGGGGTTGTTCCACTCCCCTTTCCCTTAAAGACAAGTTTAATACGTGCACGTCTCCAATCTTGAGGACTCTCCCCATATTTATATAACCTAGCCAATAATAGATATAATGGGACTGTAAGTTCTTGCTGAAGTATTGTCAGGTCATTGTTACTAATTCTGTCTCCTCCCTCTGATTTGTTTGGATCCAGTTTGTGTGGTTCTTTTGCAATATAATCTAATTTGATTCCAGTATCTGGGTTTTCCTGGATGTCACTAGGACAACTTAACGCCCACTTTGTGGCACCAAACTGTCTTGCATAAGATTTTGTAAATGTATCTATAACTGTTGTGCCTGAGAATAAATTTTAGAATCTATGCACAGTTTATCACATTGTATGTCTTTACTCCTCCCACATCTTATATATCTATAAAAAGGTTTCCTATTATGCTTAATATCTTTATATACATAGGTTCATAGGTAGGTACTAGGCTATCTGCCTGAAGACATTTATAAGCCTAGCCGGAATGTGTTGGGTTTCACCACCCCCTTAGATTAGTTCCCTGTGCCTCTGTCCAGCAGAGCCACTGAAGTGATCCCTGAGGTAAAATTTCTGTTTCCCATCCACTCATCAAGGTTTCTCTTGAAGAGGGTTAGTGAGGAGCTCTGCCTAATGCAGATTGGAATCTTGTTCCAGAGCATGGGAAGACTCTGGGACAGGAATCTATCCCTCCAGCACGTCCTATTTATTGTTGTGGTGAGGTTTAGATACCTGGAGTGTGTGGCTCGAGGGGATATGGTTTTCTTTAGGTGGAGCATGTCCATCAATTCTGGGTTGGACATGGTCTTGTATGTCAGGCAGAGATCACCTCTGAGTAGGCGGTATGCAACCGAGTACAGCTAGAGTTTCTTCAGTCGAGCTGCATAGGGCATCTGCTTAAGGCCAGTGATTCTCTTGGTGAGGAACTTCTGTGGTCTTTCCAGTTGTTGCAGGTGTCTTGTAAGGTACATCCCAAATGGGCATTGTACTCTATGATGGGTCTGATGAATGATGCATAGAGGGGCCCAATTACCTCTTTCAATCTGGATGCAAACCTTTTTGCGATTAGGTGGGCCACATAGAAGGATTTTCTAAACACTTTGGCAATGTGATTATCAAAGGAGAGGTTACTATCTACTTGGGTCCCCAGATCCCTTATTATGTCTTCCGTATTTAGGGGGCTACCACCTATGTGGTAGTTTGTGGGTACTTTGTTTTTTCCAAAGGGGATGACTATGCACTTTTTGGCATTTAGCTTGAGACAATGGTTTTGACACCAGATATCTGTCTCAGTGAGACCCTTTTGGAGGATGTCTGTCTCAGCCGGAGAGTCAATTATAGCCCCTAGTTTGCAGTCGTCTGCGAACTTGGTGAGCCATAGTCCTCCTGTGCTTGCCTGTACCTCTGAGGAGTATATGCCAAACAGGAGGAGTCCTAGGACTGAGCCCTGGGGAATGCCACTTGTAACCGCTTTAGAGTCAGACCTATCTCCTGCAACTCTTACCATGTGGGTTCTGTCTGTGAGCTAGTTGGCAACCCATCTTGTGACGTAGGAGTTTATGTTCAGGCTGGTGAACCTACCTGAGTGGGAAATGGTGTCGAAGGCCTTTGCGAGGTCTAGTTAGGCTGTGTGGACCACCTTTCCCTTGTCTATAGCCTTGGTAACTGTCTCAAAGATGTCCACCAGGTTTAGGAGGCATGATCTGCCCTTAACAAAGCCGTACTGGGTTGGGTCCAGTGTTTGGAGGTTTCCAATGTCTCTGTTAATGAGATCCATGATGATGCGCTCCATAGCTTTGCAGACCAACCTAGTCAGGCTTATAGGGTGATAGTTCCCGGGGTCCATTGTGGCTCCACCTTTGTGGAGCAGAATAACCGTTGCTGTGCGCCACTCTGTGGGCATGTAGCTTGTGGAGAGGTTGAGTTTAAATAGTGTGGCGTTCCCCAGGGGTTAGGTGTTTAGCTCATCTTTGAGCTCATGTAGGATGCAGCCTGGGACACCAACCGGTCCCATTGATGCTGTGTTTTTGGTTTTGAGAGAGGGCTGTTTTAACCTGAGTGTCTGTGATTTCGGGGCACTACATTCTTCTAGTATAGTTATGGGCCCTTTTGGGGGTGAGAGGGTGGTGAAGTTTGCACTAAACCTGTCTGCTAGGATGTTGGCTATATCAGTCAGTTCAGTGTACTTAGATTCTTGACATAGCTAAAGAATGCCTTGTGGTTATCTTTGAAGTCCATGGCAATTTTTCTTTCGAAGCTAGCCTTGAATGATTTCATGAGAAAACGTAGTTTCTTGCTGATACTGATCAGGGATGTCTTCCCTTCTTGGGATTTTACTCTTTTCTGTACTAGTTTCCTCCTTCTATTGTATAGCTTGTTTATGGCAGGGGTCCACCAGACTGGTTTCCTTTTCTTGGAGGAGTGAGTCTTGCTTTTGTTTGGGATAGCACGATCCATGCATTCTTGTAGGTGCCCGTAAAGTGCATTAGTAAAGGATTTTGCAGCTTGGACAGCATTATCCTTTAGCATGGGGTCTTTGAAACTTTCCACCTCGGTCTTAAGTAATGTGAAGTTTGCTTTTGAAAAGTTTTTCACATTGGTTTCTTTGACAGGGGGAGGTGGCGGAATGTGGATATCCAGAGTGATTATTTTACGGTCAGATCTAACCAGCAAGGGGTTGTCCTCCAGTGTGGAACGCCGGTCGCCCATGTTGATGATGACCAGGTCCAATATGTTGTCACCTCTGGTGGGGGTGTTAACCGGTTGATCCAGGGCATTTGACTTTATAAATTCTAGGAAATGTTGGGCCAGGGAGTTCGTACTTGAGTAGTTCTTCCAGTTAATGTTTGGATAATTGAAATCACCTAATATCAGGGTGTTTGGTAGGACATTATGTTTCCCAGTGGGTGTCCTGGGACATGGTGGGTGATCTGTAGCAAGCTATAATTCTAATAGCAGTTTTGCCCATTGTTAGTTGCATGTGGATGATCTCTGAAGCATCGTGCTGTGCCACTAACCTGGAGGTGTGGGTATCCTTGATGAATATGGATACTCCCCCGCCTTTTGTATTTTGGTCTGGGTTTTGTGGCCGAAATGTATGGTATGAGTTGTAGCCTAGTAGTGCTGGGGTGCTCTCTGCAGCCTTAAACCAGGTTTCTGTTACTGCACATATATCAATTTTCTCCATACTGAGGAGTGCCTCGAGTGCGTGCATTTTGAGGTTTAGACTTCTGGCATTAAGCAGCATTACCCTCAGTTTTTTTGTTACTTGTGCTATTTACGGCGGTGGGTTTGTCTTTTGAGCCTTGCCTAAAAAAGGCACTATGGGGGGTGGCAAGAGCCTTGGCCAGTATTTGAAAGCCTAAGGGTGACAGGTGCAAGCCATCTCTAGCAAAGAAGCGTGGCTTGTCGAGCATGTCATCCCAGGCTGACAGACACTGGATCCCCTTTGAATGACACCAGAAGCATAGCCAAATTGTTGAAATTGATCATTTTTTCTCTATACCGTGGTATCATTCTTGGTGAGGTCAGAATGCTACTCAGGGTCAGGGTCATACCAGTCTGGGCTATGTGATCAGAGAGCTCCTCCATGTCTCTTTTCATGTAGTCCAGGGAGGTACGCTCAGGTCATTCACACCAACATGGACAATGACAGAGGCATATTTGTACTTGTTCTGGTGTGACCTGAGTGCTTGTGTTATGTGGCGGATCCTGGCACCTGACAGGCAACTAACAGTAACCTTCTCTTTGTTCAGCCTAGTGAGTGGGACATCAGTGTGCCTGACTATAGAGTCACCTATTACTAGTGTGTTAGGTATGTTATTTTGCCTGAAGGGCTGTGATTGTGTGGCACACTAGTTTTGTGAAGTATGAGTTTCATGGTTTGTGTTGGGGGTGGAGGTTACTTGGATATCTGCTTTGGAGGCCTCTGTTACTTTTGCAGATTTTTATTTAGAGCCTCCATGTATGTTTTTGTGCATTTATGTCTGTTGTTTGCCAGTGCTGGTTTCATAGGTCTATGTGAGACTGGTGGTGTGATGCAAGTAATTCCCTTCTCCTCTTGACTGCCTGGTCCAGTCTTAAATTGAGAGAGCTTAGCCTCCAGTTTGGCTGTATAATTGCATCTCTCGCATGTATTAGTGTTTAGTGGAAGGAGGAGAGGGTTGTCTGTGTATATGAGGCAATTGTAACATTGCCTCAAAATGCCCAGATTCACCAGTTGGACTGGAGAGTACACCTGAAACTGCCATTTAGACCTGCCTGGATAGGTACAGTGAACTGGTTTATGGATTGGCTGGTAAGGTCGAATAGAGAGCCTTGTCCTTCTCTAATGTATTGGGGGGGTCTAGTGCTAAGGTTTATTAGTGCTTGCTATGAGTTTTGGGCAAGTGCAGGGATGAGAGGTGAATGATTTGAGTGCTTAACTTGAAAGTTTGTCTAGTTCCAAGGGAAAAATTGAAGAGTAGACTTTGTGGAGTCTGGAATAGTTATATCCTAGATAACCGGCGCTGTCCGGTGTGCAAAACCGCGCAAATGCGGGTTTTATAGCAGGGAAATGAAAGAGATAGAAATTAGTCCAAAATGGCCAATAAACTACTAATTACTGGGCTGAAATCACTCCTCCAGGGACAGATAGGCTGCTCAAAGCTCCCTCTCTCACAGTGAACAGAGAAACTTCCTTCTATCCAAGTAAGGTATGGGCAAACACAGAAACTTG
The DNA here is from genome assembly GCF_019279795.1 of Protopterus annectens. Classification (NCBI taxonomy): domain Eukaryota; kingdom Metazoa; phylum Chordata; order Ceratodontiformes; family Protopteridae; genus Protopterus; species Protopterus annectens. The sequence goes on along the minus strand of NC_056751.1, from coordinate 117,283,852 downwards.
TAACACAGCCCTGAATTCAGCACTAACCTGAAAACTGGAGTAAACTAGCTTAGAAAGGTGGGAAAACAAGTCTTTTTTTTTTGTTTGTTTGTTTTTTCTGAAAATAAAGCAGATACAATCAAAAAAAACACTTTAAATGTACAGAAATGGCTATCACAATTGAGCGTGTAGCCTACAACAGTTAAACAGGTAATTTAAACAAAAAAAACAACTTTGTTAAAGTGCAGGCAGTAAAATACGTACAATATGTAGCTGAAACAAGCTTTTTAAATCACAGAAACTCTAGAAAATCGGTGTTTTAGGCAGAATTAGCTAAAGGCAGCAAGAAAATGCAGAAAAATTATACTTAATCTCTCCAAAGTCTCTCTTTTATCTCTCTGCTGCTGTAGAACTCTGCAGGGCACCAGGCAGGAGCTTGCTGAGCGTTATACTAGCACAAAAACCTTGCAAATGTGGGTTTTATAGCAGGGAAATGAAAGAGAGAGAAATTAGCCCAAAATGGCCAATAAACTACTAAATTCTGGGCTGAAATCCCTCCTCCAGGGACAAATAGGCTGTTCAAAGCTCCCTCTCTCACAGTGAACAGAGAAACTTCCTTCTATCCAAGTAAGGTATGGGCAAACACAGAAACTTGTAACACAGCCCTGAATTCAGCACTAACCTGAAAACTGCACTAAACTAGCTTAGAAAGGTGAGAAAACAAGTATTTTTTTTTGTTTGTTTTTTTTTTTTTTTTTTTTCAGAAAATAAAGCAGATACAATAAAAAAATACTTTAAATGCACAAAAATGGCTATCACACCAGGCAGGAGCTTGCTGAGCTGTATACATTCTTTTCAATTTTTTCCTGATCTTGTCTCACACTATGCTTAATTTGTTTGTCCAGCTTGTTTATGTCAGCTTTCAAAGTTGTAGTTCAACCTCTTTTCCATTTCTTATATATTTTTTCTTTCACCTTAATCAGGTATCTTGTTCTTATGGAAATATACCCTCCTGATGGTGTATGCATAGATCCTGATGTTAAACATTTTTTTTGGATTTTTTTGCACTCAATTTCTCTTTCAAAACTTTCCACATTCCATATGCAGTCTTTCCAATTAATGCATCACTCCAGTTAGCTTTACATAGTGATTGTTTTGCTTCCATATAATCTGTAATTAACCTTCTGTGTATTGGTTTAGATTTCAGTTTGGCAGAATTATCTAACAACAACTTAACCTTTATAACACCATGATCACTTTGCATCAACGGTGGTAAAACTTGACTTGAAGTAAAAGTAATTTCTTTGGGAACATCTAGTATTTCAGCTCACTGGGCCAGAGCAATTCAGCATAAACTTGGGCAAGTACTGTTGGGAAAACTGTTTTTCAGAACACCAAATGGTAGCCTTTGTCTCAGCATATCTGGTACCAACAGCACCCTGTGCTCTTTAAGTGAAGAGCAAAAAAAAAAAGAAAAAAAGAAAAACCCCATGGCTGCATTGTATAAGGTTAGCACCCTCTTTACACAGTTGCACAGGATGGTCCCCTTTTGGGCAGTTGTGTCCTGTAAAAAAAAAAAAAACTAAAAAAATAACAAATGTCTTGAGAATTTAGGATTAAAATATTTCCTCAGTTTCTTGAATAGTTGTATAAAATAATTATTTTTTTATCTGAAACAGCTAAATGTTATGTGATAAAGCAGAAACAACTCAAATGCTATAAGAATAACCTTTTATTTTGTCAAAGAAGTGAAATTCTATACTTTGCACTGGCCATGGATGTGGTTTGTCCTGCAAAATCTCATGTTTCTACAAGAAAGCCCAGCTTTGGGCGCTTGAAAACATGGCAGCCCTAACATTGTAGCCATCATCTTATCATACTGAGATTCACATTCCCCCAGCTAGCTCTTCTATTGAAGAGAAAACACACACACACACACACACACACACACACACACACACACACACACACACACAAACACACTTTACTATAATAAGCTAATATCCATCCCATTGGTTTATTACAGTGAGATCCATGCCGCACCAGTTCTTCCACTTCCACTGAAGAACAAAAAAAAAAAAACCCTCACATCAAGCAGGTGGCCAGATACATGACAAGCCCTCCTTCCTCCTGGCCCAGTCTTTCAGGTTTTGTGCCCTGCCCCCAACCTTCCTTCTACACATTTTAAAAAAATGTATATCGATATATATATATATATATATATATATATATATATATATATATATATATATATATGGTATGTCTGGCGAAAAAAATTGTACCGCGTGGGCTACGTATTTTAAAAATGCCCACATCTGGTAGTACTTTTCCAGGATTGCTATACAAATGGCAGCAACTCAACTTAGGGTTGAGTTTTAACTACATGCGACTGTTAATTGATTTTCATGCACCCGAAGAGGATCATTACGTAAGTCTGTAAATGAGCTATATGAAAAGATAAAAGCGAAGTATGAGAACTTGGCCACTGACTTGAGACTTGATAAAGTGCTCAACAACGTCTCTCTGTTTGAGAAACGTTTGCTAGAGCAGAAGAAATCCAAAATCCTAAGGGACTCTATGGATTTCAAAAATAATAATGTTTTTACTTGGCCCAGGCCTCATGACAGTGGGGGATACACGAATCGTCCTAGTAGGACACATAATGTTAATACTGTGGCTAGTAATGTAACAGAAGCAAAGAATGTTAATGACACTGAAGTGATAGAGACAAATGCAGTTAATATGGCTAGCAGTGATGCTTTTAAAGTTCCACCTGATGTTATTAATGTTGCACCTTCTTTGACCACTGATAGATGTAATGTACAAGATGTAGATAGAGATTTAGGTGAACCCAATAATAGTTATACAGGGCAGCATGTATATGCTGATGTAGTGGTAAGAAGGAAGACACCGACTACCAATGCATCTTTTAATAATATAAGTACTCAGGCAGCGTGTACCCCTTTCCCTATAGCACAGCAGCAATATGCAGGGAGAAAGAGGTCTATGAGCAGGGGTCGCCAGAAAAGGAAAGGTTCAGGCAACGAACAAGGCCCGACGTTAAAGAAAATGTGGGAAAGAACGGGGGTTCATTGATTGTTAATATCTCTAATAGAAAATTTACTGAATATGAGGAACAAGTATTGGAAAAAGGTTTAAGCTTTATTCCAACCAGTAGAGGGGATTTGGTTGATTCTATTATAGATATTAAGACTTTTGTAAGAAATATACAATTGAAGTTAGATTTTGGGAATGATAATACAGGTAAAATGGACATGGGGTTCCGCACTAATAGCGTATATATACCTCAGTTACATCCATTGTTGGATGTTTTTTCCAGACTTGTGGAAGAAGATATTTATAGACACTATGAAGGAGTTAGGCCCACTTATAAATCTAACTTGAATTTTCGTCAGAGACATGCTTTGAATACATTAAGGACTGATAAGTCAATTGTTATCAGGCCTGCTGATAAAGGAGGCCCTATAGTTGTAATGGATGTGGGTGGTTATATTAACATTATGAGTGAACTTTTGTATGATGAAGCTTATTATCAAGCAGCTGATATGGCCATGGTTGCGGACTTAGTGTTTAATGTCTATACGATGCTGGATGATCTGTTACTAACTGGAGTAGTATCTAGAGACTTGTATAATTATTTGAAAGTTAGTAATCCTAGACTACCCATTATACAAGGGTTACCCAAGGTACATAAATCAGTGGTGAGACCCCCAATGAGACCTATTGTTGCAGGTCAAGGTTGGCTTACAGAACCCATGTCTGTTTACATTGAACATTTTGTCAGACCCATAGTAAATGGGATCCCACATATTCTACGAGATAGTAAACAATTTTTACTCGAGTTATATGGATATTTAAGACATCTTAGTGATTTCTGTGAGTATGTTCCGGTGACCCTTGATGTAGTCAGCCTCTTCACTATGATTCCAAATGAGATTGGAGTTATTTATATGCAGAGGTTTTTGCACCTACATTCTTCCTACACAGATGAGATGATAGATATGTTATGTTTATTTATGGAAACTATTTTGCATAACAATGTTTTCATGTTTGGAGATTCTGTGTTTTTACAGAGAGATGGCGTAGCTATGGGCACTCCATGTGCCAATAGCTACGCCAACATAGTGATGGCATATTGGGAAGAGGACTTTCTCTTTAAAACCCGTGGATTTATGGAGAATGTGGGATGTTATAAGAGGTTTGTGGATGACCTCTTTTTTATTTGGCATGGGGATGTTGAACGTTTGTTGCTGTTTGTTGAGGAACTTAATAAGTCTACCAATTTTTTGAAGTTTATGTTATGTCATTCTAGAGATTCTATTTCATTCCTTGATGTTAGCATTGATAGACTACCTTGTGGGTTAATTAATACTTCCATTCACAGGAAGCCATGCTATAAGAATTCTCTATTACACCATCAGAGTATGCACCCCAGATATGTCTTCGACAATGTTTTGAAAGGCCAGCTCATGAGAGCTTCGAGACTGAATCCTAGTTATACTGGATATCAGGAAGAGTTAGCTAAATTAAGGAATATGTTCCTCGAAAGAGGATACACGGATCATATGTTTGAGTACATGTTACGAGATGTACATGATCTCAGGTCCACTATAGCAAAAACATATTTTTCTGAAAGGAGTGAGCTCACTATTGTAAATGAAAAACAAGTGGAGGAGGTCTTAAGAGCCCCGTTATATTATACTAAGGATGCTGCATATATTAAAAATGCATTGCTTAGACATTGGGAGGTCCTTGGTTTAGATCAGGAGATAAGGGATTTAGTTGGTCCAGAACCAAAGATTGTATATAAGAATAAATTTAATCTAAGGACTATGTTATGTTATAAGGGAATACCAGGCAAGAATGAAAGTGACAGTGATTATACCTATAATACGATTCCATGTAATAAGTGT
>NC_056751.1:117146439-117276439 GCF_019279795.1 Protopterus annectens | reverse complement strand
ATTCGCGTTTATGAGGTGAAACCATATATATATATATATATATATATATATATATATATATATATATATATGTGTGTGTGTGTGTGTGTGTGTGTGTGTGTAATTTCTTCTTTTAAACTGTAACAAACTCCTTGCTACAAATACAGCATACAGGTGCTACATTTAGACTACACATGAAGCGCTGCAATGCTCAAGTTTGACCACTAAAGCAATACTGGCTTTTAAAAGCTGGTATTGCACTAAAGAATGATTTGAATGATTTGAATGATGGATGGCTGATTAAACCCACCCAATACTTTGCATCTGAGGCCATTGCCCCTCTTGCCCTGACCTAGCTACATTTTGCTTTGCCTCCTTAGAAGATAAATTGATGTTGAAGAACGATTTGACAGGTCAGAGAATTACACACAAAGATTTTAGTTCTTGTTCTTTCAGAATACGTCAGTCAACAGACCTACAAAGGAGGTGAAATCTGTGCAGTTAATAAAGTGTGTGGGCAGATGGAAGCCTGATGCCTTTCTAAGTTCCATTAGATAAATTATACTACTACTATATTACTACCACCTAGGAACACAATTTGTGAGAGATGCAATTACATTAAGAACCTAGAGTCAATGCTCTCTCTCCCTCACAAGCCAGTATATCTGGCGCTGAGATGGTTGTCAACACAAACACCACCCACACCTGCACAACACACACCCACATACACAGAGGTGCTCAACAAAAACACACATGAACTCCACTGCCCACCACACCACATACCACACATAGTCCACACACCTGTGTCTCACAGCCACTAAGGCCTAAATATAAATTCAACATATTAGTACTACTAGACTCCATTGTAAAACACAGATGTGCCCCTTACCAGGGTGGATAAGGAGAAAGTCACATTTAGTTGTTTGTCAGGTGCCAGAATCCACCGTATCACATATGCACTCAAGTCTCTCAACATTAGGTATTGTTACGACTGTCATAGCCCATGTTGGCATAAATGACATGAAACGTACCTCCCTGTATTATATGAAGGTAGACATGATTGAGCTATGTGTCCCAGGCAGTTATATTCTTGGCCTTAAGCAGCATTCTACCATCACCTAGAATGATACCTCAATGTTGTTGTTGTTGTTGTATCTTTTGGCTTTTCCCAGTTAGGGGTCGCCACAGTGGAACTCCGGTCCGCCAATGATTGGCAGTAGATTTTTACGTACCGACTTGCCAGGCCTGATGCACAACCTTCAACGAAGGTATGCCCATTCACGCATGTCTCCACACAGAAGACACTTTAGCTGAGAATCGAACAGGACAATGTCTTACTGTGAGGCGACAATGCTACCGCAGCACCACCTCAATACAAACAGAAAATGATTGACTTAGTTTCTGGAGTCATTCCAGGGGGATCCAGTACCTGACAGCCTGGGAAGATATGCTCGTCAGACGATGTTGCTTTGCTAGAAATGACCTCCATCTGTCTCATTTCGGCTTCAGGTTTCTGACAAAGGCCATTGCCTCCCCCATAGTGCCTTTTTTAGAAAAAGTCATGAGGTCGATACTCTCAACATAAAAAGTTCAACAAAACGCCAGTTAAAGGTCATGCTGCTAAAACGCTAGTTGTCAAAACATGGAACTGCATTCACTGCAAGCATTCTTAACCCTGGAAGATGCTGACATTTGTGCAGTCACAGAAACCTGGTTCAAAGCTGAGAAGAGCACCCCAGCCTTACCTGGTTACTCATCCTATCATACATTCAGACCCCAAACTGTGGGCAGCAAAGCCAAAGGAGGTGGAGTTTCAATATATATTAAAGACACACACACCTCCAGGCTGGTTAAACAGTATGATGCACAGGAAACACTCCATGTGCAGTTAGCCATTGACAAGACCCCTATTCAAATCATAGCTAGCTACAGGCCCCCAAATTTGACTCAAGATGCCCACTCCACCTATCTGGACCTCTTCAAATCTATCAAGATTCAACCCTTTACTCTGAACCTGGATTACTTTAATTACCCAACCATAGAATGGAAAAACTACTTATGCCAGAACACAAATGCCCAGAGATTCCTTAATTTTATTAATGCAAATGCCCTGGGACAGCTAGTCGATACCTCCACAAGAGCTGATAATATCCTGGACTTGGTATTAACCAACATGAGTAACCACTGCAGCACCCCTAAAGTATCATCCTCCCTGGTAAGATCTGACCATAAAGCGGTCACTTTCAAAGTCACCATCTCCCTGACCCCCTCTAGCTAGGGTCAAACAAAAAAACTTCTCCAAAGCTGATTACAACCTCCTAAGGGATGATATAAACAGCTTCAAGGGATGATATAAACAGCTTCACAGCCCCCTGCCCCTCTGTAGGAACTGGCGCCAATGTCCAAATATACACAAAAGTACTATATGAGCATCTATATAGCTGCGTGGAATCAGGAATACCCAACAGGACAAAATCTTCCTCCGCAAGGAAGTGTAAACCTGTCTGATGGACATCTGCAATAAGTAAACTATATAACACAAGGAAAAAAATGCTGTCCAAGACCAAGAAGGAGCAAGTGCCCAATTGGAAGCAATCTCTCCTTAGCTTGAACAAGCAAATATGAGCACTAGTGAAATCCTCTAAAGCCAACTTTGAGTCCAAATTGGCCACATCTACTAGAGGCAATCATAAGGCCTTCTTCACATATGTCCACAATCTCAAAGAAAGCACCCAGAGTTGTTCAGAACTGTGGTCAAGGACACCACATACACAAATGCTGTAGACATAGCCAACCTATTGGCTGACAGATTCAGTGAAACTTCACCCCTCTGTCCCCCCATCCGTAAATTAGGACATCCCCAGTACATGCCCTCCACCCCTTATCTCTAGGGAACAGGTCATCACTGCCCTCTTAAAGGCAAAAAATACAGCCTCCATGGGACCCGATAACATCCCATGCTGCATTCTACATGAACTCAGGCATGAACTTGCAGCACCATTAGGCACCCTATTCAACCAAAGTCTGAGTAGCGGCTTTGTCCCAGCTGAGTGGAGGACAGCCACTATCATCCATTTATATAAAGGTAGAGCTGGTTTAAAAGCCTGTGTTTGCACTTCTTTCCCACCTTTCTTGTAACTAGTCTAGTCCAGATACAGATCTGCTGTATCTAGAACTGTTTGTAAGTTTCTGAGCAGTGCCAAAGTCTGTTCTTCAATTTTTCCCTTAGATCTGCTAGTTCTCTCCTCTCCTGCACTTTTACTAGCTTATTAGTCTAGCACTTTACCAGACTTCTTGTAGCAATTATTGTAGCACAAAAAAATGCTACCAGCACTAAATGTTCTACAAGGAAACAGCTCTTGTACTTATTATTAATGCCCACCCCTCCAGGCATGTCTAAAAATCAGTTTCCTGTGCTTTCCCCCTATTAACCTGGTGAACTTGGCCATCCTGAGACAATGTAGCATCTGCCTCATGTACACTGACAACTCTCTCCTCTTACCTCCCAACACTCAGACTTACAAGAGATGCACTTATATATATATCCAAATTGCAAGCCACGCATTCTCCAGCCAAGACCGGAATAGCTGGTCAAGATGAGGAGATCAACACTTGCACCACACCACATGGAACACATAGCCCTCCAGAGCACACACCGGCACTGCCTTCACATAAAAACACAAACCACACACCCACCTTCATGGAAAGCTCTCAATAAAAATCTACCCAAACAGCAAAGACCTCCAAGGTAGAAATTCACTCAACCACCACAACACAACACTAATCATCATGAGACATATAACCCTCCTAAACAGTGTGCCACTCAACCAAAGCCTCTAAGGCAAAACAGCATGCCCAACACACTAGTCATAGGTGACTCAATAGTGAGGCACACTGATGTCCCACTCACTAGGTTGAATAAGGAGAAAGTAACAGTCAGCTGCCTGTCAGGTGCCAGGATCTGCCACATAACGCATGCACTCAGGTCCCTCAACAACAGGTACAAATATGACTCTGTCATTGTACATGTGGGTGTGAATGACCTAAGATGTACCTCCCTGGATTACATGAAAGAGACATGGAAGAGCTCTCGGATTATGTAGCCCAGGCGGATATCACCCCTAGCCCTGAGCAGCATCCTACCATCACCCAGAATGATACCACAGTACAAGCAGAAAATGATTGATTTCAACAACTGGCTAAGTTTCTGGTGTCATTCTAATTGGATCCAGTATCCGCCTGGGATGACATTAAACTCTGTAAAACCACAAACCATGACAAGAAAACAAGAACAGAAGACTGGTCCAGGCAAAATAAATCCAAACTTTTATTGTTAGCGCTTTCGTTTAACCAAATAGGTAAAACTTCTTCAGACAACTTACTACTCCTCCCCTTCCCTTTTATATAATTAACTAAAGGTCACATGACATTCAAAAGAGGCTAAGTAAAACCCTCCATATTATATATTAAAATAATTCACTTAGCATATTAAATATAATAGAATGTAAAAATATTGTATAAAACTTAGTATTCACTTATCAAAGACAAGCATCCCTTTAAAATACACATTATATTGGACTGTCCTGGATTTTACATAGGTAAAACAGAGCATGGAATAAGGGCCAGGATCAATGAGCATATGTTTGGCATTAAGAAGGTAAAAGAAACAAATGCTTTAGCAAAGCATACTCAAGATAAACCAAACCACACATTTCAATTTAGGGTGATTGAACAAGTCCAAATGGGGGAACGGGATGGCAATTTAAACCTATTACTGGAACGGGCGTTCCTTCGTTGAAGGTTGTGCATTAGGCCTGGCAAGCCAGCACGTAAAACTCTACTGCCAATCATTAGCAGACCATAGTTCCACTGTGGCGACTCCTAACCGGGAAAAAGCCGAAAGACAGAGACACAGACACAGACTGGAAAAGACAGAATTATGGTGGCAATTAAACACAAATGCTTGTTATTTTCCTTGTTTAAATGAACAGTGTTTAATAAATGTTTGAAGGTGAAAAGTCTTTTAAGATGAAAATAAGTAGGATAAAAATAAAATATAATGTGCATTTTAAAGGGATGCTTGTCTTTGATAAGCGAACACCAAGTTTTATACAATATTTTTACATTATATTATATTTAATATGCTAAGTGAATTATTTTAATATATAATATGGAGGGTTTTACTTAGCCTCTTTTGAATGTCATGTGACCTTTAGTTAATTATATAAAAGGGAAGGAGAGGAGTAGTAAGTTGTCTGAGGAAGTTTTACCTATTTGGTTAAATGAAAGCACTAACAATAAAAGTTTGGATTTATTTTGCCTGGACAAGTCTTCCGTGCTTGTTTTCTTGCCTGGGATGACATGATTGACAGACCTCGTGCTTTGCCAGAGATGCCCTGTATCTGTCAGCCCTGGACTTCTGAATACTGGCCAAGGCTCTTACCGCCCCTATAGTGCCTTTTTTTAGACCGAATTACCATCATAACAGCTACAAACAAATGGGGGTCATGATGCTCAATGCTAGAAGTCTAAATCTCAAAATGCACTCGCTCGAAGCTTTCCTTAAAATGGAGACCAACGACATTTGTGCTGTAACAGAGACCTGGTTCAAGGCAACAAAAAGCACTCCTGCACTACCAGGCTATAACTCATTCCACACCGTTCGGCCCCAGAACTTGGACCGAAGCTCCAAAGGTGGTGGTCTTTCCATATTCATAAAGGATGCGCATACCTCCAGACTGTTAGCTAAACATAATGCATCAGACATACTTCAGGTATGGCTAACATTGGGTAAGACAGCAATTCAGGTTGTAGCCTGCTATAGCTCCCCAACCATGTCCCAAGACTCACACTACAAGTTCCTAAGCACCCTGGAGAATATTAGGGTCCAACCTAACACTCTCATACTGAGACTTCAACTACCCCTCCATTAACTGGGAAAACTACTCATGTACCAATACACTTGCCCAATGTTTACTGGAAATTCATTCATTTCAATACCCTGGACTAGCTCATTCTTGCCCCCACTAGAGGTAGCAACATTCTTGACCTGGTCATTACTAACATGGGTGACCATTTCTCTACACCAATAGTCAACTTGTCCCTGGTTATACGATCACAAACTAATCACCTTGGAAATCCATATCCCTCCTACCCCCCACCCTCACCTCCTCACAAAGGTAACCACCATGAAAAACTTCTCCAAAGCTAACTTTGGGCTCCTAAAAACAGAGGTGGCTAACTTCACTGCACTCATGCAAATGGAGAATAGTTGCATGACCGCCGAATCATACACCAATGTACTGTACGAACACGTACACAAATGCATGGATCTCGCCATACCCAAAAGAACCAAGGCGCTCTCCTCAAAAATAAGCCAGTCTGGTGGTCCCCTGCCATAAACAAACTCTACAACAGAAGGAGGAAACTGATGCAGAATAAGGTGAACTCCCAAGACTGGAAAAACTCCCTTATCAGCCTCAACAAAAAGTTGAGATCCCTCATCAAGTCCTCTAAAGCTAGCCATGAAAACAGAATTGCAGCAGATAGTAAAGACAACCACAAGGCCTTCTATAGTTATGTAAAGAATCTCTACAGCAATACGCAGATTTGCTCTGAGCTACTGCACAATGGTAACTCCTACACTGATCCAACAGATATTGCCAATATACTGGCCGACCGATTCACTGCCAACTTTACCCCCCCCCCAAAGGACCAATCACAATACCAGTAGATTGCCAGACACCCTGTATTACTGCTGCACAAGTTAAAACACCACTGTCCAAGGCCAAGAATACAGCTTCTATGGGACCTGACAATATCCCAGGCTGTGTTCTGCATGAACTACAGAGTGAACTGGCACCTCACCTGTTTGCCCTGTTCAATCACAGCCTCACCACAGGCTTTGTCCCTATTGAATGGAGCACTGCTACAGTCATCCCTCTCCCCAAAGGATGAGCGACTACAGACCCTGGGAACTATCACCCCATTAGCCTGATGAGTCTGATATGCAAAGCTATGGAACGCATCATCATGGACCTAATAAACAAGGATATAGGGAATCTCCAAACTCTGGATCCCACACAGTTTGGTTTTGTGAATAGTAGATCATGCCTGCTCAACCTGGTTTACGTCTTTGAGTCAGTCACCAGAGCTGTGGATGAAGGCAAGGTGGTTCATACAGCCTACTTTGATCTGGCCAAGACCTTTGATACCATTCCCCACTCAGGAATAATAGAAAAACTCACTAAGCTAGGCATCAACCCCTATATCACTAGGTGGGTTGCAAACTGGCTCACAGATAGAACCCACAGTGTGAAAGTAGCTGACTCAGTATGGCGACCATTCACGAGTGGAGTCCCCCAGGATTTGGTCCTGGGTCCTCTCCTGTTTGGTATCTACTTCTCTGAAGTCCAGACCAACACAAAGGAACTCTGGCTGACAAAATTTGCAGACAATTACAAGTTGGGAGCTATTATTAACCTCCCAAGTGATGTTGACATCCTACAGAAAGGCCACACTGAGACCAACGACTGGTGTCAGAACCATGGCCTTAAGCAAATTGCCAAAAAATGTGCCGTCATCCCCATTGGGAAAAACCCGGTTCCCATGAATTACCACATCAATGGTAGTCCACTGAACACAGAAGGCATTATAAGAGATCTGGGAACACAGGTTGACAGCAACCTCTCTTTTGACCACCACATTGTCACTGTAATCAGAAAGTCTTTCTATGTGGCACATCTCATTACTAAGGGTTTTACATCCAGGAAGAAAGAGGTCATTATCTCCCTCTATTCTTCCCTCATTAGGCCAGTCATTGAGTACAATGTCCCATTTGGCATGTACCTCACTAGACACAAGCTACAACTGGAGAGGCCGCAAAAGTACCTCACAAAGAGGATCCTAGGCCTTAAACACTTGTCCTATATGAACAGACTCAAAAAAATCCAACTTTTCTCTGTCTCATATCGCCTACATAGAGGCAATCTCTGCTTGACTTACAAAGCCATGTCTGACCCAGCTCTGTTAGAAATGCTACATCTAAAGAAATCCCAATCCCTCCGCACCACACATTCCAGAGACCTCAACCTCATTACCACAATCAACAGAACATGCTGGAGGGATAGGTTCATAACCCAGAGACTGCCCATGCTATAGAATAGACTTCCCATACATGTCAAGCAGAGCACCTCGCTGGCCCTCTTCAAGAGAAATTTTGATGAGGGGATGGGAAATAGAAAATTCACCCTGGCGATCACTCCAGTGGCTCTACTCGACAGAGGCACTGGGAACTAATGTCGGGTGAACAATGCTAGGGTAATCCTATGGGCTAGGCTTGTAAAGGCTCCAGGGTCATTAGCCTAGTACACATCGATGAACCTATGAACCTATGAGCATCCACCAACCTGGGAAATTATAGACCCATCAGCCTAACTAGCCTGATCTGCAAGGCCATGGAATGGATTATCATGGACCTCATTAACAAGGACATCGGCAACCTCCAGACACTTGATCCCACACAGTTTGGATTTGTCAAGGGGAGGTCATATCTGTTATATCTGGTTGGCTTCTTTGAAACAGTCACCAAAGACATAGACGAGGGGAAGATGGTGCATACCACCTACCGTGGCCTGGCCAAAGCCTTCAACACTATTCCCCACTCAGGATTAATAGATAAACTCTCTCAACTAGGCATCAATCCATATGTTACCAGATGGGTAGCAAACTGGCTCAGTGATAGAACCCACCTAATCAAAATAGGGGAAGCCAACTTAAGCAGTAGACCCATAATGAATGGCATACCCCAGGGATCAGTCTTAGTGCCTCTGTTATTCGGGATATACTTCTCTGAGGTGCAGGCCAAAACCAGTGAGCTATGGCTGACCAAGTTTGCAGATGACTGCAAGCTGGGTGCTGTCGTCAATTCCCCAAATTATGTGGATGTCCTTCAAGAGGGTCTCATCCAAACAAATGACTGGTGCCAGAAACATGGCCTCAAGCTGAATGCCAAAAAATGCATCATCATCCCCTTAGGGGAGAGTGATGTCCCCACATATTATTACATTAATAACAATTTGCTAAGCACACAATCAGTCATGAGGAATGAGGGTACCCAGGTTGATAGCAAACTGACTTTTGACCACCGTGTTGCTTCCGTTGTATGTAAGTTTTCTACATGGCCCACCTCATAAGTAAGAGTATCTCATCCAGGGACAAAGAGGTCATAACATCCCTGTAGTCTTCCCTTATAAGGACAATTATTTAGTACAATACCCCCTTTGGCATGTACCTCAAAATGCAGATGCAGCAGCTGGAGAGACCACAGAGGTTCCTCTCCAGGAGAATCCAGAGCCTCAAACATCTACCCTGTACAGATAGGCTAAAACTCCTGTCCCTCTACTAAGTTTCATACAGACGTCTCATAGGTGACCTCTGTCTGGCATAGAAAGTTGCTTGATATCTGCAAGTCAAGCTCCACTCGAGGAACCCATATGCAGGAGCACAACCTGGTTTGTGATATCAATAGGACTTGTTGGCGGGACAGATTTGTGTCCCAGAGACTCCCCCATCTGTGGAATAGACTCCCTCTCCACATCAAGCAGTGTACCTCATTATCCCTTTTTAAGCACAACCTGGATAACTGGATGGGAAACAGAAAATACACCCCTAGGATTCCACCTGTGTCCCTGCTGGACAGGGGCTTTGGATGCTGATTTGTCTAAACATGGGCTAAACTCTTGGCTAGGTTTATAAGGGCCTCAGGGCCAATGGCCTAGTAACTTCCAAGGATCCTATGATTATTGTTGTTCTCCCCACTAAGTCTCTTCCTACTTATGATCATAGGCTATTCATTCATCTGCCAAGAGCATCATTAGAAATAACAGACTGAATCTTAGAATTGATCTGACCCGATATATGGTAGTTTGGTAATGGTATCCTGGTTTGTCATGGCCACAGCTTTTACTAGCCATTGAAAGACAGTTGAAAGTTAAAAGGTTGCCTGATATCTATATAATTCATTTAGTTTGTGATGACTTATGTTACATTCCGAAGCATATTCTTCTAGGCAAGATGTTAACAGACTTATCTTTATTACATCTGAAGTTAAATAATTTGTTCAGCTATTATACCTAGATTATGTATGAAGGGGCATGTTAGCCAGCAGCCATTGAGGTCACCCATTGATTTTTAAATAAGAGTATTGCCAGAGAAGCATAGCACATTTTTTTTTAGTGGTTAAACCCCTGATTTATATAAACCCGATGCAATCTGATGGCATTCACTTGAATGAGCTAGGTTGAGATTTGTTTTATTTACAGCTCAGGTTATATATTCAAGATAATTTGTTCCATGGTTTTGTATATTAGAATTGTCAAACTGATGAGTCTGTAGTTAATGGAGTCAGTTGATGGTCTACCGTTATAAAGACGAATGACTGTTGCTGCCCTCCATTCACCTGACATGTAACCCGTTTTTGAGGCTGTAGTTGAAGAGTGCCTCAAGTGGTCCTGCTAGGCCATGTTTTAGGCTATTTAGAAGTTACACTAAAGCAGTGTTTTTGGCCTTAGCAATCACCTCCAGATTCTGCTCCATGTTGATAGTCGGGGGGAATATTTTAGAAGGGATTTCACAGGGGGCAGTAGGAGGAGTGAAAGTAGAGCTAAATTTATCAGCCAGTAGATTTGCTATGTCACCCTGGTCAGTGAAGGTTGTGGGATTTGCCACCAGATCTGCACACTGTTGAGTATTACCTTTAAGATTCCTGGCATAGCTGAAGATGGCTTTGTGATTGTCCTTAGCCTGGGAGGCTATCCTGACCTCATAAGTGGTGTTGCTGGACTTTATTATACCTCTTAGTTTTTTTATTTAGTTGAATAAGAGAGCTATTGTATCTATGAAAGTTACCGTTTTTGATTTTGGCCATGTGTATTTTTTTTTTGCCATACAGCCTGTTAATGTAAGGATTCTACTGGTGTGATTTGTTTTTGGTGTTAGATCTGGGCTTTCATCTGGTAGGTATGGCAGCCTCAATGTAGCCATTTACATGTTTGTACAGGGTTTATATAAATAATTCTGCATAGGTCGCTGTGTTCTCAGGACTTGGGGAGCCGTGAATTTTGACAAACTGCTGCTTAATAGGATGTAGTTTGTTTTAGTATAGTTCATAACTGTTACGGGTTTATGGGGGGTTTCTGGTTGAATTTTATTTTGAGGGAGACAGCTTTGTGACTTGACTTTGGGACAGGGTGGGTGCAATGCTTTCCCATGTTGGTGAGTACTAGGTCCAATATGTTTGATCCTTTGGTCAGAGAGTGCACTATCTGGTCCAAGGTGTTTGTGTTGATGAAGTCCAGGAAACACAGTGCCTGTGAGTTAGAGGCAGTATACATTTCCCAGTCTATAGAGGGGTAGTTAAAGTCTGCCATCAATAGGGTATTTGGTTGGATGGGGAATGCATCCAGTAGATCTAGGTACAAATTGTGAGCTTTGTGGGTCATAGAGGGCAACCTGTAGCTGGCCAGTGCATGGAAAGAACCTTGTCTATGGAGACCTGGGCATGTATTAACTACAGGACATCATCCTGTTTAACCCAACCTAGAGTTGTATTTTCTGCTGATATAGATTGAGAGACCTCCACCTTTAGCCCCTGTCTGTGCTCCTGTTGGTCTACATGTGTGGAAAGCACTGTGGCCTTCCACTGCCTGAGAACTTTCTGTGGCTTTAAGGCGAGTCTTGGTAACAGTGCAGATCTCTACATTTACAGTGAGGAGAGCTTGTAGGCTTCCTAGTTTCTTGTTAGCACTAAGCAGTAACACCTTAAGATGTTGATTTATGACATGACAGTACACTGCCTTCAGAGGTGTACTTTGTCAGGCTGTATTAACTTGTGTATGTGTGGCAATAGCAGGATATACACACACACTTTGATGATCATACAATCATTGGAGGTTGCTAGGCTATTGGCCCTGAAGCCCTTATAAGCCTAGCCAAGAGTTTAGCCCATGTTTAGACAAATCAACACCTGATGCCCCTGTCCAGCAGGGACACGGGTGGAATCCCAGGGGTGTGTTTTCTGTTTTCCATCCAGTTATCCAGGTTGTGCTTAAAAAGCTGCAAAGAGGTACTCTGCTTGACATGGAGAGGGAGTCCATTCCACAGATGGGGGAGTCTCTGGGACACAAATCTGCCCCTCTAACAAGTCCTATTGATGTCACAGATCAGGTTGAGGCTGTGCATGCAGGTTACTCGAGGGGAGCGTGACTTGCAGATATGCAGCACTCCCATCAAGGCAGGGTCTGGGATTACCTTGTATGCCAGACAGAGGTCACCTATGAGGAGGCTGTATGAAACTGAGCCTATCTGTGTATGGTAGATTTTTGAGGCCCTGGATTCTCCTGGTCAGGAACCTCTGTGGTCTCTCGATCTGCTTCCCGTGCTTTGCTAGGTACATGCCGAACTGGGCGTTGGACTCAATAATGGGCCTTATAAGGGAAGAATACAAGGCCGTTATGACCTCCTTGTCCCTGGATGAGACACTCTTACATATGAGGTGGGCCATGTAAAAAGCTTACATACAATGGATGCAACATGGTGGTCATAAGTCAGGTTGGTATTCAGCTTCAGGCCATGCTTCTGGCACCAGTCATTTGTTTGGGTGAGACCCTCTTGGAGGAGATCCAGGTCACTGGGGGAATTGATGACACCTCCCAGCTTGCAGTCATCTGCAAACTTGGTCAGCCATAACCCACTGGTTTTGGTCTCTACCTCAGAAAAGTATATCCCAAATAACAGAAGCCCCAAGACCAAACCCTGGAGTACTGTGCTCATTATGTGTCTACTGCTTGAGGTAGCTTCTCTTATTTTGACTAGGTAGGTTATATCAGTTTGCCAGTTAGCTACTCATCTGGTAAGATACGGATTGATGCCTAGTTGAGAGAGTATCTATTATGCCCGAGTGGGGACTGGTGTCAAAGGCTTTGGCCAGGTCAAGATAGGTGGTGTGCACTGTCTTCCCCTCGTCCATGGCTTTGCTGACTATCTCAAAAAAGTCTACCAAATTTAACAGACATGACCTCCCCTTGATAAAGCCACATTCTGTGGGATTGAGTGTTTGGAGGTTGCCAATGTCCTTGTTAATCAGGTCCATCATAATCCATTCCGCAGCCTTGAAGATCAGCCTAGTTGGGCTGATGGGTCTATAATTTCCCGGATTGGTGGATGCTCCACCCTTGTGTAAAGGGATGATGGTGGCTGTCCTCCACTCAGCTAGGACAAAGCTGCTACTCAGGCTTTGGTTGAATAGGCACCTAATGGTGCTGCAAGTTCCTGCCTGAGTTCATATAGGATGCAGCCTGGGATGTTATCGGTATTTTTTGCCTTTGAGAAAGCAGTGATGACCTGATCCCTAGATATAAGGGGAAGGGGGCAGGTAATGGGAATGTCCTGATTTACTGATGGGGGGGACAGGGGGGTGAAATTTTCACTGAATCTGTCAGTCAGCAAGTTTGCTATATCTACGGCATTTGCATATGTGGTGTCCTTTACCACCAGTTCTGAACAGATCTGGATGCTTCCTTTGAGATTGTGGACACGTGAAGAAGGCCTTATGATTGTCTCTAGTAGTTGTGGCCAATTTGGACTCGACGTTTGCTTTGCAGGATTTCACTAGTGTTCATGTTTGCTTATTCAGGCTAAGGAGAGATTGCTTCCAATTGGGCACCTGCTCCTTCTTGGTCCAGGACAGCGATTCTTTTCTTTTGTTATAAAGTTTATTTATTGCAGATGTCCACCAGACAGGTTTATTCTTCCTTGTGGAGGATGATTTAGCCCTGTTAGGTAGTCCTGATACCATGCATCTATATAAATGTTCGTATAGTGCTTTGGTATAATTTTGGATACTGGTGCTAGTTCCTAGAGATGGGGAGGGGGCTGTGAAGCTGTTTATACCATACCTCAGGAGGCTATAATCAGCTTTGGAGAAATTTTTTTTTTTGACCCTAGCTAGAGGGGGGTGGAGGAGACGGTGCTTCGAAACTGACCACTTTATGGTTGGATCTTACCAGGGAGGATGATAATGCAGGGATGCTGCAATGGTTACTCATGTTGGTTAATACCAAGTTCAAGATATTATCACCTCTTGTGGGTGTATCAACAAGCTGTTCCAAAGCATTTGCACTGACAAAATTGACGAATCTCTGGGCATTTGTGTTCTGGCATGAGTAGTTCTTACAGTCTATGTTTGGGTAGTTAAAGTCACCCAGGATCAGGGTAAAGGGTTGAATCTTGATAGACTGGAAGAGGTCCAGATAGGCAGATTGGGCATATTGATTCAGATTTGGGGGTCAGTAGCTAGCTATGATTTATATAGGAGTCTTGTCAATGGTTAACTGCACCTGGAGTGTCTCCTGTACGTCATACTGTTTGGCCAGCCTGGAGGTGTGTGTGTCTTTAATATATATTGAAACTCCTCCTCATTTGGCTTTGCTGCCCACAGTTTGGGGTCTGAGTGTATGATAGGATGAGAAACCAGGTAAGGCTGGGGTGCTCTCTGCAGCTTTGAACCAAGTTTCTGTGACTGTGCAAATGTCAGCATTTTCCAGGGTTAAGAATATTTGCAATGAGTGTAGTTTCATGTTTAGACTCCTAGCATTTAGCAGCATAACCTTTAATTTGTATTTTGTTGAAATGGTTATGTTGGTAATTTTAATTTGATGATTAGAAAGCCACAACTTCTGCACACTTCCATCACATATAATAAAGCGAAACAGTGCATGTAGCAGTTGTCATTACACAATACTAACATCAGGCACATTTTTGTTGAGATTACTTTTTCTAGGGGCTATCTGCATGAGTGGTCTTCCTTTCATACATAACTAATCATGTCCATAGGCATGCACATAACCCTGATGTTACTGGACTATATCCACTTTACTTGTATTTTCCATGATTTCCATATTACTATATTTTTCATGACATGTCTCACATATCCGATGTACTTACATCTCATCTGTTATGGTTATACATCTGTACAATGCATTACGACATAATCTAATGAACATAATAAACAAGTAGTATGTGGTCCAAAAGTAACAGTTCTGTTTCTGTGGCAGGTCCTTATTGATTGCATTACCTACTGATGTGGGATGTATAAACTATCTCAATTCCTACCTTTCCCAACATGCATGCTGTGGTTACAACTGTTATTATTGTTTTGACTTTTGGTACTTGTATGGAAATTATGCCCAGGGTGTTCCTTATTTTTCTCAACTGGTCCAAGTTTTATGGATATGTATAAAAAAAAGCACCTGTCAATCAGAGAATACCAAGGAAAAGTCCAAAGTTATGAAATGAGCACTTTAATTCCTTTAATGATACAGAACTTCACTAGATTCAAAAAGAATCATTACAGTAGACTGTTTCGAATCTGATGGAATTCTGTATCCATAAAGGAACAAAGCGCTCATTTTCATAACTTTGGACTCTTCCTTGGAGTTGTCTGATTTTCTGTTTTTTATATATATTTGTTGAGTTTTAGTAGTGACGGTTATTTTTATGTATATATGTATTGTCCCATTACTCCTGCATTGTTACTTCAGTACATATAAGGCATGGACATTTGCAGACTTGTGTTACCTGCATGTCTGTTCAAGTATCACAATTCTTTCATTTGGAAGATTTACTACCTATGTTTTATTTCCCATTATACATGACAATGTCAGTGAGGTTTCTACATGTCCACTGCTTGGACTAAATGCAATGTGCCTTGTAATATTAAAGGCTAAGATTAACATTTCATTAGATATTATGCAACTTGGCTCTATTTTTAAAGCAGGGTCAGAAAGAAAATAAAACAATACAAGTACTATGCTGAGACTGCAGACTACATAATGGAGGTAGAAGCAGTAGTAATGAAGACAGCTAGACCCAAAGTGTTAATGGCAATGACCAAGGATAAAACATGTCACTAATATGAATGCTCAGTTAGGTTTGTGTTAAACCTTATAGCAGCTTTATGAAAAACTACTACTTTTAATTTCATATAGTATGGCAGGTTAAGTCACACAGAGACCACATCAGCCACTGAATTAGTAAATGGTTGTGGAAAATGTTATAGGTTCATAGGTTCATAGGTTCATACTAGGCTATCTGCCCAAGGGTATTTATAAGCCTAGCCCATAGTTATGTGGCTTTCGCCACCCCTTTAGTTTGAATAAAAACTATGCCTATCATTTTTCTGTGCCTCTGTCAAGCAGTGACACTGAAGTAATCCCTGGGGTATATCTGCGATCTCCCATCCATTGGTCAAGATTCCTCTTGAACAAGGCCAGCGAGGTGCTCTGCCTCACATGTACCGGGATTTTGTTCCACAGCATAGGGAGTCTCTGGGTGATGAATCTGTCCCTCCAGCACGTTCTATTTATAACCGTGTCAAGGTTTAAGTCTCCCGCCCTTGTGGTTCTGAGGGATCTAGATTTTTTGAGGTGAAGCATATTCATCAAATCTGGGTTTGACATGGCCTTATATGTCAGGCACAGGTCACCTCTTATGTCTTATTAACAGTGCATTGTTTCGTGTTAAACGTGTTCCACATCTAGGCAAAACTGTACTTAACAATTCTGACAATTTGATTGCTAACTGTAAAAACAATTATGTTTATTATTTGCAAAAAGAAAAAAAATCAACAAAATGCAGTTAAGAAACACTGTAAAATCATAGAATCAGTGTTGATCAGAACAGAATTTAGCATTTCTAAAAGCTGACAACCTTTAGTTTATGCATTTAAACTATTTTTTAAGTAAAGGGATTGTTTTGCTGAGAAATGGAAGCTTGCCAAGGAAACATATTTGCCAAATATTAAATGCCCCACCCAACTAAGGCATTATACACATATCTTGATTTTGCAAAACACTTGAAAAATAATTTTACTACAAATTCAGAAAATACCTACACAAATATGATTTACTACCTCAACTACTACATGTTTTTCTTTAACATATAAGGGTTAAAATAATACTTTATCTACCAATACCTTACATACAATAATATGATGAAGGATCTAGTTACAGGATGCATTTTCACAGAATTATGAAAAGCCTTTAGCACAATTAGATGACAGCGTTTCTTAATTAGATTGACGGCTTCAGCTTCCAGTAATGACCTACTTACCAGGCTAGCCAGATAGCTTGAAAATAAATCAGAGAATATCAAAGTTCAAAATACTATTCCTACTCTTTGTACTGCTGGAGCAGTATAAAGTCATCTTCCATTTACCTTACATATTTCCTCACTTTAATGAGTCCCAAACAAGATGAATTACATCTTTTACGTAGATGGCATCAAATTTTGACATCACTGTAAATGGTTACCGTATTTTAATGCTTAACTAGAAGTAGCCATAAATATATTATCTTGTGCCTAAAACTAAAACAATAAATCCTTATTTCTACTAAAAAAAAAAATGTCATTTAGAACAAGTATATACATGCATGCATTTACACAGACATGGCAGATACTATATTCCGATAATTCTTCAATGGAGTTAGTTAAAACATTCAAATTGGCCTTCTTAAAGTTAGCCTTTACTTTATAGGTTCATAGGTAGGTACTAGGCTATCTGCCCATTTATAGGCATTTATAAGCCTAGCCAGAGTGTGTCGGCTTTCGCCACCCCATTGATTAATTAACTGATCCTCTGTCAAGCAGAGCCAATGAAGTGATCCCAGGGGTGTATTTTCTGTTACCCATCCACTCGTCAAGGTTTCTCTTCAAGAGTGTTAGTGAGGGGCTCTGCCTAATGTAGTTTGGAATTTTGTTCCAAAGAATGGGGAGTCTCTGTCTCTATCCCTCCAGCATGTTCTATTTATTGTTGTGGTGAGGTTTAGCTCACTAGAGTGCGTGGCTAGCAGTGACTTGGATTTCTTTAGGTGGAGCATGTCCATCAGTTCTGAGTTGGACATGGCTTTGTAAGTCAGGCAGAGATCACCTCTGAGTAAGCGATATGCCACTGAGTACAGCCGGAGGTTTTTTCAGTCAGGCTGCATAGGACATATGTTTGAGGCCAGTAATCCTCTTGGTGAGGTAATTTTGTGGTCTCTCCAGCTTTTGGAAGTGTCTTGTGAAGTACATCCCAAATGGGGCATTGTACTCTATGATGGGTCTGATGAGTGATGAGTAGAGAGGCACTATAACCTCTTTATTTCTAGATGCAAACCCTTTAGTAATTAGATGGGCCACATAGAAGAATTCCCTAACTACTTTGGCAACGTGATTGTCAAAGGAGAGATTACTATCTACCTGGGTCCCCAGATCTCTTATTACCTCTTCTGTATTAAGGGGGCTGCCACCTATGTGGTAATTCGTGGGTGTTTTGTTTTTCACAAATGGGATGACTATGCATTTTTTGGCATTTAGCTTGAGGCAATGACTTTGACACCAGGTGTCTGTCTCAGTAAGGCCCTTTTGGAGGATGTCCATGTTAGTCGGAGAGTCAATTATGGCTCCCAGTTTGCAGTCATTTGCGAACTTGGTGAGCCATTGTCCTCCTGTGTTTGCCTGTACTTCTGAGAAGTATATGCCAAACAGTAGGGGCCCCAGGACTGAGCCTTGCGGGACACCACTTGTGACAGGTTAAGAGTCGGACCTGAAGCCCGCTATTCTTACCATGTGAGTTCTGTTTGTAAGTCAGTTGGCAACCCATCTCATCACGTAGGGGTTTATGTTCAGGCTGGTGAGTTTTCCTGTAATACCCAAGTGGGGAATGGTGTCAAAAGCCTTGGCGTGGTCAAGGTAGGCTGTGTGAACAACATTTCCCTCGCCTATGGCCCTGGTGACTGTCTCGAAGAAGTCAACCAGGTTTAGTAAGCATGATCTGCCCTTAACAAAGTTGAACTGGGTCGGATCAAGTGTTTGGAGGTTCCCAATGTCTTTGTTAATGAGTTCCATGATGATGCGCTCTATAACCTTGCAGACCAGGCTAGTCAGGCTTATGGGGCGATAGTTACCAGGGGCAGTTGTGGCCCCTCCTTTGTGGAGTGGAATAACTGTTGCTGTGCAGCATTCTATGGGCATGTAGCCTGTACAGAGGCTGAGGTTGAACAGCGTGTTTAGGTGGGGGGTTAGTGCGTTCTGTAGTTCGTGCAAGACGCAGCCTGGGACACCATCTGGCCCCATTGACGATGTGTTTTTGGCCTTTAAAAGGGCTATTTTCACCTGTACATCTGTGATTTCTGGGACACTACACTTTTCTAGTATTGTTGTGGGCCCTTTTGGGGGTGAGAGGGGGGTGAAGTTTGCACTGAATCTATTTGCCAGGATGTTGGCAATATCAGTAGGTTCAGTATATTTTGTGCTATTTTGCACTAGTTCAGTGCATATCTGCGAGTTGCCACTTAAATTTTTAACATAGCTAAAGAAGGCTTTGTGGTTATCTTTTGAATCCTTGCTATTTTTCTTTTGAAGTTAGCCTTGGATGATTTTATGAGGGACCATAATTTCTTACTGATACTGATCAGGGATGTCTTTCTTTCTTGGGATTTGCTTTTTTTCCTGAACTAGTTTCCTCCTTCTATTGTATAGCCTGTTTATGGCGGGGGTCCACCAGACTGGTTTCCTTCTCTTAGAGGAGTGAGTCTTGGTTTTGCTAGGGATGGCATGATCCATGCATCCTTGTAGGTGCTCATAGAGTGCATTTGTAAAGGTTTTTGCATCTTGGGCAGCATTATCCTTTAGCGTGGGGGGTTGCTTTAGAAAGTTTTTTACTGTGGTTTCCTTAGTTGGGGGTGGTGGGGGGGTGTGGACATCCAGAGTGATTAGTTTATGGTCTGATCTAACCATTGACGGGTTGACCTCCGGTGTGGAACACCTGTCACCCATGTTTGTGATGACCAGGTCCAATATGTTTTCACCTCTGGTAGGGGAGTTTACCAGCTGATCCAGGGCATTTGAGTTGATGAATTCCAGGAAGCGCTGGGCCTGGGAGTTTGTAGTTGAGTAGTTTTCCCAGTTAATGGTAGGGTAATTGAAATTGCCCAATATCAGGGTGTTCAGTAGGACCTTCATGTTTTCCAGTGTCTCCAGAAAGGTGGAATGGTCGTTCTGGCTCATGGAGGGTGATCTGTAGCAGGCCACAATTTGCATTGCAGATTTGCCCAATGTTAGTTGCACATGGATGATCTCAGAGGTATCATGCTGCGCCACTAACCTGGAGGTGTAGGTATCCTTGATGAATATGGATACACCCCCTCCTTTTGTGTTTCAGTCCGTGTTCTGTGGCCGAAACGTGTGGTACGAGTTGTAGCCCAGTAGTGCTGGAGTGCTCTCTGGAGCCTTGAACCAGGTTTCAGTTACTGCACAGATGTCGACGTTCTCCATACTGAGGAGTGCTTCGAGCGCATGCATTTTGAGATTTAAACTCCTGGTGTTGAGTAGCATCAACCTCAGTTTTTTGTTAATTGTGATGTTTACGGAGGTGGGTTTAACTTTTGAGCCTTGCCTAAAAAAGGCACTATGGGGTCAGCAAGAGTCTTGGCCAGTATTCAAAAGCCTAGGGGGTGACAGGTGCAAGCCGTCTCTTGTGAAGCAATGCGGCTTGTCGAGCATGTCATCCCAGGCGGACAGACACTGGATCCCCTTTGAATGACACCAGAACCTTAGCCAATTGTTGAAATTGATCATTTTTGCTTTATACTGAGGTAACATTCTTGGTGAGGGCAGGATGCTACTCAGGGTCAGGGTCATACCAGCCTGGGTTACATGATCAGAGAGCTCTTCCATGTCTCTTTTCATGTAGTCCAGGGAGGTACGTCTCAGGTCATTCACACCAACATGAACAATGACAGAGTCAGATTTGTACTTGTTCTGGAGTGACCTGAGTGCTTGTGTTATGTGGTGGATTCTGGCTCCCGACAGGCAGCTAACAGTAACCTTCTGCTTGTTCAGCCTAGTGAGTGGGATGTCAGTGTGCCTGACTATAGAGTCACCTATTACTAGTGTGTTAGGTATGTTATTTCGTTTTAAGGGCTATGATTGTGTGGCACACTGATTTTGTATTTTATGTGTTGTCTGGTTTGGGACAGGAAGTGCAGGTTGTTTGGGTGTCTACTTTGGAGGTCTCTGATACTTTTGCAGGTTTTTATTTAGAGCCTCCAAGTATGATTTTGTGTATTTATGTGTATTTTTTGCCAGTGCTGGTTTAGTAGGTCTATGTGTGGCTGGAGGTGTGGTGCAAGTGTTAACCTTCTCCTCTTGACTGTCTGTTCCAGTCTTGGGTGGAGGCAGCTTAGCCTCTAGTCTGGCTGTATAATTGCATCTCTCACATATGTTAGTGTTTTGTGGTAGGAGGATAGGGTTGTCTCTGTACATGAGGCAGTTGTAACATTGCCTCAGGATACCCAGATTCACCAGATGGACTGGAGAGTACACCTGAAATTGCCCTTTGGTCATGCCTGAATAGTAGGGTGAGCTGCTTAGTCGCTTGGTTGGTGAGGAGTGAATAAAGAGCCTTGCCCTGCTGGGCAATCAAGTGTCGGGGTATATTAGTGCTTGCTATTAGATCTGAGCAAGTGCTGGGCTGTAGGATGCTTTTTGAGTGCTTAGGTTGAGAGTAGACTAGTTTCAAGGGAAAAACTGAAGAGAAGACTTAGTGGAGGCAGGAATAATTTAACCCTAGCTAACTGACACTGCCCGGTGCACAAAACCATGCAAACTCAGTTTTTATAGCAGGGAAATGATAGCGATAGAAATTAGCCCAAAATGGCCAATAAACTACTAACTTCTGATGCTGGAACCACTCCTCCAGGGAAAGATAGGCTGCTCAAAGCTCCCTCTCTCACAGGTAAACAGAGAAACTTCCTTCTATCCAAGTAAGGTATGGGCAACTCAGAAACTTGTAACACAACCCTGAATTCAGCACTAGCCTGAAAAGTGGACTATATTAGCTTAGAAAGGCGGGAAGCAAGGATTTTTTTTTTTTTTGAAAAGATAAAGCAAATTAGTAAAAAATACACTTAAAACAGCTTTAAACGACTACAAACGATCAGAAAATGCTATCATACTTTAGTGTATAGCCTACAACAGTTAAATTTATTATTTTTATTTTTATTATTTATTTATTTTACATTTGTTGACCGGGCTAGTCTAACTGGATATATGTCCATTTTCAGTAGAGGCCCGGGGAGAAAAGCTCCATGACACACATGATAATAAAATTGCAAGACAATATAAAATAACTTCAGATGTGTATACAAGTACAAATTTGGATAATACAGAAATAATACAGAGAGGACAGAAGTCAATACAATAGAAAGCCTTAAAGTGATGCAAGCCTTCTAGCTTATTAGCAAATTATTTAAACAAAAAATGACTTTTTAAAAGTGCAGGCAGTCAAATAAGAACAATATGTGAAAAAAAACAAGCTTCTGAATCACAACAAATGCTGGAAAATCAGCGTTTAGGCAGAAAACAGTTAAGTACAGCAAGAAAGTACAGAAAACTGATACTTAATCACTCCAAAGTCTCTCTTCTAAGCTAGAAGGCTTGTATCACGTTAAGGCTTTCTAGTGCTTCCCAGTAGGTTAGTTACAGGAAAGATGGGAAACAAGCGCAGATGTGGTCTTTTAAACCAGAAAGTTGAAATAGATGGACAAACTGTCCAAATGGTCAATAAACTACAATTTCTGGGCCAGGAACCACTCTACATCACATACCAGGAGGAGAAACTCTGTACACAATTAATAGTCATCTGGAAAATTCTTATATTCTGCTTTAAAGCTAAAAAAGAACTGTTTATGGGCTAACATTATTAACAGCCATTTAGTTTACATGACCACACAAAAAGCTTTAGTAAGCAAAATCACATGATGTTGTCACCTTATCCCTTGTTCCACTGCTTATGATAAACTATTTAAAATACCTCTCAGTTAAAGTGGTGGAATAACAACACTGCTTTACTGTCATACAATTATTAGCATTGCCTTTTTTTCTCCAAGCTCTCATTTCTGAACAACTCATGAATTTGTACCTATCCTTTTTGAGTTCACTGCTAGACACAGGTTTTGACTGATTAAATCCCAAGCCAGTGGGAGTTGTGTCTCCTTTGCTCTCCTCCAACCTTCAGTTTCCCAGGCCACCCAATATATTTTCTCTGATCTCCGTCCACTGTCACACCTTCAAGACATACCTCTTGAAAAGACACCACCATAAAAACTACATAACCCACTTATCTCACTGCCTTCATAGTCAGTACTACAATAACACTGGAATTATTAACTTCCACTTACAACTTCCCGTGCACACAGAACATACATCACTCTCTCAGTCAGTAAAATGTTCCTCTTACCATAACTTAGCCTGTTCTACCTCCTTCTTCTTTCCTCTTCACCTCCCTAACCCCTGACAACCAATAACAAACATCTTCATAAAACACTTACCCAACCAATCATATCACTATGTATTACCCTTGCTTCCATAACTTTGAAAAACCCCACCACAACCCCACAGTAATCAAACCACCTATTCCCCAGATAACCATTGACAGGATCACTCTTGTATATGATTAGCAAGACTCAGAAACATTTTTCTCCCTGCCTAAAATCACAGATTCTCCTGCAGTCTATCCTCTATAATCTTTATAGTACTTCTTAAGAGTAACACTGAACCCATCCCAGGCCCAACAATTCCCTTTTCTCAACATCAGAACTACATTCTTCCTACAGTGGCCTGCACCCTCCTCAATGACATAGCATCAGAAACAAGCGAGACCACATAAGTGCTTTTATTTTCCAGAACACCCAGATATTCTAGCAGTCACAGAATCCTGTGTCTCCCAATTTCCAACACTTTCTAAACCTCCTACAACTATGTGAATGATGCCAGACCAGGCAAACAATCAAGTGGAGGTTTTCTAATTGTTTACAGAAATAACCTAAACCCAGAAGCATTCTCCAAGGAAACTTATCTTCAAACTTCAGACCTAACTAGATTCTCCAAAAATGTCAAAGTCACAAAGGCAAACCACTACTGATTTCTGCAGATTATTTATGATCCCTTGGTTCCCTAAATGAATTCAAATTAATCATCACTAACATCCTTAATAACTGTCCCAAAATAATAATATAATAATTCTAGGTGACTTCAGTCTTAATTATTTTTCTTAATTATCTTGGCCCTCTTTCATCTGATATGGGTACCTTCCATACAGACGTAGATCTCCTTCATCTCATAAAAGAACTAATTGGACCTAAAATCAGGTCCTCCTAACACTCCACATTCAACATAATTATTACACACATCCCATACCTCATATCCAACATAAACATTCTACCATCATCATTAATGACTACTGCCTAGTGACCTTTACAATTGTCAACCATCCTATAAAACTACCACCAATATTAAAAGCCTTCAGAAACCAGAGTAGCTCAAATAGAGACAAACTCAGAACCTTTCTCACAGCCCACAAATGGAACCACATACTCTTCTTACATGACCTTAATACAACAGCTATAAGCCTAATCAACTTTCTACTCCAGCTGCAAGACAAATTCTTCCTGCTTATCCACAGGTTTAAAACCAATA
Organism: Protopterus annectens; assembly: GCF_019279795.1. Classification (NCBI taxonomy): domain Eukaryota; kingdom Metazoa; phylum Chordata; order Ceratodontiformes; family Protopteridae; genus Protopterus; species Protopterus annectens. The sequence continues at coordinate 117,251,884 of NC_056751.1, read as the reverse complement.
AAAACTGAATAGCTATCCACTGAACTCAAACATTTTTTAACTCAAAGGAATGAAGCATAGCAAAAATGGCAACAGACCCCCAAGACAGACACCCTCACCTCCTTTATAGTCTTGGTAAACCTAGCCAAGAAGTCCATCAGAAGACAAAAAAGAAATTTCCAAAGAAACAACTTATCCTCTTACATTCCCCCCAAACACTTTTAGAAACAGTTTAACCTGCTTACATGAAGAACACCTCCTCATGATACCCTGTCTACATACACCTTTCAGTGTGGTACAACAAAACTTTGTCCAGAAGATTTTCTTAAAGAATTTAACAATCGCCCATCAATAAACTTCACACCTCCCACAGATCATTCATTGCCCACCCCGCTACCATTCACCCCCCTCTTCCACTACAAATGCATACATCCCAAAGAAGTCTCAATTCTATTTGAAAATATTTCCACCGGTACCCCTTCTGGATCTGATGACATAAACTTCTGATTCATATATCACAGCAGAGAGTATCTATGTCTCCCTCTCAACCACATGCATAATCTAGGTCTTGCACAAAACATCATATCACATATTTGGAAAACTGCTCTAGTTAAGCCCCTCCTAAAGCAAACCAACCCAAAAGATACCTCTCATTTCCACACAATATCCATCCTCCTAATTCTGGGTAAACCTTTTGAAAAGTTAAATCACCACACTGTAGAACAAACTAGACCTTACACCATAAGTTCCAGGCCAGATGAATTCACTCATTTTAGTACACAGCCTGATTTATTAAAATAAAAGATAACGTCTAACAGCAAAACTTCAAACTCTTATACCATTAAGAGCAAGTAACACTTCTCTGGCGCCTTGGTTTTCAGAAAAGTCTTTTCAGAGTACATCTTTCTGCTGGTAAGTATACACTTAAATACATGCATGTGATCAATTAAATAATCATCCATTTAAGAATTCACTAAAAAGCCAACTAAAAAGGTTACCTTTTAATATTCTTTTTAATCTTCTTACATTAAATGCTTCCAAGAGAATTCCCTTTTCAAACCTATTGGAAACATCTTATCATATTTTAAAATAAATATTGTCTCCATCCGAAATATTCCTTAATTTTTTCATCAGTCTTCTTTTGGCTTTTTCCTGGTTAGGGGTCGCCACAGTGGATCACCTGTCCACTCATAATTGGCCGTAGAATTTTTACGGTGTTGAGTTGCCAGCCTGGCACTCAACCTTCCACATAAGGCACACACACACACAGCCAATTTAGAGTGTCCAATCCACCTACAACATGTTTTTGGGAGGAAACCCATGCGACCACAGAGAGAACATGCAGACTCTGTACAGAAGGCACTTCAGCCAAGGATAGAACTGGAGAACCTCTTGCTGGGAGGCAGCAACGCTAACCGCTGCACCACCGCGGCCACCTATTTACTTGCTCCAAAACAGTTGCCTGTAACCCCTGTGGGTCTGCATTATGGTGTTCCTTAGTGTATAGCTACAGGACTCTGAAATCTTTGCTTCTTGATGTCCCTTATGTGCTCTTTTAATCTTGCAGCAAAACTTCTCCTTCTCTCTCCAATATAAAATAATTCACAAGGGCATTTTAAACTATATATAATCTTTTCACTATTGCAAGTGAAGCTGTCTCTTCTATCAAACATTTTCCATTAATGCTTTCAAAACTATCAACTATGTGTTTGCATACTGTGCAATTGTCACATGGAAAAGTTCTATTTCTCACTACATTATTTTCTATATTTTTTGGTCTCTCAAATTTTCCGTGTACTAGCATGTCCTTAAGACTCCTGCCTCTTTTAAATGAAAAACAAAGTTTAACATATTTTAGGCAGGCTTTTTCTTTCTGTATATAAGACCAATAATACCTAACTATTTTCTCTAAAATGTTAGAAAAATGAGTATACTTAGACACAAAATATAACTCAGTGTCTTTTTCCTCTAAATTATTTTTCTGCATTATTATGTTCTGTGCTTTATTCACTTTTTTGTTCATTACTTTATTATACTCCAACCATACCTTCTCTGGCTCATAGCCCCTTTCTATGAACATATTAGCTGTATTTTGAACTTCCTTCTCACAGTCCTTCCTGTCACTACATAAACGTTTAACCCTAACCATTTCCCCATAAGGAATGGAAGAAATAGTGTGTGTGGGGGGGTGACAACTAGTTCCATACAACATAAAACTTGGTTGTCCCATTTTTCTAAATATTTTAGTTTTATGTTTACCATCTTCTCGCACTTCTACTGTAATATTCAGATAATTTACTGTCTATCCTTTTTGTGACACATCAAATCTGATCTCATACCTGTTCACCTGTTGCAGTTCTTGAACAAACATTTCCATTTCTCCATAGCCCCCCTTGCAAACAAAAATCAAATCATCAATGTATCTGTAAAAATGAACAACATGTTTTCTAAAAAAGTCATTCCTATGCACATAGATTTTCATAGAGACCCATAAATAAATTAGCATGTGTAGGGGCAAAAGCTGCCCTGATGATACAGAGAGCCATAAATTTCAAATATATTATTTTTCAAACAGAACAATGTCAGTTCTATAATATACTGTGTACTGGGGCTTTTCCCCAGAAAAACGTCTATAGCTTCTATGCCATCACTATGTTTTATACTGGTGTATAAGCTGACTACATCTATCACTATAAAAAACATGTTCTTCTGCCATACTAGTTTCTTTACTTTATCCAGAAAATCAAAACTGTCTTTCATATATGAAGGTAATTGTATCACCTTTTTTAACAAAAATTGATGCAAAAAAATCCCAAATGATGGGTTACATAATTGCAGGCAGATACAATGGGATGACCTGGAGGGTTAACCTTGCTTTTATGTATTTTAGGCACACAAATAAATTTTGACAACTCACTGCTTTTATTTAAAAACTTATTTTTAGCATATTCATGACTAAAATAATTTAGTTGAACCCCATTATGTATTAATTCTTCATAGTTCTTAATCATCTTCTGATAAGTTAAGAAACCTACTTTATCATAGATGTTGTCATTTTCTAGATGCTATAAACACACATATTTACATACTGCATGGAATGTATTATTATTGGTTGTCCCCCTTATCTGTTGGCTTAAATATGAGTTCCTTTCTTTCCCTTAAATTTTTAAAGGGACCCATTCTTTTTGTGTCATATTATATTGAATTTCACTTCTAAAAAAACTCATTGCACTCTTGCTCTATTGCATAATTTAACATATGATGAAACATTTCAGTTTTATCACACTTGAAAGGAGGCATAAAATTGCTTTTATAAGAAACACCACTAGTATCAAAATTACTATAAGCATTGCTTTCCAAGTCAGAACTACAAGAAAAAACTCTCTTCATTACTTGCAGCATCTACAAATCTTGCATTGTTCACATCTGCTTCTAAACTATTTGTTTGATTTCCATAGAAATCTATTAAATGTAACTTGCGAGCAAAATTAAATACTTCCTCCTTTAACTCATACATTCTGGGAAGAGACATCGGGATAAATTTCAAACCCCTATGTACAACATTTGTTTCTTCATTACTAATAATGCATTCAGACAAATTTACAATATATCCAAAACCACTCACATTTATATTATTAGAAAGTCCCATTTCATTATGTCCATTTTCCCCATTTGTTGGTCCAGGAATTATATTCGGCACCATGCTGTTGATCCAAGAATTTGTGAAAGGGGGGGCACAGTCTGATGAGTTGACTACCGGGTGGGAGTGGGAAAGTAGGACACTGGGTTCAGTGGTTGTGGAAAGATCACCTTAAGAAGCTCGGACATCATGTGTGGAAGGACAGCAATACATATTCAGTTGCAGATGATTTTGCTGTGACTGTGGTGGTAGAAGCAGAAGAGATCAGTTGGCATAATGATTAAGGTCTTTGCCTCCCATGCACGAGGTACAAGGTTTGATTCTAACCTCTGACCAATGCCTGTTTGCATGTTTTCCTTCTTTCTCTATGGGGCTCCTTTCACCTCTGAAAAACATGCTGAGTTTTTCCATCTCAAAAAACTTACCAACGAGTGGAGCTGTGGGCAGCAGCGCAGACTCTACATGGCACCCTATATGGGGAAGAGTTGTATGGACCAACTGCTTTGGGCATCTACAGTGGTGCACAGTATCCTCAAGATAGTAGAACACAGATCGCAGACTGCATGCCATGGCAGAGCTAGCCATTTGACAGTGTAAAATATGGCTCCAGGTGATTCGGTCAGGTTGTTGTAGCCGAAACCGGTAATTCCTGTACAGATAGTACACGTATTTTCAATGCTTTCCTGGAACAGAAGACAAGTACTCTGGCTTTTATTGTTTGCCCTTATAGTCAGCTTGCTTCCATGAAAATATAAATATGAAATGTTCATTTGCCTCAGCTGCAGACTCCTCAACATACATTGAACATTCATTTGCTAATGGAAAACTTTTCATTACATTCAGTGTTCTCTTATTTACTTCCAAAATAACTTACTAGATTAAGTTAAATGCCTTAATCCAGACATTCAGCTATGCAAAAGTAAGCAAAAACATATCAACTCTACATATATTATAATTTGTGCACTTTCACATCCCACTCTAACCTCAAAAATCCAAGATTACAGCCTATTAACTTAAACATGCTTTAATCTAGCCTTTACTTTCCTTTTACACTGAAATGCCTACATTTCTTAAAACTATAAGGAAAATGGCACTTGTTACTTCAGTATCTTTATCACATACAACAATATCTGATTGACTGATAATTTCATGATCATCTTATGTAAACAAGGCAAGTTTCTCACCTCTGTGTGATTCATAATTGCTTTTTTTATATATATCACCACTGTGCACTATTGCCTTATAACAAGTTACCTACTACCTTTTCTATCTACTTTGCAGTTTACAAATATGTTTGCTGTATATTCTAGATTTGCTACATCCCATTAGTAAACTGTTTATCTTGGCCACACCAAAACCACATGTGTCCAGTGGCACTTGCTGGCCATGAAGACTATATATATATATATATATATATATATATATATATATATATATATATATATAAAATACATACAAAGAAGGCAACATTTTAATTTTGCTGAGAAAGAAAATCTTGATAGCTTTACAGTAGACAGGAATACAGTATGGCCTTTAGTGTGTTAGTATAGCCCACAGAGACGTACTATGGGAGATGAGTGGTCTCTCTATATCTGTGGACACCAGGGTATAGCCCTCACCATATACCATAGTGATCTTCTAGAATCAAATTAATGATGCACTTGGTGTTTTTCAGGTTTCTGTTGGAAAGTCATGATCAGTATATTTAGCTGCCTGGTTTGCCTCAAGACAGAACCTAAACCATTAGTGCTTGAACAAGATGGTACATTTTCCTGAGGAATTTGGTGTGACAGGGTGCACAAGTAGCCATTAAGGCCACATCTGATTGATGGTGGAGGGGTTACCAAAACAGCAGGGGCTAGCATTCCATCAACTGCTAGGTAGTGTGTGGAGCAGAGAAGCTTTTATGACCATTGAAAATACTGACATCTGTAACATCATTGAAACATGGTTTCAGTGCAATGCTAACTCCCCCTCCCTAGCAGGATTTAATACATAAAACAAATTCTTACGTGTGTGTGTGTGTGTGTGTGTGTGTGTGTGTGTGTGTGTGTGTGTGTGTGTGTGATATGCAGTAATACAAGTTAACACTTTTATTAAATCATCACTTCAGATGTAGGCACACATACATTAAAAGAAAAGAAAACTTATTGTTTTCATTTACATACATTATATATTAAATCGATATTTTGTTTCTTTGCAACAACTCTTATTTAATCCAGCATTACACATATTGCTCATTTCCTGTCTTTCTTAAAACCTCACTCCTTCTCCTGAACATTTTTTTGCATGAATTCATGTATTGTTTCCACAATCCCAAGTATTTATTTGTACTTTGTTCCTTCCCTCTTCTAAAGATCCCACTTTTAGTACTTTAATCTCTTTCACAATATTCAGTACTTTAAAATACAGTTAGTTTAGATTCTGATTTCTATTTTCTAGTTATTGCTTTTTTGACAGTTGATAGAATTAAACTTAATAAGGATTTATTATGTCTAGGCAATATGGATCCTGTGTCCCAGCTCAGAAGAATCATTTGCTTAGATACAGCCATTTGGTGCCCCCCAATATTTATGACAACAACATTTTCTGTTGAATTTTTAAAATCTGCAAGCTCAATATACTCCCAAAAACATGTTCACAATTAACTTTCTCTTCCCATAACATCTCCAGTATTTGATATTTTAATAACAACCGTGCAGAATAATATATTAATAAAGTTACAGAAAATATTCTAATAACTAAGGATTAGGAAATGTTGTCCACTATTGCATTTTCCTTTACTTCATCTTAATCTTTATCTAAGCCCCCCCATGACTTTTAACTTATTAGCACAAAAATATGGACAAACCCTAAATAATGGGGGGACAAAGCCCCCAAAATATGGACACATTTTAAATACTGCTCTTATAAACTTAGAAAGTTGTTAGAATAAAAGGCCTTGTGTTACAGTGCATTTTCTGAATAAGTCAAACTGAAATGCTTGTCATTATTCCAGTCCTGTTCCATTCTTCATCTAAGGCTCATCTGATGCCAGTTCAAACCCATTATTAAAAGGTTGGAAAAGGACTCTGACTTCACTGAAGAACATTTAGAACCTGACCTCTGAATGAATTTAATGTTCTCCTCTGTTATTACAGTACATTGCTGAAAGAATATGAAAATGCGAATTAATATACTTTTCGTAAAGTAAAAGAAGTTTATAACTCAGATTATTGTCATTATTTGTGCTGCACCACCTTTCCTCTAAAAGTCACCAGTTTTAGAAGGGATTAAGAGGGGCAGAGATAAAAAGGAAGTCAAAATCAAAGACTTCCCTGTAAGTCAAGGACAGCTGAAATGTATGACAGGAACATTCCTAGAAAATAGGGACAGTTAAGAGATTTGTGACAAGTTACAATCAAGGCAGGCCAGCAGTACACTTTCAAGACAAAGAGTAATATCAAACATAGTAATGATTATTGTTTAGTGCCCACAGTGGTGCAGTGGTTAGCATTGTTGCCTCACAGCAAGAGGTTCTTAGGTTCAATCCTCAGCAGGGGTGCCTTCTGTGCGGAGTCTGCATGTCCTCCCTGTGGTCGTGTGGGTTTCCTCCGGGTGCTCTGGTTTTCTCCCACATCCCAAAGACATGCTGTAGGTTGATTGGATATTCTAAATTGGCCCTAGGCATGAATGTGTGTGTGCCTTCCATGGAAGGTTGTGTGCCAGGCTGGCAATTTGACACTGTAAAACTTCACTGCCAATCATGAGTGGACAGATGATCCACTGTGGTGACCCCTAGCCAGAAGAAGACAACTTTTCCTTCTTTCTTTATATGGTGTATCAATTTAGATACAAGGAATAAACTACACACAGTTCACTCACCTGTATAAAATGCCTCTTCCTAAAATGTGACTTAAGTATTGGAGGTTCATGCCACTTTTTAAACCATACAACATTCACCACTTGTTCTGACCTAAATTTCTATGAAGTGCTGTAGTAAGGACCTGAACTAACAAAAAGAAAATGATTCTGACATCTGTTACAACTTTGCTAAGCAAATAACCAGTGGTAGCTAGTGACTTCAAATCAAAGGGGTGCTACAGGAGACAGCTGAATGGGTGGGGTCAATGGGAGGGGGTGTGGTCAACTAGAAAGGGGTGGACCTGTGCTACAAACCACAAAAATAGGGACTTTAAATACGCTGCTCTCAGTGCCAAACCGTCATTATGAAAGTCCAATCAAGGCAAAATGAAGTGGAGAAGAAAAAAATATTTCAATGCTTTGGCTACATGACAGCTTACTTAATATCTAGATGGAAACAGAAAGGTTGTGAGGCAAGAAAAAATAAATTACGTTTTAAATACATTACTGGATTGGCAGTCAAAATCAAGTATAAAAAAACAAGCAGCACTCAGCTCAAACCACTTCTCCTTGCACTGCAGTTTTAATTGTAATTTATATTCAGCTTTATAAAAATACCAGGTAACATGCTGAAAGTAGCAATCTCTGTGACACCACCACTTGTAAAAATGTTTCTTATCCAAAAAAGACCTTCTGCCTGACAACAACTATCTACTTGTTTTGTGGGGAAAACATGATCAAAGTAAAAAATGAACAGCAAACAAGAAACAAGCTCAAGATAAATTGCTTAAAGGATTACTGCACAGGTTATGGACCACATATGATAGATTGGTGTTCTGTTTAGTTTATGGGGAACGGCGGCAAAGATGACTGCAAGTTTCCAACAAATGCAATGCGCTTCTGAAAATACTGTAATCATGTCCTTTATTACAAATACTGCCATATGCATTTCAATACCCAAGCTTTATACATTATCTAGTTATGTAAATATTCTCTGCATAACAGCAACACAAAGGCTTTTAGTGTTGATAATTCTTTAACAGTATGCTTATTAAAGCTTACTTGCATCTTACAATCTCAGACAAGCTTACCTGATGGTCATTAAAGCATTGCTATTTAAACACAGAGCAACAGTCACTGCAACAACATGCATTTTCTGAATAATAAGCATCAACAATATAAAAATATGACAGAAAACCAGAACATTCTTCATATTCAAAGACAGATGAAAAGCCACTGTAGTACTTATGTCCACCTTGGATGGGGGGATAATCTGTCTGCACACTTACACTGCATAACTGTCCCTTGCCTTGCTTTGACACATCCAGAGACACTATATGGGGGGAGTGGGGTACAACAAGTATGTCACAATTTGAAATGTCTCTGACTGACAGTGATGGCCCTGACACATTTGTCATACTCTCAACCTCAACAAAGCTATAAATAAAAGTGGGAGAAAGGCCCAGTAAAGACAATTTTTAAATATTGCTCTTACAAACTTAGAAAGTTAATAAAATAGTAGGTCTTGCATTAGTATGACTTTACTGAAGGGTATGAAATCTAAAACTCAAATGTCTGTCATTATTTTCTAACTTCAATCTTTAATGATTTGTCACTAATTTGCCAGAAAACCACAATTCTATGAAAAAGGAACCAAAATGCGATGCAAACATCTATATTGACACACACACACACACACACACACACACACACACACACACACACACACACACACACACACACACACACACACACACACACGTAGATAAAGGAATATATACCTTTCTAGAATGCAATACATCCTGCATCCTTCTGTGTTGCCAGAAGAGATACCTAAGTTAATCATGGTTCAATAAATAACAAATATTAATCAATATCTCATAAATATAAGCAGTTTCCTCTAAACAAATATGCAGAAACTGAACCAGGGGCACTACCTAAACATGTGCAAAGTAATCAGTTTCTCATAAAGTCAGGCTACGTTAAGTTAGAGCATATTGTCACTCAGCTTTTCAAAAGATAAATAATGGGCTGTAGAGCAACTTCCATTCTTCAAGTCACTCTGTAATAAATCTCTTTATATTGCAAAAAAATGCATGTAACTAAAATTTTTAGCCTGCCTTGCAAAAGGTGCGCAATGTATGCTGCACTACAAATGACAACTTACATAGCAGAGTAACAGGACAGTGTACAGAAAAGACTGGCCTAAAACAAGCTGTGGAAATGCTTTGTAATGACTATACTCCACAGAAGGTAACTTTGAATGGTTCTTGTGACATTTTAATATAACTGGAATAGACACAAATGACAATCCTAAAAGGAGAGGATGCCTTGTAGCTTGAGAAATGTGACTACAAGACAGTTAGTGAATAATTTGCAATTAAATTCCAACAATTATTTTTTCCATAGCAGTCACCCTGGAAATGTGTTTGCCACACAACTGTATATGTGATCTTTAGCTGTAACTGATAACTCACATGGGAGAAGACAGCACTGTGACAGAAGACAGAAGCAATGAGACAGTTAGTGAGGAAGCTCATAAAAATGTGATAGGGAAAGAATCTGTAATGATATGCCTACTGACTACATTTCTGCCATAGCTGCTCTGGTTAAATAAACAACATCTTAACCAATCCTGGTCCTGCACCTGTTCATCTCAAGGTTAAGACTTTGTGTTCAACATATGATACTCTCAAATACTTTCTTTAAACAGAACACTCTCAACCTCTCACTTAAATGACAAAACAATTTTTATAATGACTACTGCCTCTACAATCCATTAAGTTGCATGTGGGCTTTTTCTTTATTAACTTTCACCTCTGTTAAATCTTAGAATGTATAAATGTAACAACTGATCGTGTATAAATGTAAATAGAAAGGTAACTACTCTGCAACTTAGTATAATGCAGTGTAAGCAAATGGAGCTTTTCTCCCCGGGTCTCTGCTGAAAATGGATATTACCCAGTCAGAATTTCCCAATAAACAAAGTCAAATACATAAGTAAATAAATAAAATATTCAAGGACTGACTATGTTGTTATTTGCAGAACTAGTTATGAGAAAGGAACTGAAGAGCAACCTATCACCTGCACATGATGAGTCATAAGAATGTTGTGAAAACTAACTCTAGTCTGTTTATTAGTTGTGAGTTTCCTGATCAAAAGTCCTAGAGGGACTGCATCTGTCCACTTTAAATTAGTACCTTCTTTTTAAATATTAATTTCTATTGTTTATAACAATTTAAAAATGTTACCAGTCATAAGATAAGATGAAAAACTTTATATTTACAGAACATTTCTGAACATAAGAAACATGCAAAATTGATTTGCAACAACATATGATATATAAGATATTATGCATTTCTGAATTTGGCAAAAGCTCTCTCAGATGAAAATACTGAAAATTGCAATCTGGACTTTACAAAGGGATCAGTTTATACATCTCTTCAGCAGCAAGCTAGATTACTCAATAACACTGTAATTACTGTGGTAACTCTAAATGTACAGGAGTTGTCTAAAGTACTATGCTTTCTATGCACTCTCAGTGAACTGAATGAAATATAAACAACTGCAAACATTATGGACTGATGAACAAAGATTCTTGCACAGTCGTGAAAAAGACTAACTGTGTCACAAACACTACTGACTGCGGTCATTTATTAAATCCAAAATACACCAACAGGAAACTCTATTGAGTATCTGGACAAAAGCATTGTTGTGTATGAGCATGTTAAGTGAAAAATGGCATAAAATATGCACAAACCCAAGTAAATATTCAGATGCAATCAACTGGGAAATAGTCAAATGATCTTTATCAAGTTGGAGAAACTCTTCTCAAATCTGTCATAGCTTACAATAACAAGATCTAATGATTCTGCTTAATGCTTACTAGTTTCAAATGTTCCCCACACACATTACATATATTATTAGATGATTTGCTTCTGTTTTCCACTCCTGGGCTAATACTAACTAAGCAAATCTGTGAAGTAAGGTTAAGTAGTTAATGACATGTTTGAGTTTACACTTCATATCCTCCAAAAACTGTAAGCTAACACAAATCTTTTAATTGTTATTGTAACAATTTTCTAAATTTATAAGAGTGACATTTAAACTCTGCACTAGTTTTGGGTCCTTCATCTCCCATTACCTTAGGCTTTGTCTAGATTTGTTGTTTGAACAGGTTGAGAAGCACTGAATGGGGTTTCAGTTACATTTAGAAACTGTTCCTTAAATTAAATCTTTGTTTTTTCGAACAACCGTGCATTGTGGTTCCAGTCTGTAGGAACCACAATGAACAATCATTCTAAAAAGCAAAGTTTTAATGTAGTAAACAGTTGCTAAGCACATAAAAGTAAAACTCTGCATGGAGATTTGATTAATAACTGTTGGTTACATTAAAACATTGTTTTTTTAGAATGGTCATTCATTGTAGTCTCTATAGAAAGAAACTGCAATGATCAATCATTCTAACCAGCAATGTTTTAAGTAAAAATCAGTTGCTAAGCACTTAAAAGTAAAATTCTATGCACTTTTGTCCCCACCATCACAGAGACTTCATGGATGAAGTAGCCCAGGATGGTGGGGATAAAACTGTATGGAGCAGACCTATCCACTGTCAAACATCTGAGGTTTATTTTATTTATTTATTATTTTACATTTGTTGACCAGGATTGTCTGACTGAGCTGATGAGCCCTTTTTCAGCGGAGGCCTGGGGAGAAAAGCTCCAACAATACAATTTTCATTATAAATTAGCATTAAACAGCAATGTTACAGGATTATTACAAGGCATTAAGTAGCAATACAATGTTATACAGTGTCAATAATCAGGAGTATAGCATAACTATTTCAAGATGTATAAAAAGAAATATGTCATTAAGATGAGTATAGTTTTTGGGGTAAGTGGCTATAAAAACCCAGTTTTATCATGATGTAGTTGCATGAAGGCAAGACAATTACAATAGACTGTTTCTCTGAAGTGATTAGCTTAATGGATTTTAGAAGACAGTAGAAAGAGTAGTGAGGGAAGATTAGAGAGAGCTAGTGAGAAGAATGAGTTAAGGGCAGAAAGTATATTAAGGTATGGGAAGTAGGGGATGTTTAAGGAGGGAGAGTGCAGTAGCAGAACCAGTGACTTTTAAAGTGCTCTATGGTGGCTGTCTTAAATTGTTTAGGATGTGTAAGGGTCCTGATTTCTAGTGGGAGCCTATTCCAGGCAATAGTGGGGTGATAGCTGTACATGTTGCATCAAGATTTACACTTGGGTTTGTAGATTTGTAGTAGGTCTTGGTTAGAGCTTCGGAGAGGTTTGAAGTCACTCTGTAATGGCATCCATTAGCACCCACATTAACAGCAGTCCTGTTATTCTATTAACTTTCTGTGTGTACGAGAGCAGTATTTAACGTCTTTCCCGTTTTCGGAACGATCGTTCATTGCAGTTACTTTTTTTAGGAATGGCAATGAGCGATCATTTTGAAAAACGAAATTTTGATGTAAGGAGAAGCATTTACAAGTTCTTAAGACTGTGTGAGTTAATGTCATTTGAACAAGGAGGAGAAGTACAGCAGATTATTGACCATAAAAAGGAATGCATTGTCTGATATGGTATGCAGCTTATCAAGATAACTACTATGGTCCTCTACAGGTATTAAATGGAAATCTACAGCTGCCAATAATAGGACCTCTGACATTTGATTTATGTCAAGGAATTTGAATTCAGAATGCTCAAGTAGTTTCTCTACAAATGCACAACAATTCCTCTTCTCATTAGGATCTGAAAAAACAACTGTCAGGCCAAGAATCTGCAGCAGTCAAGTCCCTGTAACTCACGTACTGTCACATCAAAACCTAGATGAAACTAAGATGGATAACACCAAAATCTAATTACTACAGCAGGTCTACACCAAGGTGAAACAAGGGCAATATACATACAAAAACTAGTTATTGTAGCAGGAGTCCAACAAACTCAGTGTACCACATCTGATCACCATTAATTACCAGTGTGGAAAACTAATCTGTTTATACTAGCAAAATATTCACCTAATAAGGAAAAAGTGTCGGTTAGCATCAAGGAGCAACAGCTAGAGAATTATTCAGACAAACACAGGACAAAACAGCCAATTTAGGCAAGAACAGATCAATTCCTCTTTTCAGCAGGAACAGCAGCCATAACCACCATAGCCAAAATCTACCGAAGTCATGCACAAGTCCCAGTCTGATCCAAAACAAGACCAACAAAAGGCAGATAACAAAAATCAAAGTAGTGCCGCGCATCCAAACTCAAAAGAAACAACGGCAACACGCAACAGTATCCTGAATGTGAAGCAGGACTCCAACAAGCGTATACACAACAGATCAATACCATAATGTGCTAGCTTGTGAAACTGAGCTCCTCATATACTAGGCAACCACTGGAAAAACAAGAGAACACCAGAGAGCAAGTTAATAAGTTAAAAAAGCAGATATATACAAATAGCAGCAATGCTAGTTATTATTATTATTACCGACAGTCTCCAGTCAGCTCTCAGCACCTCAGTCACATCCCAGGCTATCCCTATCGCAGTTATGAACTCCCAGAACTCCGTGAGCATCAAAGTAAATAAAAAAGCAAAACTACAGTAGTGCTAGACTGTTTCTTGCATTTTCCCAGCATGCAAAGTGCGGGAAGAGAGAGAGAACCAATCAGCAGCCATCCAGCCATTCATGTCACATACATGACTGTGGACGTGGCAGTCCGATCTCCTTCAAATTCTTTACTGTGGTTACAAACCACATAGACTACTGGGCATCACACAAAACAAAAAATAAACGAGTTTCTGTAAATCTGGACTGCTGTAAAATCACTCCAGATTTACAGAAACTTGTTTTTTTTTATAAAACCCAGACCTCACCGAGCATGCTCAGTTCAAGTTCCGGGACTTTAACAGTCAGACTAAGCAGTAGCCAGCTAGACTAGTATAACGGTACTGTAACTAATAAAATTAAATATTTTATTTTTTAAAATGTTTTCTTTTTCTTTCCACAGCTGGGGGGGGGGGGGACTGCAGTCCTGCAGTCCAGTGGTATGAGCCGCCACTGCAAATAACACATGTATAAATGCACTACTGGAATTTCTCATCTGATTTAGCAACCCTATCACTGTGTACTGGTGACTACTTTTGTTGCATTTCCCACCAAAAATCACCCTGTGGAGATAGAATTCTACTGCTTGAAGGAGGAGCCCTATGGTTTAATGCTGAGGAGAAGGAGACCGTCACTTATGTAAAACACAAGATAGTGACAAAGCTTGAACTTTCAATGGAGAACACTTCCCTGCACTCATATTTTGATGACTGTCTTTAGAGGTAAGCAGTAAAATAGACCAACAGTTGTTTTAAAACAGAAAAGTAAAAAGAAAACCTTGCAACTTTTAGCAGCAAAGTATTTGCATATTTTTTTTCATTAATATTAATATTTTCTAGAGAAAATGGTATTAACCGGTCGAAAATTACAGAATGTTACACATTATGCAGCTTATGCACATCGATGTGGAATCCTGTAGAGCTCATTGACTTCTTCCCAGATGTTAGTGAATTTACATTAAGCAAAGGGGTAATTGAGGTCATCCAGCTCAGACTGTACATGTCTTCATTCAACAATGGAGGAGCAGGGCAGGATCCTCATTTAGATCACCTGATTGCAACCTCCAATCACATCTCTGATGCATGACTCATTATAAGCAAAATGATGGAAAGCTGAAAAGGAAAATATACCATTTTAGATGTACATTTTTCAAATTCAATGAAATAACAGTGCAGGGTATTTTTTCTTCTTTTTTTTTTTTCTGTATAACTTTGGAGCTTTAAAAAGGGTGTGGCACACACCCCTGCGCCAATGCTTAAATCCGCCACTGAAGTTTAACATTTTAGGCAGGATTTTTCTTTTTTTTTATAAGACCAATAATACCTAACTATTTTCTCTAAAATGTTAGAAAAATTAGTATACTTAGACACAAAATATACCTCACTTTCTATTTCCCCTAAATTCTTTTTCTGCATTATTATATTCTGTGCTTTATTCACTTTTTTATTCATTATTTTATTATACCCCAACCATACTTTCTCTGGCTCATAGCCCCTTTCATAGGTTCATAGGTTCATAGGTTCATACTAGGCTATCTGCCCTAGGGCATTTATAAGCCTAGCCAGAGTGTGTTTGGCTTTCGCCACCCATTTTAAATTAATTTCGCTATGCCCTTTTTCGAGGTTAGTATACTGTGCCTCTGTCTAACAGTGACACAGAAGTGATACCCGGGGTAAACCTACGATCTCCCATCCACTCATCAAGATTCCTCTTGAAGAGAGTCAATGAGGGATTCTACCTAACCTGGACTGGGATTTTATTCCAGAGTGAAGGGAACCTTTGGGTTATGAATCTGTCCCTCCAGCATGTCCTATTTATTTCAGTGCTAAGGTTCAAGTCTCTTGAACGCATAGCTCGATGGGATTTGGATTTTCTGAGGTGCAGCATGTCCATTAATTCCGGGTTGGACATGGCTTTATACGTCAGGCACAGATCGCCTCTGAGCAGGCGGTATGCCACTGAGTAGAGCTGGAGTTTCTTTAACCGGGCAGCATATGGCATCTGTTTGAGCCCTTTGATCCTCTTGGTGAGGTACTTCTGGGGTCTTTCCAGTTGCTGCAGGTGTCTGGTAAGGTACATCCCAAAAGGGGCATTGTACTCAATTATGGGCCTGATGAGGAATGAGTAAAGAGGCACGATGACCTCCCCTGATCTAGATGTGAATTCCTTCATGATTAGGTGGGCTATATAAAATGTTTTTCTAATAAACATGTTAGCTGTAAAGGAAAACCCTACCTAAAAAATGTTAAACTTTGTTTCTCATATAAAAGAGGTAAATTGTTGCCTGTAGATAAAAGGGGAGGTGACCAAGTGGAGTTAATAAAGTTTGAGTACATGTAAAAGATTCTCCTGCATTTTGTTTTGCCTTCCAGTGTGTTTTTGCTTCTTAGTTGGAATTTTTTGGCCATACCTTGGTTGTCTTCTTTCCTTTTCAATTTTTGTTTCAGTTGGAGTTATTGATGGCTTCTGGAGGTGATAATGAATTGCTGGATCTTACTACCTATATGATTCCTGAAACTCAGGACCTCAATATTTTGAGCTTCCAGACTGCTTTAAGTAACCTACAAAATGTCCTTCAATATGTTGCTGGTTGAGGTGGAGTGCCTATAAGATAGTAATTCATATAAGCGGATAGTCCTCCCTGAACCTAAACGAGGTGAGACAGAAACTAGTGATAGTGAACTTACTGTCCAAATGTTTACTACAAGAAGAGAAGGAAACCTTTTTAAAGATGTTTACTCTGTACTTTCCACCAACTGCAACCCTTTCAGTGACACTACATTTAAAGCAACTGTTGCTATTGAAATGCAGGGGTTTAATAATAAATTAATTGCTTTGGAAAAGTTGCTCAGAAAATATAGATCCAAAACCTTGGAAACTATGTACTTTGAACAGTGCATTCTGTTTAATGTCATTCCAAAAGGACTGAGATTATGTAAGTTTCCTAATGGTGTCACTGAGAATGATCCTTTATATTCTGAATTGGTGGACGTTTTTAATAAAGCGGTGATCTATTTTCTAAAAATCGTAATTAATCATAACAAAAGGCCCATGAGCAGCCTAAAAGACAGAATAACAATTATCGATGAACAGGTTGCCAAGATGTTAAGTTGTGCTATGGAGATGAGAAGTGACTATGGGAACATATTTGCTTCACTCGAGAGATTTGAGAAAACTGTCATTGCATGTAAACATAAAAAATTATTACGAGACAGGGAAGCTTATGAACTTGGTAAAGCTTTTCCCTTAACTGATTCATTCATTAAACAACAAAGAAACTTCAGTGCTAAAAATACGGTAGCAGTCTGTACTAGTGAAGGTGTGTATTTCCCTTTAAGAGAAGGAGAAGTGGTAAGGGAAGAGAAGTAAGCTGAACTGGAAATGGAGATAAATAATGACCCAGTCTGGGTGCAGATCTTTTAGAAGTAGTTGAGTTCGCTGACACATTTGAAGAGTTACCTCTGTATCCATTGAAAGATAAAGAAGGACATAATATCATTCCAGTTTCTAAAAACTTTCCTTCAACATCTAAGGCATCCCAGTCAATTCAAATTGGGGAAGAATCGAGAATCTATGCAAGAAGGACTAGTTTTGGGACTTCAGTTCGAGTTGTAAAATATTTAATTTAACAGACATTCAGTTCATTCCAATTCAGTTAAAGATTTTGCGGTTAGGTTTGAATTTTGTGCCCTCTAATGTAACTAATATTTATTATACTAGAAAACGGAATTTACATTTTTTGTTACATAATACTGGTAGCAGTAGCTGTTATTTAAAGCCTTCTACTTTTAATCCAGAATTGCATAACACCTTAAACGTTTTTGAAAAATATTGTTAGAGTGGCTATAAGAAAATTATTAGGGATTAAGATTAATAACAAACAGTGATTTTACAATTTAAATGTAGAAGAAAGGGCAGCTTTACACAAAATTAAAAATATGAAGCATGTGAGAGCTACGAAGGCTGATAAAGGGGGATTAGTCATTATGTACCAACAGGATTACATCAAAGCTATTGAGGAGATGTTAATGAATACTGAAGAGTACAAATAGGTCACTGTAGAATATATACATCAAGCATATAATTTTATTAAAGCATATTTATATGAGTTATTAATAAATGGGCAATTAGATTACAAATGTATGATTTTATGTCTACAGATTACTCTAAAACAGGAATCCTATTTGGAACACCTAACATACATAAAATTGACAAAAACCCTACCTTTAGACCTATTGTGTCTGCCCCTAATTGTGTAACTGAAGAAATTTCTTTATATATAGATACCCTTCTCAACCCATTAGTACAAAGCTTACCCTCATATTTATGAGATTCGTGGGATTTTTTAAATCATATAAGAAAATTTAATGAAGGTTACGAGTATGAAGCACATTAAAATATAGTTATGCTAACAGTTGACATATCTTCTCTCTTTACAAGTATACCCTGGGACAGGGGCATTGAGTATATAAGAATGTATCTAACTAATAAGACTTCTTATTCTAATTCAGAAATTAGCTTTTTTTGTTCTTTAACTGAGGTTCTGTTAGAACATAACTACTTTTTATTCAATGATAGATACTATCAGCAAACAAAAGGTGTTGCAATGGGTTCAGCCATTGCCACAGATTTTATTAACTTAGTTTTAGTTTTGGTGGAGAATAAATTACTACCCATCAGCTGTTTTGTAACTGTGTTGTGTTTTTTAAGAGATTTGTTGATGATTTGTATTTCATCTTTAAAGGTACTGTAAATCATTGTGAACTGTTTGTGGATGAACTGAATGCTAGTACAGATTTTTTAAGATTTACCACTGCAGATAATGGTTTGACAGTCCATTTTTTAGATATTAAGTTAAGGTGGGTTGTAGAAAACCAGTCTTTTGAGTATTTATAGAAAGAACACTTTTTCTAATTATTATTTACATTTTAATAGTAACCACCCCTATTTAATAAAGAAACATATACCAAGCAGACAATTTATACTGGCATCTAGATTAATGATGGATGATTTAGTTTTTAGAGAAGTGTCCCTCATTATTTCTTTGTTTTTAGAAAGGGGCTACAAGGAATCATTTTTATTCTCTAGTGCTGTAGAAATAATTAATAAACGACTGGTTCCTTTTGCCCCTTTATAATGTCAAAGTTTAAATAGTGGCAAGACTGACAATTTTTTTTTAACAATACTTTAGTTTGTAATTTAGAAATGTCAGTAGATAGTTATGTCATTTCAAATATTATACAAGATAACTGATGGATTTTAAGAGGTAATGCAGATATATTTAAGGCAGTGGGCAAGAAACCACCATTTGTTTTTAAAAGAAATACATGTTTAAAAATGTTATTGCAACATGACATCACTATGATTAAACCAGTTGATTCCGACAAACCTTGTGGCACTTATAAATGTGTATTTTGTAGTGTATGTAGATTTATTTATGAGGGGTTTTGCCACATTTAGTTATGACCATCACTGGCATGGGAAGATTTACATGTAATACTGTGAGAGTCGTGTATGTACTGGCTGTGCTACATTTTATGTTAGAATGATGACTCATGCCTTTAACAAGAGAATTAACGAACACATACATGCAATCAAACACAGAGACACTAACAATGCTCTTTAAAAACACAATATAGTATGCAGTCATTACAAAAAGTTTTTGTTTTATGTATTGGAACTGGTGCCTATAGATAAAAGGGGTGATGACTATAAAAATAGCATTGAGAAGAGAGAAACTGTGTGGCAAGTTAGACTTAATGCCGATGAATATCCTGATCTCAATGACACTATTAATATCAAGTGTTTTTTTGAAAGATAGGAGGCACAGAGTTAAAGCATTAAATAGTTAAGAATATTAATTAAAGTGTTCTTTTCTTTCTTTCATCTTTCATCTTTTTAATAATTCTTTTAAAGCTGAACAAAAATTTTTTAACAAAGTTTTCTATATAGTTTTTTTTATTAACATGCTTAAAGTTTATGTATCTTTAACATTTAATTGTTTTTCAATGAATTAATTTATTATTAAATTGATTGTGTGGTTTGACTGGAGTTTTTGTACTAAAATAGCAACTTTTTTTGCAATTGTTTTTCTGATGAAGTCCTTTATGGATTAAAAGCAGAGTTAATAAAATTTGAGTATGCTTAAAAGATTCTCCTGCATTTTGTTTGGCCTTCCAGTATGGCTTTGCTCTCTGTGTACATACACATTAATATATGGTGACAGTCCACCATGTTGGCCTAATTTTGAGTGTGCTGTAGTGCATCATATGCTAGCAGCAGCAACAGGCAACAGAGTAAATGAGCTACCTCAGGACTGTGACCTGTGAAGTGGGTATAGCTACGGCTTCTGAAGGCAGAACCATAGCTACGGTGGGACAAAGTGGGTACAAGCTGTGGTTGCATGAATTTGGGGGTGCAATCAGCAGTTGACAATTGGACTTTTATTATAGCAGTGACATTCAGAAATGAATGAATGAAAATACTGTAGCTACTGCTTTATTTATACTTCCAAAGGGTGAAACTAAACATTAGAAGAAAAAAAAAAATGATGCCTTGGACTAAGGCAAGCCAGGACGTCCAATATATAGAATAATTTGTAGTTAATTTGTCCACAGTTATGTGCTTTCCTTCTTGTAACATAAAAAAACTTCATCAGAACTAATAAAAATTACCTTCTTCCTTGTTTAAATCTCATGCATCATTAATCTCATGAAGCAAACTAATCAATCAGTATTTAAATGTGACCTTTGTAAAAATAAATAAAAAATAAGTGAGCTTAAAAGTATTTAAAAATATTTACAGAAAGGCAGATGAACTAACATTCATTCCATATCACTGAATTAATAAACAGTTGTCTGTTATAGAACAACAGCCTGCATTTACAAAATACTGTTTATAGACACATGGACATTAAGTCCTAGGGTTTTGGAAGCATTCAGTAAATTGCTGCTAATGCAATTCCTTTGCTTGGAATTTATCTTCCCAACAACCTCCCTTGTAAGATTTCATTACACTTTCCAAAATAATATTAATAATAATTTTTAGAGTGCCTGCTCAGTGCATTAGTCTCATCACTTTTCTTGATTACATAAATAGAGTCACATATACAGCCGCTCATTTTTTCCAATGTAAAATGAGGGGCAAGATAAGCAACTATCAAGGTAGGCCACCCTACAGTGCCACAATGGGATAACCATTGTGTCTGTTGCAATGCCAGTATTTACAATATCGAATAAATATTTACATTGTCAATATCGATCTGGGAAATTATAGACCTATCAGCCTAACTAGCCTGATCTGCAAGACCATGGAACAGATTATCATGGACCTCATTAACAGGGACACTGGCGACCTCCAAACACTCAACTGACATAGTTTGGCTTTATCAAGGGGAGGTCATGTCTGTTAAATCTAGTTGACGTCTTAACTGTTTCAACTAGGCATCAATCCATATGTTACCAGATGGATAGCAAACTAGCTCACTCATAGAACCCACCTAATCAAAATAGGGGAAGCCACCTCAAGCAGTTGACCTGTAAAGAGCAGTGCACCCCAGGGGATGGTCTTGGAGCCTCTGTTACTGAGGTGCAAGCAAAATCCAGCTGGCTATGGCTGACCAAGTTTGCAGATGATTGCAAGCTGGGCTCAGTCATCAATTCCCCAAGTGATGTGCACATCCACCAAGAGGGTCTCACTCAAACAAATAACTGGTGGCAGAAACATGGACTCAAGCTGAATGCCAAAAAATATATCATCATCCCCATTGGGGAGAGTGATGTCCCCACATATTATCACATTAATAACAATGTCCTAAGCATGCAATCAGTCATGAGGGATTTGGGCACCCAGGTTGATAGCAACCTGACTTTTGACCACCATGTTGCTTTCATTGTACGGAAAGCTTTCTACATGGCCCACCTCATACATAAGGCTATTTCATCTAGAGACAAGGAGGTCAAAACATCCCTGTATTCTTCCCATATAAGGCCAGTTATTGAGTACAATGCCCTCTTCAGCATGTACCTCGCAAAGCACATGCAGCAGCTGGAGAGACCACAGACGTTCCTCACCAGGAGTATCCAGGGCCTCAAACATCTACCCTACACAGATAGGCTAAAAGCCCTGTCCCAGTTTCATACAGACTCCTCAGAGGTGACCTCTGTCTGGCATACAAAGCAATCTCAGACATCACCTTGATGGGACAACTGCATATCCACAAGTCAAGCTCCACTCGAATAACCTGCACCTGCGACCTCAACCTGGTCTGTGACATCAATAGGACTTGTTGGTGGGACAGATTTGTGGCCCAGAGTCTCCCCCATCTGTGGAATAGACTCCCTCTCTACATCAAGCAGAGTACATCATTATCCCCTTTTAAGTGCAACCTGGATAACTGGATGGGAAATAGAAAATATGCCCAAGGGACTCCACTTGTGTCCCTGCTGGACAGGGGCTTTGAGGGTTGACTTGTCTAAACATGGGCTAAACTCTTGGCTAGGCTTATAAGAGCCTCAGTGCCAATAGCCTAGTAACTTCCTATGATCCTGTGATCAAGTCCTCATTTTTTCATAACTTCATTTTTTGAGTATTACCCCCCACTACTGTTGTTCATCAGTATGACTTTTAGATTATGATTCTTTTTGTACACAAAGGTAAGTTTGGACCCCAATTTATCAGTCAGGCCACTAGGCCCAAAAAAAAAAAACAGACCAGGTTTTCTCACCAACTTTTCCTCACCCTACTAGTGTTTGGGTTTAAAGGCAGAACCATGGCTCTCATCAAACTGCTTTCCACATCTGTCAGGTAAAAACTCCAGAACTTGGTGCAGAATGGGCACACATGTAATAATTTATTTTTTCTTAAATTTCACTTCCAGTGTTATTCAAAAGATCCCTAGGGTAACCCCTTTCACTAAACAATCTTTCAACAAATCTAGCTCCCTGAGAAATGCCTCATCATCTGACACCAGTCTAGACAATCTAATAATTTCTTTCTTACCAAACTTTGCTACATTGGATGGCAACTCGAGAAGTATAGATAACTGTTTGAAAAAGTTTGTTTTACATAAATGCTGGATTTAAATCTCCACTCTGTTACATTCGTGGAAACAAATAAATCCAGATAATTAATGTCATGGCAACTGTTTTCTCATGTAAATGCAATAAAAAAAAACACCCCACCATCTTTCCTGTAAAAAAAATATAGCCCAAACTGAGCTTTCTTGTCATAAGTTTAATTTCCACCAGGAAATCTACCATGTTTACTTTACCCATGGTAACAAAGGTAAAACCTTCTTGAAAGAGGTTAACAAAATTAGAGTCGATGTCAAGATGCCTGAGATTGTATATTTTTAACCATTAATGTTGAGCATAGTACCTAGTTATAGTGTCATTGTTGCTAGCCCCTGCCTCTCCCCTTGCTCCTCATCTGTTTCAGATTTGGGACCCTCCAGTAGTTCTGTCCAAGGTTTGTCCAACCTGCATGGTTGCTCTGGTAAGTACAGGCACTGATCCCCTCCTGGTACTTCAAGGCTATTTGACTCAATGTGTGTGTGGGGTCTCCAAAAAACTTCATTGTCACTATCATTGTCATCAGTAATAAATGTATCTAAATGTGGTACAGCTTCAGAGATTACTGCTTCCTCATTCATAGCTGGTACCAGATTCACATTCAGCTTACTGGGTTTTGGATACGCTAACTTATTCTCATATTCATACCTATCTCTTGCCAACTTCTTTTCCTTTCTTTTAGCTATTCCATGACATCTCCAATCAAAAATCAGTATAACTAAAATGTTCTTATATTGACCAGCATATGTCAGGAAAAAAAGGTCCTTGGTTATCTCATTTTGTAGCCTCTCAACTTCTTCAAGCAACTTGTCAAGCTGCGCTTCATTGTCATCATAATTACGTACACAAATTCCAGTCCTACGTGGTCCAAAAAAGTCCAATAAATCATCAGTCAATAAGGAGGCATTACTCGCACCACTGGGGTAATACCCCGGCCTTAACTCCTTTGTCATTCTCTCCATGGCTGTCCTGTCAAGCAGAATATACAAGCACATTTACACAATCAAAAAAATGATGGGATTAATGCACTGAGTACACAGTCTACTGCATGTGAAAATTAAAAAACATGTTTTCTTTTTTTGGAAATAGTACTGAAACCAGAAAAGGCTGGCTACATTTGAAGAAAGGGAGATGCGTTGGTAGATTTTGTTGAATGCTTCCCAAACCATAGATCTCAATGACAATGTGTCTATAAACAGTATTTCACAGTTGTAAGCCACTGCTTTTTTACGAGACAACTGTGTTTTGATACAATGCTATGGACATAATATTAAATCATCTGCTGTTTTTAAGAATTTTAAATACTTTTAAGCTTAGGAACTGTTTATTTTTGATGCATTTTTACACAGGTCACAAAGTTACTTACTGATTGGTAAATTTGTATCATGTGATTAGTGATGTATTACATTTAAACAATAAATTTGTTTTGTTAAATCTGATAAAGTTCTTTACATTACAAGAATGAAGGTGCTTAACTGTGGACTAAATAAACTCTGCAGATTTAATGACTCTGTGTCCTGGGCTTCGTGGGTTGGCTTATTCAAAGCAAGTGTTTAGCTGTAATAGTGTAATTGGTGTCAGGGTTGAAGCACTGATGCAATGAAATGCTTAGTGGGTGGTATCATACCTCTCAAGTGTACCTCATTATGAGGAACGTTCCTCATTTGGGGTCTTAAAAACAGTGATGTTCCTCAAAGTTCCACATTGGAAGGATCTGTCACACACTCAGTGTTAGCACTTTCTTTAACTGATCATCATCATCATCTTCTTTCAGCTGTTCCCATTAGGCGTCGCCACAGCAGATCATCTGTTTCCATTTCTTCCTGTCCTCTGCATCTTGCTCTGTCTGGCAAATAGAACTGAATCATATTAATTCATTAAAAGAACTATTATATAATTAAAAATATCAGATTTCAACCATCCTGTGAGCTTCCTAGATGAAGTTGTTAGTAAGCTGTCAGTGAGTGTTCCACATTTTGCCCATTTGTTCCAGTTATGAAAGGTAGTGTTCCTCATTTTGGAGATGGAAAGTTGAGAGCTATGGATGGTATTGTAACTGTAACAAACCACTACAATGCACATCGGTATTCAAGGAGTGCAAGATCAAGGTCAGGGAGAATGGACCTCACTCCTCAATAAAGCAGTGCTGAAGCAAATAAGTGCTTAGTAGTATTATTATATAATAGATATAATAATAGATACTCGTTGCTGCTGTGTGTGCTTGGCTGTGCGCTAATACTCTGCAGTAAGTAACTGTTTGTTTATTGTCTAAAGAGTGTTTTTACCACAAGAGTTGTTTAAGCTTGTTATTAACTGCAACTCATTGAAACATGTGCCTGCCTGGGATCATAACGCTGCAGTAACCTGTTAATCTGGTACTTCGTTCAGAGAATAAGGGGTTCTGATTGATATTGCTATTTTTACCTTGTGTATGCATGTTGTTCATGTAAACGCAACTGCGTTTAACAGCTAGATACATCGTTTGAATTAAGATAGACTGAACCTAGAAAGAAAGCAACAGAAATGCGTTCAGGTAAACGCGACTGCGTTTTACAACTGGATACATAGTCTGAATTAGAATAGCTCACTTTCCATTAGGATTGCTAGCCTATCTTTAGTACTTTTTCTCATTGAAACGCAAATGTGTTTAGCTATTTAAAAGGACTACATAGGCGGGACTATTGTGTTTTACAATTAACATTAGGATTGCTAGCTTATCTTGTGTATTTTTCATCATGGAAACGCGAATGAGTCTAGCTAATTAAGAGGACTACATAGGCGGGACTGTTGTGTTCTACAGTTTCAGCTTGTAAAAGCGAATGCGTCATGCTATAATGTACTACTACATAAGAGTTTATACAACTGCTTGATTTTTTTACTTCTAGCTTGTGTATGTATGCCGTTAAGGTATACACAAAAGCGTTAAACAAGCAGGTATGGTCTTTGGAATAAGACTGTTCTTTTTTCATCAGGATTGCTAGCTTAGCCAGTGTACTTCTGCTTATTGAAACGCGAATGCGTTTAGCTTATTTGGGGTCCTAAATAAGCGGGACTGTTTCACCTTACTTTTCTGGCTTGTTACGTGTATCTGTTTTCATATTATGGTGAACTAATTACGTGGGACGGTTTTTTGCTGTTTCTGCTTGCACAGGAATGCTGTATAAGTAAATGTGTATGCATTGTATTTCTTAGGGAGTTCTGGATACATAGTTTGAAACTGCTCATAGAAAGAAACTGCTCTGCTTAACATTGTATGCATATTTTCTATGTGCTTAAACCCCTCATATATGTAATGTTGCTCTGCTCACAAGTTGAATAACCTGCATTTTATTTACTCTTTTTGACTTTGTATTCCATGACTGAATGCTAATATTTTATTATAACATTATCTTTTTCTCCTCTTTCCCTCTTGTACCAGCTAGCCCCTCAAAGTGACCCTGTGTTTTTGCCAGGGTTGTATTCCCTCTGCATATTAACCTTGGACTCGTTCAGGACACTGTCTTCTCCTGCCACCCTCTACCTCAAGATTACAAGAAAGTATGTCTACCTAGTCATGCTGTATGAGGTTTTAAACAATTGTACCTGCTAAGCTATTAGATTGCCACTACCTAAGCAGCCAGCAGCTACCCTTTCCCCATATTCCCCCATTACCACCTCACACACTCCTTGGATAGCTACATAGATTATCCTCTCTCTCCTATTTGTATAGCTCTCACCTGGAAGCTTCCCTATTTGCTTTTTGCACTTCCACAGTTGCCCACTAGATGTCACCCTTTTCTCATTTCTATCTGGGATTCTAGTATTCTTTTTTACACTACACTTTTATTCTCACCTTCTTACCCTAAACCCTTTCCTCCTTCTAATATCCTGTCTTATCTTCTCCTCCTAGGCTACCTTCTCTTGCCTTGACTCCCTTGCCTTCTCTGATACTTTTTCCCTTCTCCTCTGGTCTACTTTGTGTGCCCGCGCTCCCCACCCTACCCCCATATCCCACCCACCCCTAGGGGTCCTACATTTACCTCAACTCTGGACACACCTCCTACTTTTCTACCCTATCACACTTACAGCCTCAGGGATTGTAAACCACCCAAAACACACACACACCCACTTACCTACTATAACCAACCCCACCCCTCTCTCACTAACACAGCTACAATATAATAGCCCCTACCCCACACCCTACAATCCCAACAATACCGCCATCTTCAAAACACCAGTAATTCCATACTGACTTAAAACTATTTTATCACAACTTCTACTATGCTCCAGTCACAACTGAAATTACATATCTCCTTCTTATTATTATTCTTTCTCATAACTACATACTTCCTAACCTCCTATGAACACTCCATAACTGTTGCTTTCTCACTTCCCTCACAACATACCAGTACACCTGTAACATTCCCACCTCCTTCCATCTTACATACCTCCTCACACTCCACATACCTTCTTCCCAAATACCATAGGCTACTACACAGCAAACTACTAAAATCCAAAACTAAGAAAATATTCGACGCGTTCCTCAAACATAAACTTGAAAACTACTTTACTTTACTCCATCTGCTACAAGATGGTGACATTCACCCCAACTCTGGCCCTCAAACTACTACCACCAAATCACACAGAAATCACTCCAAACCCTTCTCTCTCTCATCCATTACATCCTCTAACCTATTATCCCTGGCCCATCTCAACATACGTAGTATCTGCAACAAAATTAGTCAACTCCATGCCCTATTAGAAGTACACAACTTTGACATTCTATGCTTATCAGAAACTTGGCTAAAACCCTCTATTAAAGACAATGAAATTACCCCACCTGGATACAACATTCTTAGACTTGATCGTACCTCCAGAAAGGGAGGAGGAGTAGCTATTCTATATAAAACAAAACTAAAGCTTTCTCTTCAAGATCTTACCATTAACCAACATAATAATGTCGAAATAATTTGTTCCAAAATTCAAATTAACACTACTAAAGCAATAAACATCATCTGTGCATACCTCCCCCCTGGAAATAACATCCCCACTTTAGAACAACTTCTTGAACAACTCTCTATAGACCTTCCTCAAGAAACACTATTCCTTGGGGACTTTAACATTGATTGGAAATCTTGTAACAATGCTAACCCCACTTCCCATATAAATCTTTTTGGCTTCAAACAACTAATTGATAGTCCCACTAGAATCAATAATAAGAGCAAAAAAGAAACCACCTTAGACTGGATTCTTACAAACTCCCCCCTACAAACCTACCAAACTGGAATCCTTCCAGATGATCTTAGCGACCACTCCCTTACCTATGTCATTAGAGCCAAAACTAACCTAAACTTACCTACCTCTCACAAAACAATATATTCAAAAAAACAATTTAATCCTGAAAGATTTCTAACAGAACTTTCTCAATACAACTGGACCCCTCTAAAACATCTCTCACTCAACAATGCTGTTGAACACTTTAACTCAGCATTCCTTGCAATCTTAAATCAACATGCCCCAAGTCGTATCATTAGAACAAAGACCAAAACAGCACCCTGGCTAACCTCTAATACCAAACAAAAAATTAGACTTAGAAATAAAGCTTGGAAAACATGGCGTTCCTCCAAAAACCCAACCAATCATCAAACCTTTAAAGAACTCAGAAACAATACCAAAAAGGCTATCCTTTCAGATAAAAAGAATTATTATTTTGAACTTCAGCAATCAACCAAAAAAGAACCTAAAAAGTTCTGGTCTACTATCAATAATCTACTTACCCCAGGCAAAGTAGCTGCACCCAACCCACAAAACTTAGACCCAGATAACCCCTCGTTAATAGCCAATAACTTCAATACCTTCTTTACTACTTCCATACAATCTCTAGCTAACCATTTATCTCCTGATTCTTCCCAACTGCTCTTAAATAACATTGACAACTCCCTTCCTCCCCTGCAACTTCAACCCATACCCACCTCCTACATACAATCTCTTTTACAAAAACTTAAACCCACTACCCCTTCAGCAGATAACCTTCCTGCTGAATTTCTTCAAGTAGCAGCTAAAGTAATCACCTACCCTGTTTCCATCCTCATAAACAGATCCATAAAAGAAAGTACTTTTCCAGCAACCTGGAAGATATCACATATCATACCCCTACACAAAGGAGGAAAATCCACTGACCTTTCCAACTTTCGTCCTATAGCACTATTATCTCCACTAGCTAAAATCATGGAAAAATGTATACACAAACAGCTACTTAATCATCTCCTTCACAACAACCTACTAGCTAACACTCAACATGGATTTAGACCATCACATAGTACTACCACTGCTCTACTTTCTTTTACCAACACCATCAACTGTAATCGTAACAACAACAAACTAACCTCTTCTCTTTTCCTAGACCTGTCAAAAGCCTTCGACATGGTCAACCATACACTTCTTCTACACATATTAAAATCCCTTGCTTTGGATTCCTCTTCCTTAACCTGGTTCTCATCCTATCTTGAAAACCGACAACAAGCAGTACTCTGGAAAACTTCACTATCTACTTTACTACCTATCTCTTTAGGAGAACCACAAGGATCTGTACTAGGCCCACTCTTATTCTCTATCTTTATTAATGACCTCCAATCTTCTATCCAAAACACTACATATATACAATATGCAGATGATTCTACCATTATCTGCACAGCCTCCACTCAATCTGAACTCCAGTCACTCACACAATCTACCTTTTCTACCGTCGAACACTGGTTCTCAAAAAGATGTCTCCTCCTCAATCCAAAGAAAACAAAACTACTACTTTTCTCACCTACCCACAAATCTCCTCAGCTAAACTTCTCTATTACTGCAAGTGATAATTCCCTCATCTCCCCAGACTCTACAACCAAACTGCTTGGTGTTACTATTGATAATAATCTTAACTATGACTACCACATCAATAACACTATAAAAGCAGTTAATAAAAAAATTGGTTCACTGTACAGAATCAAACCTTACCTTACACCAGAAGCAAGGACCACTTTAGCACAATCACACCTGATCTCTACCCTAATGTATGCCTCCTCTATTTACACTAATCTCTCTAAAAGCAACCTGAAGAAACTTACTACATCCTACCACAATATAGCTCGCTTTGCCACAGCAACCCAACATAGAACGCACCACTGTCTAAACTTAAAACACTTACACTGGTTAGAACTTCCCAACAAGATTATATATCAACAACTCTTAATAACACATAACATTCTATATCAACCATCAAAAACACCAGCTCTTAGTAACCTCTTGATCACCTATAACAACTTGAAACAGCTACGCTCCGCTGAAAAGCTACAAGTTAACACAACACGAATTACTAATTCTGCAGGTAACTGCCTTTTTTCCAACTCAGTAGGCAAAATATGGAATAATCTCCCTTCACACATTACCTCTATAGGCTCCTTTGACCTTTTTAAAAAACATCTTCTTCGACATCTTAACAACTTTTGGCTCTGCTCTTGTACCAATCCAGACTAATCAACTTTCTACTATCATATTTCCTTACTTCAAAACTGCAATTTTTCTCTGTGATCACAAACGACTTAATGACTGAACATTTTTTTTTTAAATGAACCAAAGGGAGTGCAGTCTTTAAAAGAATTTATGCCTTTCTGAATACGTAGATAGTACCATATGTTTTCTACTACTTGATCTAGACTAATAAGTATGCATGGTGGCTCAATGTCTATGCCACAAACATTGATTGTATATGTTCAATTTCTATAACCTTGTTTTAATCTGTGGAGCTTTTCTCCCCGGGCCTCCACTGAAAATGGAAATAATCCAGCTGGACTAGCCCGGTCAACAAATGTAAAATAAAATAAATAAAATTGTAACTGTAGTAAACTGCTTTGTATTTGCAGCAAGTGGTTTGCTACAGATTAAAATAGAATACTTTTTTTTGATTGTTTTTGTTTTATTTATTTTTCTTTTCTTTTTTTTTTTTTTATTTGTTTTGCTTCTCAATTTAAAATATTTTAGAGTATAGACTCAGGAAAAAGGTCCTTGCTCTTCAACTTAGAGTTAAGGGATGCCAAATCAGGGAATGGCAACAGGTGCTAAGTGATCAAGCTACAGCTCAGTCTGATGGCACTGAGGTTGTCAGGGTTCCCAGGTGGTACTCTAAATAATCAAAAATATTTCTGTAACTGGACAGCAGCAACTCCACAGTGCTCTGTTTGATATCATAAAACTAAGGAATATAAGAAATCTGCATCACTGAAAATAATAAAAACAGGAAAATAAGAGTGAGCATGCTGACAAGCAGCAGAAGAAAAAAGACATGAAGCAGCTTAAAACAGCTGATAAAGTACACATGTCAGGAGCGGAAGACATTATGGAGGAGGCTATGATACTAACCAAGATATGGATGGAAATAAAATAATTAAAACAGATAGTAAAAGATAATGTGGTCAAGTTTGAAGAGAAGTTAGTGAAATGCAGCAAGGAATGTCCAATCACTCAGATATTTTGCAGATACTAATAAAGCAGGAGCCAACTGGCAAAAGGAAGACGGGGCTGCACATAAATTGAATTAAGTGATTTGGAAGCCAAGGCATGGAGGAAAACATAAAAATAATGGGAGTCCCAGATAAATTTGAGAAGCAAGACTGTAAAAAAGGGCAGAATAGACACAATATACCACAAGAGGTTATAAAACTAGAATGTGCCTATAGAACTGCATGGAGAGTGGAATATAAAAGAGCAAGTGGGGCAAGACCAATAATAGTGAGGTACAAAACATTTTAGCAAAAAGAAGAGGTGTTAGGGAAAGCATGCCAGGAAAAAAGTAGATGACTGGAGACAAATATACATGGACCAAACCTTTTTGTTAGAAGCAAGAAGGTGTAGGAATGAATATACTCCGGTAATAAGAGTGTGTAAGGGAAAAAAAACTTTGGATAGAGGCTTATATACCCAGCCTTGATGAAAATCTAGCAACAAGGAAACACCAAAACATTCTGTAGTCCTAAAAAAGAACTGGACTATATTCAACTGCTGGTAAATTTAAGAATGGGGCCTGGGCCAAGTGAGAGAAGAACTGTTTCAACTACGAATGGTAAGAGACATCAGGAGCTGCCAACTGAAACCTCAGACAGTAGATATTTCCCACTCATTAAAAACAATAAAGGTCAAAGGAAAGGATGAAAATAATGAGGGAAGCAAGAAAGAGAGTGGAGGAGGAAGAATGCCTGGACATCCAGGTGATGACAGGAAGTCAGCTAAGATGGGGACACCATTAGTCCTTATGAGGAGAGGCTTAGAAAGAGCAGCTACTGAATAAGGAGTGTCAAAGGACTCATACTGCTGGAATTACAGAACTAACTGTACAGTGACTTGACTGTAGTAAGGTCAGTGCATACAAGGATAAGGCTGTGCCAAAGACAACCCAGTTATTTCATATCCTATTTATCTGTAGAGGCTTTCTGGTGCTAGCATTACTGAACTAGATATGTGTGGACTTAGAGGTACTGTAGACAGTACCTGAAAGGAGCAGCATATGGGAAAGACAAGGCAGACACATTCTTCTCCCTGTTCTTTTTTTTCAGTTTTTTATATAAATCATAATCCAGGCTAAGATGTCTAAACTTTATGGTTGAATTTCTAAAATGAATGCAGTAACAGTAGGTGGTCGTGCTCATACAGTAAATGTACATCTTGTAATTTATGTAATACAGGAAGGGGCCACAATGAACAAGCAGAAGAAAGACAACACCCCATAGATGTTAAAGAAATGTTGTTGGGCTGAGTAAGCAGATTAAAAGGCGAAGTGAATGGTCCCTGCGCTCGATAGAGTGTATGAGGAATACTTTATACCATGCAACCTGGTTGTTGATGTTTTACATTTATAACAAGGGTCAGGTTGGTGTAGGTACTATTGAACTAAATGTAATTTGATTGTGAACTACACTAAGCTGTCTATACAGAGAAGAGTGGGGGGACAGTCCGCTTTTTTTTTCTTTCCTCTGTATGTTGTTATTAGTAACTTAAGCACTAGTTGAGTTTCAGCACGCTCTCTCACATAATCTTATACTGAAAAAAAAACAAAAAATGTATGCCACTGATGGATGGGAAGACAGGCACAAACAGTGAACAAGAGAAAAGGAGCCATGGTACACATGTAAAAGAAAGATGGGGGTCTGCAGAGGGAGTAAAAAAATTAATATACCTTGGATGGGGGGGGGTTCTTAAATCAAAACATGATAGTTTAGGAAATACTGTAGATTTCAAATAAGTGAAATCAGAGGAAGAGAGGAAGAGTCTGGGAGTACTAGCTTTTAGGCATCATTAAAAACAAAGGGCCGGGGGATAAAATGATGGTACTCATGAATGGGAAGACAGGAGAGAGAAAGAGAGAGAAAGAGACAATGCAACCCGTAATAAGCTCCCTCTAGATGAAGGGAACATAATAAAGAAGAAAAGTGTTAGGATAATAACAGGGTAGAAGAATCTGGAAGACAGAGTAGCAAGGGAAAGAAATAAAAAAATGACAGTATGTTGGGAAGGGCAGACCCGAGTGATTAAAGAAAGAGGAAGAGACTTATGGAGTACACCAAAGGAAGTATTATATACATCAAACTACTTAGCCATAGGAAGGAAGTAATTGAATAAAGGAACAAAGAGATAGGATGCTTCACTAGTTAGGATGAGAAAGATAATATGCACAGGGTAGCTAGAATGGTAGAGGATGACTATTAAGAATAACTGGATACTCATGACAAGCCTAATGTGAGAACTCACTGCCATGGTAATGACAGATAACCAAAAATAATGAGGCATAAAAAGTACAAATCCAACAAAAATGCCAAGAACAAGCCACACTACAAACATGTTGTGACATTTATTCACATATTAAGAGCTTTCGTTCCAACCAATATGGAACTTCATCAGAATAAAATCCTTTAAGCATATCTTCTGCAGACAAAGGGAATCAGTTCATGTACAGCTCACTACAGTGAAGAGCGCATAGATTTTTATTCAAACTGGAACTATAAATTCAGACTGCCACCCCTACCTTTAAATTACAAAGTGTATTCCCAATTAAAATAATTCCAAAACAAATGGTCAAACACATACAGAAGAGACAAATAAATGGAATAAAAATGTAGAAAAATATAAGCAAACAACTACTTACTTGAACCGGTAAAATTAACCCAAAGAAGACTTGAATTAGTTTTAGTTTATGTGTCGCTTTACTCAGATTAAGCAGGGTTTATTTGTCTCTTCCAAACAGAGGTGAGACAGCTCTGAGGAAGGTCACAAGTTTTGTAAATATGTACATAGCTAACTAGGAGGGGGAGATTGGAGTGATTAGGAATAGAAGCTTGATACTTGACCAAATGGGGATAAGGGAAGAAGCAGAGGAAAGCAAAGGAAGACTGAGAAAAGGGACCACGCAAAAGAGAACTGAAACACCAAAAGAGAGGGAGAGATTAAAAGGAAAGGATAGGGGATGAGAGGATAAGTATTAAATCATGGACTGTGATGAAAGGATAGGGGATGATAGGATAAGTATTAAATCATGGAATGTGATGAAAGGATAGGGGATGAGAGGATAAGTATTAAATCATGGAATGTGATGAAAGGATAGGGGATGAGAGGATAAGTATTAAATCATAGAATGTGATGAAAGGATAGGGGATGAGAGGATAAGTATTAAATCATGGAATGTGATGAAAGGATAGGGGATGAGAGGATAAGTATTAAATCATGGAATGTGATGAAAGGATAGGGGATGAGAGGATAAGTATTAAATCATGGAATGTGATGAAAGGATAGGGGATGAGAGGATAAGCATTAAATCATGGAATGTGATGAAAGGATAGGGGATGAGAGGATAAGTATTAAATCATGGAATGTGATGAAAGGATAGGGGATGAGAGGATAAGTATTAAGTCATGGAATGTGATGAAAGGATAGGGGATGAGAGGATAAGTATTAAATTATGGAATGTGATGAAAGGATAGGGAATGAGAGAATAAGTATTAAATCATGGAATGTGATGAAAGGATAGGGGATGAGAGGATAAGTATTAAATCATGGAATGTGATGAAAGGATAGGGGATGGGAGGATAAGCATTAAATCATGGAATGTGATGAAAGGATAGGGGATGAGAGGATAAGCATTAAATCATGGAATGAGATGAAAGGATAGGGGATGAGAGGATAAGTATTAAATCATGGAATGTGATGAAAGGATAGGGGATGAGAGGATAAGTATTAAATCATGGAATGTGATGAAAGGATACAGGATGAGAGGATAAGTATTAAATCAAGGAATGTGAATGGGCTTGGTGTAGGATTGAAAAGTAAAAGAATAAAGAGAAATGTAAGGGATCTGTAGGTGCAGGTGTTTGCTCTGCAGGAAACTCCTTACACAGCAACAGCACAAAACATTAAGGGGAGCAGAATATAACCTTATAGTGAGTTCTTCACTGGAGAATAACAAAAAAAGAGGATGGTAATACTGTTGAAGAAAAAAATGTTCTATTTGAAACAAACACAGGACAAACTGGAAGACAGAAAGGGTAACTATGCAAGGCTTGGAGGAGTTTGGTAGGGAGATAAATATACTATAGTGAAAAAGGTATGTACCCACCAAGACAACGTGCCAGGAGTTGAGATGAATATTGTGAGGGACAGTACAGTTTCAGGAAGGGATAAGTCTAATGATGGGGGATTGGTCTATAACAGTGAAAGGAAACCAAACAAGCTAAGGGAGAAGAAATAAGACATTGTCAAAGAAAGGAATGTATATAAATAATTATTTAGAAGCAGTAGGATGGATGAATAGATATTCAGGAGAGGGAAAGGAGGAATTTGCATATTATTCACCTAGACATAAGGCTTGGTCTAGAGCTGATAGGAGTTACATAATGAAAAAGAATTAGCACTTAGTGTAAAGCATTATCACTTAGTGTAAAGCATTAACACAGTGTAAAGCATTAGCACTTAGTGTAAAGCATTAGCACTTAGTGTTAGAGGTAGAAATAGCACCTATAATGCTAACAGATTATGCAGTGACAGGGACACTATTAAACAAGGGAGGAAAGGGTAAAGTGGAGCAATACTGGAGATGTCCAGTATACCTTATAGAAAAGAAGGAATAAGAGAAGTGAATAAAAGAAGAACTCGGAAGGGCCATAGGGATGAGATGATAGAGGAAAGAATGGAGTGGAAGACAAAAAAAGGATAGTGAAGGAAAGCATATTGTTATATCTTGCTAGAAAGTATAAATATAGGATGCAAGATGGAAATAGAGTGATAGAGGAACTTAAGGAACTGCAGAAAGAAAGAAAGAAAAAGAAAGGAAGATGAAACTCAGAATAATGGGGAGAAGATTATACAAACCACACAAATGCAGAAAGATAAAAGAATTTTGTGGGAAAAAGGAACCAGTAGAGAAACTTTTGTTCAGTTTTAATTTGAAAGCAACTAGAGCACTGACAGCAAGACTAAAACAGCAGGAGAGGCAGAGAGGTGTCTTTAAATGAAGAAAAGCTGAGTAAGCATGCTAGAGGATATACTAGAAGAATTTAGATATGATAATTACAGTCTGTACTGTCAGGAAGGAGAGCAGGAGGAAATCTGACAAGTGCTGAGTAGAAAACGGGAGGCAGATAAAAGAAAGAAAAATGACGTATGAAGAGAGGATGAATTTAACTAAACCAGTAGAAAGAGAAGAAGCAACGAAACAATCGAAGATGGCAAAAAGGGAAATCCCTGGAGACTGACAGGATACCCACAGAAGTTTGGGAACTGATAAAAAAAAAGATAATAGAAATACCGGTCAGATTTTTTAAAGCGGTAATGAGGAGGAAGACCCTCCAGAATCATGTAAAAAGTCAATAATAATGGTCACTCCAAATTAAAGAAAAGAGCTGTATCTTGCGTCCTCCTATAGACCAATTTCAGTATTAAACCATGATTATAAATGCCTTATGCTAGTAATGGATGATAGAGTGCTGAGTATCCTCTCTAGGATGATACATCCGGATAAAACTGGGTTTGTGGGGGGTGGAGGATGGCAGATAATTTAATCAGAGTTTTACTGATAATGAAGGGAACAGAAGAGAAGGAGTATGTTCAAATAACTATGTACCTATGAACCTATGAATTACTTCTAATCTCCCTCAATACAGAAAAAGATTTCAGTGGTGTCAGGTGGGAATACTTCTTTAATATACTAGAAATATAGGGTTTTAATACAGGCTGGGTAAAGATGATTAAGGCTATTTACAAGAGCGCCTCAGCTAAAGTTAAGGTATGAACAGGGCTGTCACAAGAAATATTAATGTTGTTTGCAATGTACACAGAGCCATCAGTGGAGATTGATAAGGTATAGGTGGGAGGAAGTAGAGAAACAAATGTAATTACATGCAAATGATGTATTACTGACAATGTCCAATGACCAATCTGAGGAAAAGAAAGAAAGAAAGATGCTATGGGAAATCATAGAAATATTTGGAAAGGTCTCTGGGCACAAAATAAATATAACTAAGACATAAGCAGTGAGGATAGAACAGGAGGGGACACAAAAGAGTGGAATATGGATTTGGGAAATAAAGTACTTAGGAATCTGGCCAAGGGAGGGAGTTAAAGAAACATGAAGAATTACTTACATCAGGTTATTTGAAAAGACAAAGGAATGGCTACTAAAGTAGAACATGTTAGTGTTAGATACAGACCAGGGAATTAAGGTATTGAAAATGTGTATTGTTCAGCAATACCAGTATGCAGATCAGGTTTTCTAGGAGCCGCCTAAAAACTTGTTAATAAAAATATATAGCAAATGCAGACAGGTTATATAAGGGAAAACAGTTAGCCTAGAGTACCCTGACAAGAACTCACCAATTCAATAGGTAAAAGGAATTTAGCAGCCCAGACCTTAGAAGTGAACTACAAGCTTGTATGTCTTCAAATCTGCTAATGTTAGTGGATGGAGGATATAGAGCAGATTGAAAAGGTTTGATCTGGCCTAAAGAAGAGGACTAGAGAAAAGGGAAGACATTCTAGAAACAATCTGGGAAGCTAGGAATTGAAATTACCTTGGAAAAAGGAATACACTACAAAATATTTAGCAGCAAAATTTAATTGTGGAATAAATGGGAAGATAAACTGATACCAAGTGGGGAAATTAGAAAACATAAGTACAAGGGAACAATGGCCTTGAGATGGAGGACAAAGTAGGATAAAGTGAAATACTGTCCACAAATATTAGATGGGAAAAGAATAAATGAATGGGCAGAGATGCCAGAAGAACATCAACTAGATAATTTGTTAGAATGGGAATACAAGGGGGTAACTGCAAAGTGGAAGAATATTAGTAAACCAGGAGCAACATGAGAAAATATACCATGAGATGGTATGACAAACTGAAGTGAGAAGGATGAAGGGTGGACTGACAAAAAGGTTGTTGAAAACAGGAAACAAATGCATAGCAGGTTGAGTAAGCCTGAGACAGGAACAAAGGAAACAGATGTGGAAGCATGAAATAAAAGAAGTGCTTTAGGAGGAAAAATGGGGGATTAGAAAGCTACCAAGATATGTGACCATGGCATGTAAGTACAGGATCTTTCTGTGAAATAAATATTTTACATGCCATTAAAGTTAGTTAGAATGCTCCTGGGAGTTGGGCAGATATGCTGGAGATGCCAGAAGCAACTAAGAACATGGGGACATATCTTCTGGACTGTACCAAGTAAGACATATTTAAAAGAGAATTGCAAGCTTTCCTCAAATAGAAGAATTAACAAAGATATTACTGCTTCTTAGAATGACAGTAAAGATGGATATGAGAGGAAAAAATCAGTACGTTAAGTAATGACAACTGGAAAAAGGACTATAGCAAGGAAATGGAAGAAGTAGGAGCGTACCAAAGGACAGGATGTCAGTAGTTTAACAGATCAAGTCTATATAGGAGAACAGGCTGAGTTAAAAAGAAAAGGAGTACATTTTAGAAAACAAAAATAGCAGAGATGGAAAGAAACAAGGGAAGGAGAGAAGAAATGGGGTAGGGATAAAATGATAGAGATAACAGGGTGAAATAAAAACTGGGAAGAAAGGTAGCATAAGAAAAGAGTTAATGAGTTCCACACTGAGGGAAATTCTATGAGCAACTTAGAAGATTTGAGGGGAGGGAGATTGGGGGAAAGGAGAGCAGGTAGATCAAAGGTCAAGCACTAATGTCACAGCAGTATATGTATGTATGAATGGAAAGAAGGAACATACACAGGACACCTAACCTAAAATAGGGTGTAATCTCAAGGGGCGAGTAAGATGATGTACTGTGTATCATGTAATAATTTGATAAATGAAATGAAAGAAGGGAAAAGTTAATTAAAGTTTGTAAATCATAGTTTTAATTCAAAACTGGCTGTATAGGTGAAGTGGGCAAAACTGGATTAACTGGTCGGTCACTTGAGTAATAATGAAGTGTACCATAAATTCAGCACACACACACTGAATGTGGTATTTGGAAATGCTACTAAAGGTTATTGTGTGTGTGTGTGTGTGTGTGTGTGTGTGTGTGTGTGTGTGTGTGTGTGTGTGTGTGTGTGTGTGTGTGTGTGTGTGTGTGTATTTCATGCACACATCATTGATTACCTCCAAGGGGACCTCTTATGTGAGTCAACAGCATAAGGCAAACACTTGTCTTAGCCTTACCAGCATGGTAACTGGTGCAATCGGCTCTAGTGATTAGTCCAGACACTGTTATAATGACGTCATGAGGTGTCACCTAGAACTTCTCTGTTAGTGGGAAGAAGAAGTCAGAAAGAGTGCTCCTGGAAGGTTCTATGACACTGAAGTTCTAAGAGGTCACTGTCATTGTGTGTCATCTGAGGGGTTGTTGTCATCAGCGGTTCATACCAGTATGTTACCCAGCTGGAGCTGAAAGAAGTGATGAAGACATTGGTGGACTAAATGCATGGCAAATGCAATGGCCACCTAGAAGAGCTGCGCCACAAATAGATAACCCAGTGGAGAGGGCCATCACTCAGGTGATTGACCTCTGGCTGTGTGTTGCTCTGGATATTGTGAAATAAGCCAGCATTCTACCCTCTCTCCCATCATGCTATTCTCCTTCTTTGTGTTTCACTTCCTTCTTCTGTCTCTATTTCAATCCTGCCTATTACCAAATACCCTCCCTCTGTCTGTGTCTCTCCATTGTGCCCCCTCATTTGTGTTGCACCTTCCCTGTTAGTCTTTGTCTGTAATCTATGTGTTTATTTGCCCCTGCTGTCAACCCTGTACTTTCTGTTTTCCTCACCTTCCTCTTACTTACTAACTTCCTCTTCTATTTTTCTTTAGAAAAATGAAAATATTGGCACCTGTCCTGAAAGGAAAAAAAAAATTATATATATATATATATATATATATATATATATATATATATATATATATATAAAAATATATATATATATATATATATATATATATATATATATATATATACACACACACACACACACACACATACACACACACACACACACACACACATATGGGTCTACTTGATATGGTCGATATTTCAGAATGTCAAAAACTATATGGCCTGCCCTAGACCATATGATCGACATTCGAAATATCAACCATACAAAAAAAAAACTACAACAAAATCTTGCCTTCATGCTGAAAGCAGGGGGGCTCCACCCCCACACCCCTCAGA
The DNA here is from genome assembly GCF_019279795.1 of Protopterus annectens. NCBI lineage: Eukaryota > Metazoa > Chordata > Ceratodontiformes > Protopteridae > Protopterus > Protopterus annectens. The sequence continues at coordinate 117,211,042 of NC_056751.1, read as the reverse complement.
ACTTAAATATACCAACTCCAAGATCACACTACAATGCGGAAGATGGAAATCTTTCCATTCAGCACTGTTTGCAGATGCCGGTTCCGCATAGTCGACATTTCAAATGTCAATCATATGGTCTCGGCCATATGGTCTTCAACATTCTGAAATGTCAACCATGTGAAGGGACCCACACACACACACACACACACACACACACACACACACACACACACACACACACACACACACACACACACACACACACACACACTATTTCTTCCCTACAATAATGTTCATTCCCACTTTGTGCCCTTCTGTGTGTGGCAAAACTTTAAATAGGTTTCATCCAAAAACAGAAAATGTTTGTCTGTAGGTGGGGGCAAAGTCCCCATACATCTGTATGCTCAGTGTACCCCACCATTCATATCATCAATTGTCTGACAACTACATTTAAGGGAAAAGTAGAAATAACCCTCCGCCAAGTGACCCACTTCAAAGAATGTGACGTTCGCTTAAATGATGGGAAATGATACTTGGTAATTCATGCCTCTTTGAAGTATCAGACACAAGTTTCAACATTTTAATATGAATATTGTTTTCTTGCAAATTTCAGATTTGCTAATTATAGAATTAAAGTACATACTCTCCATACTGCTTTTCTCTAATTAACAGTGTTTCTTCCAGAAATTTCTATGTAATGCAGATAACTATCATAAAAAATAGCTTTCAGTTAACATGCAACATATAAGACTATCAATTTATTAATTCTCTGACCTTCCTACCCTTGTCCCCTATGAATGTGGATTCACTTCTCTGCACTCATTTATGTGTCATAACTATAAGGATTAGAATTCAATGATATTTTTCATTCCCTTAAACTATTCATGAGAATGCAGCAATGAAAACATACATAAAAATAAATATTCTACACCAAGTGTTTAGCATCACTCTAACTTTACTGTTGATCTGAAAAGAATATCTCAGCAATACGTCTTGTTAGGGTCAGATTTATAAATATATTTGCAAGCTAAAAGAAGGAGGTAATTTTCCATCCCTGTCTCCACATGTTATCCTCTCTGAGCTCTGTCGATTGACTTACATTCTACAGCCACACGTAGTATGAAACTCTATAGCCCAGCCGTCCCTTCATTCACAAATCGTGCACCCACCTCCAGCCTAGTCTAAGACATTTTTTTTGGCATGGGAGGGCGGGGACTGATCATGCAACCTATCTCTTTTCTTGAGCTGATTGTAGATGTGTGCAGCCTACCCTCGTATCCCCCTGCCATCATTGTCCTCTGTACTTTCCCAATCATCCTGATATTCCTTCAGAGCTAAGGTCACCAATACTGCATGATGTGTTCCATGTTAGTTGTCACTGGACCTCCAGATTTAAAAAAAATAACATTAGGTCTCTTGTAGGCAATGTATCATATTTTCTCTCATCACACCTCTTCCACACCTGAAGGGAGACTCATCTTTCATGTGGTTGTAAGTCCTAGGTCATTTTTCTTCTCTTCTTCTATAACTCTATTTAGCAGAACCCAGCTTTGAATTCTTGTCAATACTGCATGTCATTTTACATGTCATGACAAAGAGTCGCAAATGCTTTATTAACATGCAGTCAGTCTTTTCAGAGTGGTTAAGAGGAAAAAGGGAGTGGTTCATTCCCTCCAGTAGAGCTCTTTTGAGTGTGTACCTTTAACTCCTAGTGGGTGTGGCTTCAGCATTTAAGAATTTAAGTTATCACCTTACATTTTTAACAAATACCCATTGACAGAGGTCATATATCAATACAATTGTGTTTGCTATCATGTATGCTTCAAGATAAAATTTTCCGATACCTTGTATGTAACATGGTTTTGGAATTGTTAATGCAAATATGAACAGGCAATATTTGACACCTAGAGGAGCAGTAGGGTGTAACTGCAGAAAAGCCTGGAGAAGTCACTCGGCTGTAATGAGTTAAATATAATGTTATTGACATGTGGTGGGTGGGAGTGAAGGTAGAATGAGGAGTGAAGTGAAGCTATGCTGTGTACTACTGAACTGAGCAGGGCTTTCACATTCTAGTAACTAAACCAATTAAAAAAAAAAAACATTTGGAGGATTTTTTGTCTAATCAGCCAACCCCAAGTAGTGCTTCAACAAAATCAGTTAGAGTCACCCATGCACAATGAGTAGCTGGTTTGAAACAGGGTCTGAGACACTTCTAGAACACCTTTTGTAGGTCATCTGCTTGTAGTTTCTGCATATGCCGTTCTTTACTGAACAGGAACAGTAAGCATTGAATGCTTATTTTCCTAAGGGACAAACTGATTTTCTGAGCTATCTGTAAGCTTTTCCTGACACAGTGGCACTATATTTGGTGGACAATCATAAGCACAGGTTATCCTGTATCATGTTGAATCTTCTTCCTCTTGCCTATTGCCCATTATATTCCTTGTTTATTCCTTTATGTCATCTAACTGTTAAACTGGAACGGAACACAATAAAAGTCAGCCAAAAAGAGTTAGTGCTATTTATTGTAAATTACACTTTCGGCTAGGGCAATGCCTAGCCTTCTTCAGACAAACAGTTAAAATATGATAAACCAATGCCTTTTATCTAATAAAGTTAGTGATGTCATCAATTAAGCAATGTTGTTAGTAACCATAACAACATATTATCGCAGCCTACTTTTATATAACAAATTGTAACTCATTAACTTATACAACAGGAAAAAAATAAACAAAACAATGTGCAGTCCTATCTCATCTTGTATTTAAAAACACACTTTAATGTGCGTACATATTAAAGACTAAGTTGTACCAATTTGATAACAACATACTCTGCTTAAAATACTTAATAAAATTCATACTAAATAAGTTAAATTCATAGAAATACTCATGAACTCCCTGGTTCTCCATTATGTGAAAAAGGACTAAAAAAGTACCTAATTACACAAACGCTGCATTAACAAACCTTTAATTCCTGGTTAAACTATTGTGTACAAAAACTTTATATATTTACGTTTGTTTCAATTTTTATCTATTCAAAGTTAGAAGTTTTAACAGGCTTTTAATAGAAATACTGTCATTAATCCCTGGGGGCATGTGAGCCCTCGTTCGCACTTGCCACTTCAGTTTGTCTATTTCGAGCAAACTCTGCCAGGGACCCCCAACAGAGAATTGAGAATATTCGAGGGGGTCCCTGGCAGATTTGACAGTATTTCTATTAAAAGCCTGTTAAAACTTCTAACTTTGAATAGATAAAAATTGAAAAAAAATGTAAATATATAAAGTTTTTGTACACAATAGTTTAACCAGGAATTAAAGGTTTGTTAATGCAGCGTTTGTGTAATTAGGTACTTTTTTAGTCCTTTTTCACACAATGAAGAACCAGGGAGTTCATGAGTATTTCTATGAATTTAACTTATTTAGTATGAATTTTATTAAGTATTTTAAGCAGAGTATGTTGTTATCAAATTGGTACAATTTAGTCTTTAATATGTACACACATTAAAGTGTGTTTTTAAATACAAGATGAGATAGGACTGCACATTGTTTTGTTTATTTTTTCCTGTTGTATAAGTTAATGAGTTACAATTTGTTATATAAAAGTAGGCTGCGATAATATGTTGTTATGGTTACTAACAACATTGCTTAATTGATGACATCACTAACTTTATTAGATAAAAGGCATTGGTTTATCATATTTTAACTGTTTGTCTGAAGAAGGCTAGGCATTGCCCTAGCCGAAAGTGTAATTTACAATATATAGCACTAACTCTTTTTGACTGACTTTTATTGTGTTCCGTTCCAGTTTAACAGTTCGTTGTTTGTGGATTTTTGGTGTTCTATATCTTGTTATCATGGCAAACAGAACCGAAGAGGCCTCACAAGACCTGTTTTCTTCAAATGGAAGCAGCCAAACAGGGAACAACAATTTAATTGGGAATCTTACTGCCCTGGTTCAGGTTCTCCTAGGGAGAGCGGATTCCCTTACACAGAAGTTTGAATCTTCTGGTAGTTTAAAACTACCGCTAACAAACGCTGCACCAGTGGGATGCGATGAGCAAAGCAATGCAAACGAGCAAGGTAACGCAAACAGCAACAGCGTTAATGGAATAGAAGGTGGCAACAGTAATGAACTCCATAGAGACGAACTACAAGGTTCGAATCTCCTTAATCAAGGTAATACTGTTGCAAACATTTCAGGTAACTGTTTGGTTCATAATTCTGAAATGTTGAACATCAACAATAGACATTTGGTAACGAGGGATTCTTCTGAGCATGAAATCAGAATGGCAGAGGATGCAATTCCCTCTATGGAAACTTTTTTGAATGTCCCACATCTTTTTAACAATTTAAACTCTCAAGCTGGGCCTTCAAACAATTTGAATGAACAGACTGAGAATGTTCTTTCTATACATATTAATGAATTTGACACCAAACTTTTCAAATGTAAAAAACTCCAGTTAGAAGTGTCATACCTACAGGAGTGTGTTCACAAGAAAGTCATCCCTAAAGGGTTACGTCAGTGGAGATATCCTGCAGGGTTAATTGAAAATTCAGCGTTCCATCAGGAACTGTTACAACTGTTTGACCGACAGGGGCAAGAGTTTTTATTAGCCCTTATTAACTTTTATAACAAAGACATTGTTGCTTTGAAAACTGATTTAGAGACTTTAGAAGTTTTGATAAAAACACACGCTGACTTTCCAAGATATAAATATGAGTACTGCAGGACATTCACAAGTATTGAAGTCACGATGAATAAATTGCTTATTATAAGAAAAAGAAACTAAATAGGGACATTAATGATTATGCCAACAAAAAAGCATACCCTAGGCCCCCTCCTCATTTTCAAAAGTTTATAATGGTGGTCCCATTGAAAATGTTGATAACGTTGAAGAAATATCAGCTTCTAAAAACAATCAAAATAATGATAGTTTTATGGATGAGGAAGTACAAGGTCCAATTTTAAGGAGAAGTGAGAGGCTGCTTTCTAATAGTGATAATCAGTGAGGTAACAAAAAGCCTAATCATAATAATGCAAGGGAGCAGCCTAACACTGTAAATGGAGAACAAGTCCAGAATCAACAGGGTTTTCGTGCTGGCACCAATATTGGACAGAACAACAGGAAACCCAATTACAACCAACAACAAGTAAGGAACAAGAGAAGACAATGGGGGAGGTAGTTTCTATTTTAGTAACTGAAGAAATGCCTTCTCTTCACTTGAGTAGTGAAGGGGACTTCACTATATATAACTACACTTCCTTAGATGTCCAACAGGACATGGTTGACTTTTTATCGAAGGGGCTTTCCTTTGTACCTGCTAAGTCCTTTGATATAACTAGAACTATAATGGACTTAAAATTGTTTATTCGTAAACTTAATCTCCAAATATCAATGGGACCTATGGTTAGTATGGTGCAAACTTTGAGGGTTTCTAGAGTGTTCAATCCTCCACTTCACCCAGGTTTAAACACCTTTGAGAAAATGAGTGAAATTGATTTTTGGGCCATCAAAGAAAAGCGAATACACACGTCCCGTCCAGCTCAGTCCAACATGTCTCCGATGGAACGTGGATTTATCCAATTACTTAAAGATTGTCACACAAGAGTCATGAAGCCTGATAAGGGGGGTGGCTTAGTCTTTATGGATCACTGTTTATATGTGGAGAAATTGATGGAACATTTAAACACTCCCAACTATACTCAGGTAACAATTAATGAGGTTAACGTGGCCTATAAGAAGGTAAGGTCAACCTTGGATGACCTGTTTGTGGAAGGTTCAATAGATATTGACCTTTACCAATACTTAAACATGATAGCTCCTAAAACACCAGTATTGTTTGAGTGTCCGAAGATCCACAAAGACATTAAGTCCCCCCCCTTTCAGACCAATAGTTGATGGCTGTGGTTCAGTCACATACGCTTGTGCCAAATATGTTGACAGTTTGTTAAAGCCTTTTATTGAAACCGAACCACAGATATGTAAAGACTCGTGGAGTTTTCTTACAAACATTAGTTTCTTAGAATATCAACCTGAGGTGTATTTCCTAACTATAGATGTTAAAGATCTATACACAGTGATCCCTCAGGATTTAGGCACACAATGGGTAAGAGAATTTTTGCACAGTAAAAAAGCAAATGATAACATCATTTACATAATCGAGACTTTACTTGAAATGGTCTTGAAGAATAATTTTATGTTGTTCAAGGGTATGTTTTACCTGCAGAAAACTGGTGTGGCCATGGGTTCCCCATGTGGCGCTAGTTTCGCCAATGCCACCATGGCTTATTGGGAAAACAACTTGTTGTTTAAAGACCAACTATTTCAAAACAATGTCACCTGGTATACAAGATACCAGGATGACATGTTTTGTATTTGGAAAGGAGAACTATCCATGATACCAGTTTTTATTGACAACATTAACAGGACCACAAGTTTTCTAAAGTTTACCTATAACATAGGTGTAACTGCCATCAACTATTTGGACATTTGGTTAGTCAATGATAAGTCCAACAGTAGATATAAAAGCTCTATATATAGGAAACCGACGTATTCAAACTGTTTCCTTCATTTTACCAGCAACCACCCTTATCAACAAAAGAAAGCGGTGGTCAAAGGCCAGATGGTGAGGGCCGCCTGTATGATTTCGGACGAAGTAGACTTTGAAACTGAATGTGACCATCTTTGTAATATGTTCATTAAAAGAGGCTATCCTAGTCAACTTGTTTACAACACAAAAAAAGAAGTAGTTTTTAAGTGTACTGTTGGTTATTTTATTCCTTTATTAAAAGGACAATCAAGCTCACCTCCTCATTCAGTCCTTAATGGATTGGTTAGTCCATTTGATGATTTTCTAAATAAAAAAGCTGATAATGTAAGTTACCAAACTAGCTTTTTGTACACATTCTCTTTACATTTCTGGTCTGTTAGAGAGGTAATAAACAAAAACTGGGACCTCATTAAAAATGACGATTCCCTTTCTAGAATTCTTGGTTCTAGCCCTAGAATAGTATACAGACATGGTCAAAATCTTAAAGCCATTTTAGAGAGCAACATTAACAGCAGGAATTCTTATGGTAGAATTAATGGGATGTCCAAATGTGGTTCATGTCCACAATGTAAACATATTCTAGTTGGCAACCAGGTGGTTTTGAACCACAACACATATAAAATAAAAGGAAAATTTAACTGTGAATCTAAAGGTGTGACTTACGCTGCCTGTTGTGACTCATGTAATGTGTTTTATATTGGGAAAATGGAGAGATGCTTTAGGCAGCAAATATATGAGCATTGTTATGCAATAAAGAAGAAAGACTTTAACAATGCCTTAGCAAAGCACTGCTCTGAATTTCCTGCACACACCTTCAGGTTCACAGTTTTACAACAGAGAATTGAGAATACTCGAGGGGGTCCCTGGCAGATTTTGCTCGAAATAGACGAACTGAAGTGGCAAGTGCGAACGAGGGCTCACATGCCCCCAGGGATTAATGACAGTATTTCTATTAAAAGCCTGTTAAAACTTCTAACTCTGAATAGATAAAAATTGAAAAAAATGTAAATATATAAAGTTTTTGTACACAATAGTTTAACCAGGAATTAAAGGTTTGTTAATGCAGCGTTTGTGTAATTAGGTACTTTTTTAGTCCTTTTTCACACAATGGAGAACCAGGGAGTTCATGAGTATTTCTATGAATTTAACTTATTTAGTATGAATTTTATTAAGTATTTTAAGCAGAGTATGTTGTTATCAAATTGGTACAACTTAGTTTTTAATATGTACACACATTAAAGTGTGTTTTTAAATACAAGATGAGATAGGACTGCACATTGTTTTGTTTATTTTTTCCTGTTGTATAAGTTAACGAGTTACAATTTGTTATATAAAAGTAGGCTGCGATAATATGTTGTTATGGTTACTAACAACATTGCTTAATTGATGACATCACTAACTTTATTAGATAAAAGGCATTGGTTTATCATATTTTAACTGTTTGTCTGAAGAAGGCTAGGCATTGCCCTAGCCGAAAGTGTAATTTACAATAAATAGCACTAACTCTTTTTGGCCGACTTTTATTGTGTTCCGTTCCAGTTTAACAGTTCGTTGTTTGTGGATTTTTGGTGTTCTGTATCCTTTATGTCATCTGACCAGAGCAGGTACCCTACAGCATGTGGCCAAATTTGTATCAGTGACATGTCCTTTCAGTTATATCATCATAAGATCTTATGATGCAACATAGCAACTTCTCATAAGATCCTGTGGAAAACAGCATATGACTGTCACAGCCTCTTATCCTATTGTAAAGGCCTAAACTCACAGGTGAAGATGGGTCACTTGTATCCTGAGCATTTTAACTGTAGTTTACCTTCAAAACATGCTCAGTATCAAATAATAATTGTCCTTCTTATAACTGTTTATTCCATAATTTCATAAGACTCCTGCTAACCAGAAGGAAATATGCAAGCATAAAAAATACAGTGCCTCTGCTATTATGTGTAGAAAAAATCAACTATGTTGCTGATGTATCAGTTGATGAATGTGATACACTGACTTCTAAACAGGCAACCTTAAACTTGATTTTATACTAGACAGTATAAAAAAATAAATTCAGGATTACTGTAGCCCCCAAGCTGTTCCTACAGCATGTCTCACTTGCTATAGCTACAGGAATTGAGAACACAACGCCAGCTTACAAATGGCAAACAACTATGGTAACACATGTGGTTGTCTCAGCCCATTTATATGTAGTTCTTCACTGAGGTTTGAGAGTTGTCTACAGGAACAAAGGGCAGCAGATATAAGATGCAAGGGAAAGTGGAAGAATTAGTCCTTGACCATCTTCTTCTTCTACAGCAACATTCAGCTTCTTCCATCTACCAAGGTTTATGAGTTGCATCTGTCTCCTATAGTCAACCAATGAATGCTGTCACCATTTACAGAGTTACTAAGCAAGTAGGAAATAAGAAGCAGATTACCAGAACATTCTTCCCTGTCACTCACATGTTGCATGCACATCTATGGAGATTAGTAGCTATGCACTTTCTTTGAAATGATTTCTCAATCCCTGATAACCCTGAAGTCATAAGAATTGTTGAGCTGTTGCACCCTAGCCTATAACATGACTGACCAGGTCTTTGCAAGTCCTAAGATGGCTAAATTAAGTCAGAGCATTCTTTTTACTTCCTTCAAGAAGGTGTTTTTTACACCATGCTGCATTTAACAAGTCAACATTAGTTTTGACTTCATTCAAGTAAAACAAGCTAGCTGAAGCCTCAGCTAAACAACACCAACAAAAAATGTTTTTTTGGAGGTGGTAAATTCCCCTGCAGCAACTTTTCTTATATATAGTACCTCCATGGCTGAACAGCTGTATACAAAAAAGAAACCCTCACAGAGTGAATCACTGACAGTATGTACATAGAAACTACACTACTTTCCAGTAGGGAAAGTAATTGTGGATTTCAGGACTGGGGAACAGAACTCCCAAACAATGTTTATCACTACCAAATTTAACTTAACAAGTTTAAACCTCATTCATGTAACACTTGGCAAGGTGAAGTGTGATGGGTTGTTACACCTCTTTTGAAAAAGCCCTTTTTAAAATCCCTAACAAACTGATTTTAGACATTAACTCTAAAGGTTCAAAGAAACACAGTCAGCTCTCATCAGGGAAATGAATGGTAAGGGTAGGAGGCATCATACTTTATTCATGATTTGTTTGATTTGATGATGGCTTTTGGCATTATTTGCATTTGGATTGCTTGTATGCAGCACTTTTGTGCATTCGCAATCTGCAAACAGTTCTGATCTACTCTGAATCTGCCTTGGATCCATTAGCCCACTGATTTCAAATATTCACTGAATTCTTTCCTTCATCTTTAACTCTACTATATTTCCTATTATTGTCATCAAACTGAAATGTCAAAACGTTTCTGCCTCTGTCCTGCTCAGAGTCTTCTGAAAGGAGACCCACATCTGACTGTTTTAGTTTATAGGAACCCCACCCCCTTTACAGAGATCCAGAAATGCCTTTTCTAATCTTTAGGAGCCACACCCTCATTCCATGATTTTTTAAGGAATTCTAGAATGGATCCTATCAGGCCGAGTGCCTTATCCATTTTTACTATTCATATGTTTTACCCTTTCATCAGCAAAAGTACTGGGATCAAACCTTCACTGTTGCACATCTACTGATGCCACATTCATTTTATTGAGCTTTTGTTGTTTCTTTTCTCTGAATTTGTTCCCTCTGAATAAAGTTTTATCTCCATTCTTGACTGAATTGGATCTATTCACAGCAGTATGGTTCCTTGTTTTTCTAACTGACTTTCTTACTTTGGACTGTTTTTAATGATGTTCTCTTCTTCTTTCTCTGCGCCCTGGTAATTCCTAAATAATTTATTGTTTTATGAAATGTTTAATATGTTCTTCTTTAACTTGCTGTGCTTATTTCTTTTATAGAAAATATTGTTACTTTAATCATGGGGCTTTTTATGAATCCCCACTGTTTTTCCATACTGACTTGTTAAAAGTTGAATGAAAAAAATACAGGTAAAATGGATTTTGGTTTAGTATGGTGCTGCGGTAGCATTGTCACCTCACAGTAAGACGTTGTCCTGTTCTATTCTCAGCTAGAGCGTCTTCTGTGTGGAGACATGTGTGAATGGGCGTACCTTCGTTGAAGGTTGTGTGTCAGGGCCAGCAACTCGGCATGTAAAATTCTACTGCCAATCATTAGCAGAAAGGAGTTCCGCTGTGGCGACCCCTAACCGGGAAAAAGCCGAAAGACACAACAGCAACAACAACAACCTCCAGTAACAGTCATAGGTTCTGCATTTCTCTAAAGTTAGCAGCCTTTCTCAAATGTACTGAATGATTATCCCTGCTAGCACCATAATTCTTGACTTACTTTGACAACTAGAGCAAAAAGTAGAGTGTACTATAAAATGTATCCCACACACAGACTTAAACATTTCGGAACTTGATCATGACTTCAGTTAAACTCTGTCTCCGCTCTAGTTACCTTGTACCTCAAAGCTGCTTGTCAAAGGTTACACTCCAACTGCTTGTCAAAGGTTACACTCAGTGCAAAGATAATTTATAATAAAGTGGCAATACCTAGATATATCATAATACTGATTATTTAAATGATTCAGTAGGATAGCCATAGGTGACTCTATAGTCAGGCACACTGATGTCCCACTCACCAGGCTGAACAAGGAGAAAGTTACAGTCTGCTGCCTGTCAGGTGCCAGGATCTGCCACATAATGCATGTACTCAAGTCACTCCACAGCAAGTACAAATACAACTCTGTCATTGTCCATGTTGGAGTAAATGACTTGAAACGTACCTCCCTGGACTACATGAAAAGAGACATGGAAGAGCTCTTGGATCATGTGACCCAGGCAGGTATGACCCTAGCCCTGAGTAGCATCCTGCCTTCACCCAAAAGTATACCACAGTATAAGGACAAAATGATTGACTTCAACAACTGGCTAAGCTTCTGGTGTCATTAAAAGGGGATCCAGTATCTGTCTGCCTGGGACGACATGATCGACAGACCACGATGCTTTGCCAGAGATGGTCTGCACCTGTCACCCCTGGGATTCAGGTTACTGGCTAAAGCTCTTGCCACCCCTATAGTGCCTTTTTTAGGCAAGGTTCAAAGGACAAAACCACCACCGTAACAGATACAAGCATGCAAAATTTGAAGGTAATGCTACTCAATGCTAGAAGTCTAAACCTCAAAATGCACTCTCTCGAGGCACTCCTAAAAATGGAGAACATCGATATCTGTGCAGTAACTGAGACCTGGTTCAAGGCTCCAGAGAGCACCCCTGCAATACCAGGCTACAACTCTTACCACACTTTTTGGCCACCAAACCAAGACCGAAACACTAAAGGTGGAGGAGTGTCCATATTCACCAAGGATATTCACACCTCCAGGCTAGTTGCCCAACACAATGCATCTGAAATTCTCCAGGTGCAACTAACACTAGGTAAGACTGCAATCCAAATTGTAGCTTGCTACAGATCCCCCACCATGTCCCAAGATTCTCACTGCACCTTTCTAAACATACGGGAAAATATTAGGATACAACCAAACACCCTAATACTGGGTGATTTCAACTACTCTGCCATTAACTGGGAAAACTACTCAGGTACCAACACCTTTTCCCAACAGTGCTTGGAATCCATAAATTCGAACACCCTGGATCAATTAATCCATTGTCCCACCAGGGGCTCCAATATCCTAGACCTGGTCATTACCAACATGGGAGATAGATGCTCCACACCAGTGGTCACCCCCTCATTGGTCAGGTCTGACCATAAGCAAATCACCCTTGACATCCACATCCCACCCCCACCCCCACCCCCCAGTAAGGAAACCTCCATAAAAAACTTCTCCAAAGCCAACGTCATGCTACTCAAGTCAGAAGTGACAAACTTCATGACACCCATGCAGATGGGAGCTGAAAGTTCGACTGCTGAATCCTACACTAAGGCACTGTATGAGCACATCCACTCGTGCATGAATCGTGCCATCCCAAATAGAACCAAGACGCTCACCTCCAAAAAAAGGAAGACAATCTGATGGTCCCCTGCCATAAACAAACTATACAACAGAAGGAAGAAACTGTTGCAGAAAAGTGGAAAATCCCAGGATGCAAAAAACTCCCTTACCAGCCTCAGTAAGAAGCTGAGATCCCTCATAAAATCCTCCAAAGCTAGTTACGAAAATAAAATTGCCAAAGATTCCAAAGACAACCACAAGGCATTCTATAGTTATGTCAAAAATCTAAATGGCAATGCTCAGATCTGCTCTGAGCTACAACAGAATGACATTAAATATACTGATCCCAAGGATTTTGCCAATATCCTGGCAGATCGATTTAGTGCTAACTTCACCCCCTCTCACCCCCTAAAGGGCCCATCTCAATACCAAAAGATTGCCAAATTCCGGTAATCATGGTCACACAGGTAGAAACCACACTCTCCAAAGCTAAGAATACAGCATCCATGGGACCAGATGACATTCCAGGCTGTGTACTACATGAACTACAAACTGAACTGGCACCTCACTTAAGTGTCATGTTTAATCACAGCCTCACTTCAGGCTTTGTGCCCACTGAGTGGCGCACAGCTACAGTTATCCCACTCTACAAGGGGGGGATCTAACTTGGATCCTGAGAACTACTGTCCCATCAGTCTGACAAGCCTGATCTGCAAGGGCATGGAACGTATTATCATGGAACTTATAAATAAAGGCATTGGCAACCATCAAACACTGGACACCACCCAGTTTGGGTTCGTGAAGGGCCGATCTTGTCTCCTGAACCTGATTGACTTCTTTGAATCAGTCTCCAGAGCTGTGGATGAGGGTAAGGCAGTCCACACAGCCTATCTGGACTTCGCCAAGGCCTTCAACACCATCCCCCACTCTGGAATTATAGATAAACTTACTAAGCTGGGCATAAATCTCTGTCACTTGATGGGTTGCCAGCTGGCTTACTGACAGAACCCAGACTGTAAAAGTAGCAGACCCCAAATCCAGCTCCAGACAAATGACAAGTGGAGTACCTCATGGTTCAGTCCTGGGACTGCTCTTGTTTGGCATCTACTTCTCTGAAGTACAGGCCAACACTATGGGACTCTGGCTAACAAAGTTTGCAGATAACTGCAAACTGGGAGCCATCACTGAATCCCCAAATGATGTGGATATTCTACAAAAGGGCCTTACAAAAACAGATAATTGGTGCCAGAGCCATGGGCTCAAGCTTAATGCCAAGAAATGTATAGTTATCTCCTTTGGGAAAAAACATGTACCAATGAATTACCAAATAGGTGGCAGTACACTAACCACCAAAAATGTGATGAGAGACTTAGGGATACAGGTGGACAGTGGTCTCATCTTCGATAAACACATCACCACAACAGTCAGGAAATCCTTCTATGTGGCACACCTCATCACTAAGGGCTTTTCATCCAGAAAAAAGGAGGTCATTGTCCCACTGTACTCATCCCTCATTAGACCCATTATAGAGTACAACGTCCCGTTTGGTATGTACCTCACAAGACATCTGCAATAGCTGGAAAGGCTGCAGAAATACCTCACTAAAAGAATCACAGGCCTAAAGCAGATGCCCTCTGCTGATCATCTAAAAAAACTCCAACTATACTCTGTGGCATATCGTCTATTCAGAGGTAATCTCTGCTTAGCATACAAGGCCATGTCAAACCCTGAGCTGCTGGACATGCTCCACTTAAAGAAATCCCAATCCCTCAGAGCCACACGCTCCAGAGATCTAAACCTTGTCATCACAATGAACAAAACATGCTGGAAGGATAGGTTCCTGACCCAGAGACTCCCCATACTCTGGAATAGACTGCCCATACATGTCAAGCAGAGCGCCTCATTGGCCCTTTTCAAAAGAACCTTGACGATTAGATGGGAGATAGGAAATTCACCCCAGGGATCACATCAGTCACCCCGCTAGACAGGGGTCCAGGGAAATAAATATTGTGGGAAGAAATATCCAGGGAATTGTTATGGCTTGGCTTGTATAGACCCTAGGGCCGATAGCCTAGTAACACCCAATGAACCTATGAACCTATGTAGGATAATTTCCATTGCTAATCACTCAAAAAATGCTTTAAATGATTATAAAAAACCAAGACATCTAGAATCTTGCACATCAGACATACCCTGCAAGTTGAGATGTTAGCTGAATATGGTACATGGAGACTATCGATAAATTAGCATCACTTACTATAAGAGTTGAAGGTTCCTAGGAACAAACCATACTCTCCTTCTTCAGATTATTACATGTTAAGGAACATGGGAATATTTCCTTTAATGAAACAGGTTTCAAGAATGAGACACATACAAAACAAGGATATTCTTAAAAAATTGAGTTTGAATAATTACACTAAGGGTGGGATTCCACAAAGTCTTACTCTGGATTGTTCCGATGTTGACAGAGTAATTAGAGAGTCAGCGCAACAGGTACCATGCATGTGTGATATGCAATGGAACAATAATACTGACAACACAGATTTTCCCAGCTGACAAATGCATTATATGCTGATGGTTTACAGCGTGGTTATATGTACCATACACAACTAGGAATTCTAATAAACTGTTGCACTACAGTACTCCAAAGTTATTGAGCAATTAAAGGGGCAGTGTAACAAACAAAGTTCATTTGAGATATATATGCACATGAACTGGCTATGGCAGACTATGCCTAATAAATACATTTTGTTTTTGAATAGTTTAACATCTACTGGTGTATTTGATATATTCATTTTCATGGTAAGATTCTGGTTCAGTGAAGCAGAGTTTGGCTAAGTGAATTAAAGCTACTTTGCTCACGTTATTTATAATGTCAAATACAGATAATGAGTGTCCTAAAAATGATTTTGAAATGTGTACTCTAATTCTTGGCTTATTTTATCAAATTACTTATTATTAATATAATTTATTTTAGTTGCTGGTCTGCAGATCCATCTCCCACTGGAAAACTCCTTCCAGTTTATGTACGAAGGACCGACCATAGGCAGAGCCCCCTCTCTCATTCACCTGCAGATTTCAAGGCCAAGTGAATATACAGACCCAAGCACCAGTTAAGGAGAGAGAGAACAAGAAAGTATTGATACATTACACCTTGTATCTTGTTCTTAACTCTATCAACCATTAAGCAGTAAATCTAGTAAGCATAGTCTTATAGTCCAAACTTGCCTATATATAGCTTGTAGCTGGCTGTGCATAACTCCTAAAGATGAACACCACTGCATCTTTCTCTCTTACTAAAGATAACCTTTGACTTATCCTTCCCCAGGTTTAGTATGATTTGGCTATTCAGGTTTACACAGGATTCACAGTAACTATTTAACACTACTGTGATTATCATGGTTAAAACTGGAAAACTAATGTTAACACCAAGAAATGTCAATGTTACACCAAGAAATGTCAGCTATTAAAATGAACATGAAAACAAGTGTTTCTGCATCATACAACACCTCTTTGTATGTACTAGGACATCACTAAACATTGGTATAAATGGCAAATGTTGTGATAAAGATTCTGCGACTATAGAAGAGTCAATGCATAATATGTAACTAAGCAGGTGAGGTTTTGGTGTAATCTACATGTCCTGTGAGTAAACGTAATTCCAAGAAATTGCAACTCTTATGGTGAAAATGAAAATAAGTATGTTTGCACCACACTTCACCTCTCTACAGATAGTAATGCTGACATCACTTAAATTTGGAGAAAAGGGAACATTTTCTTAACCCTGAGGTGCTGTGACCTCAAAACACTCAATCTACAAAATGTGGCTAAGGGGACCTGACTGAATATATTCAGTGAAGCCATAATGATAAAAGTGGTTCACAGGTTCATAGGTAAGTACTAGGCTAGCTGCTCTTGCTGGCCATTTTAAGCATAGCCAGTTTCCCTTTTTGTGCTTGAAATAACCACTCCCATTTAGTATAGGTTGGCCTTTCCCACTTGAAATAACCACTCCCATTTAGTATAGGTTGGCCTTTCCCACTTGAAATAACCACTCCCATTTAGTATAGGTTGGCCTTTCCCACTTGAAATAACCACTCCCATTTAGTATAGGTTGGCCTTTCCCACTTGAAATAACCACTCCCATTTAGTATAGGTTGGCCTTTCCCACTTGAAATAACCACTCCCATTTAGTATAGGCTCGCCTTTCCCATCCCCTGGTTAATAATTATATATTATCCCTAATCAGAATAAATAGGATCACACCAGAGGTAATATGTGGGGGAACTATGCATGGGATAAAACATTTAGGAGCTGCATCTGTCCATTAGCAGTACAATGGACAGTCCTGGGGTAAAGTTTCTGTTTCTCATCCATAGATCTAAGTTACACTTGAAAATGGACAAGCATGAACTTTGTTTTATGTGGAGGGGGAATCTGTTCCACAACAGCAGTATCCTCAGTGAAATATACCTGTCCCTCTAACTGTTCTGTTGATGTTGCAAAAGAGGTTTAGATCCATAGATCAAGTATTTCTGATGCTATTTCACTTGCTGATGTGCAGTAAACCCATCAGTAATGAGTCATAGGATGCTTTGTATGCCAGACACAGGTCACCTCTTAGCAGTCTGTAGGATACCAAGTGTAGTGAGGGGGCTTTAAGTCAGTCCATGTAAAACATCTTGTTTAGGCCTTCTATCCTTTTAGTAAGGTATCTCTGTGTCCATTCTGGTTGTTGTATATGTCTAGACAGATACATGCCAAAGGGGAGATGATATCCAGTGACTGGCTTGTTGAGGGCTGAGTAAAGTGAAATAATGACATTCATAGATCTAGACACGATCCCTTTGTTTATAAGCTCTACAATGTAGAATTATGTTCTTAGAACAATAAATACATGTTCATCAAAAGTTAGGTCACTGACCACATAAGTTCCTAAATCCTGAACAACAGGGTCAACTCGTAATGGAGGTATTGTCAATGTGGTAGTTCCCTGGGGTAGAAAACTTCCCAAAGGATACAGTAATGCATTTTTTGGCATTTAATTTCAGACAATGATTTTTTTTACACCAGTTATTTATTTGAGACAAACCTTCCTGCAGAATTGCTAATTTATTTGGAGATTCAGTGACTATTCCTAGCTAGTCATCTACAAACTTAGTCAGCCTAAGCCCTCTGGTATTAGCTTTTACTTCAGAAAAATAGATACCAAACAGTAAAGGCCCCAGCACAGAATGATGTGTCAATGTAATCCACATATTCCATTTTTTATAGCATTATTGTAATGGCTGCTCAAAAACTAAAACCGAGAAGCCATCCCAGATCAAAGCATACCATGACAATTTCCCTGTCATCACTATATACCCCCTCCACCATGTGACCATGTCTCTAAAACCTTTTCTGTAAGGGACTCCTGACACTTAGCATAGTTAGCAAACCTAGCAAAGCTTATATATTCCAAAAGGCAATGTAGACTTGTCTCCCTTCACATAACCACTGAAATACTCTATATAGCTGCACCAGACATGTAATTAACTGCAGGAAAACTCACCCCAATTCAGAATTTCATTTATTTTATTTTCATGAGTCAGTCATAGAAGAATAGTGATCCAAAGATACGATTTCTGTTTGAGACCAAGAAAGACAGCACAGGCATAACAGTATAATCAAATATAATAAAGTACAGGTGTAAGTGTAAAAAAGATTAATTTTTTTGTGCGAAGACTGGCGTGCTTAGGTGTTCTATCATATTCACAGCTGTTTATCTAAGAAACATGTATTTGAAGGCAGTTTATTAAAGGTCTCTGGAACTATGAAAGACTTAAGAATAACAATAACACTCCTCTGCTATATATGATATACACACTATGTACATCAGGTATGCTGTGACTGAGAGATGACCTATGTATGATATTCACACTATGTACATCAGGCATGCTGTGATTGAGAGATGATGTGTGTATGATATACACACTATGTACATCAGGTATGCTGTGACTGAGAGATGACCTATGTATGATATACACACTATGTACATCAGGCATGCTGTGACTGAGAGATGACCTATGTATGATATACATACTATGTAAATCAGGTATGCTGTGACTGAGAGATGACCTATGTATGATAGTCACACTATGTACATTAAGTATGCTGTGACTGAGAGATGACGTATGTATGATATTCACACTATGTACATCAGGTATGCTGTGACTGAGAGATGACCTATGTATGATATACACACTATGTACATCAGGTATGCCGTGACTGAGAGATGACCTATGTATGGTATACACACTATGTACATCAGCTATGCTATGACTCAGGGATGACCTATGTATGATATACACACTATGTACATCAGGTATGCTGTGACTGGACTACAACCTAAATATGATATACACACTATGTACATCAGGTATGCTAGGACTAAGAGATGAGCTATGTATGATATACATACTATGTACATCAGGTATGCTGTGACTGAGAGATGACATATGTCTGATATACATACTATGTACATAAGGTATGCTGTGACTGGAAGATGACCTATGTATGATGTACACACTATGTACATCAGGTATGCTGTGACTGGGAGATGACCTATGCATGATATACACACTATGTACATCAGGTATGCTGTGACTGGACTATGACCTAAATATGATATACACACTATGTACATCAGATATGCTGTGACTGGAAGATGACCTATGTATGATGTACACACTATGTACATCAGGTATGCTGTGACTGGGAGATGACCTATGCATGATATACACACTATATACATCAGGTATGCTGTGACTGAGAGATGACCTATGTATGATATACACATTAGGTATGCTGTGACAGAGAGATGACCTATGTATGATATACACACTATGTACATCAGGTATGCTGTGACTCAGAGATTACCTATGTATGATATACACACTATGTACATCAGGTATGCTGTGACTGGACTATGACCTAAATATGATATACACACTATGTACATCAGGTATGATGTGACTGAGAGATGGCCTATGTATGATATACACACTATGTGCATCAGGTATGCTGTGACTGGGAGATGACCTATGTATGATATACATACTATGTACATCAGGTATGCTGTGACTGAGAGATGACCTATGTATGATATACACACTATGGACATAGGTATGCTGTGACTCAGAGATGACCTATGTATGATATATACACTATGTACATCTGGTATGCTGTGACTGGGAGATGACCTATGTATGATATACACACTATGTACATCAGGTATGCTGTGACTGAGAGGTGACCTATGTATGATATACACACTATGTACATCAGGTATGCTGTGACTGAGAGATGACCTATGTATGATATGCACACTATGTACATCAGGAATGCTGTGACTGGGAGATGACCTATGTATGATATACACACTATGTGCATCAGGTATGCTGTGACTGAGAGATGACGTATGTATGATATACACACTATGTACATCAGGTATGCTGTGACTGAGAGATGACCTATGTATGATATACACACTATGTACATCAGATATGCTGTGACTGGAAGATGACCTATGTATGATATACACACTATGTACTTCAAGTATGCTGTGACTGGAGATGACCTATCTATGATATATACACTATGTACATCAGGTATGCTGTTACTGGGAGATGACCTATGTATGATATACACACTATGTACATCAAGTATGCTGTGACTGAGAGATGACCTATGTATGATATATGCACTATGTACATCAGGTATATTGTGACTGAGAGATGACCTATGTATGATATACATACTATGTAAATCAGGTATGCTGTGACTGAGAGATGACCTATGTATGATATACATACTATGTAAATCAGGTATGCTGTGACTGGGAGATGACCTATGTATGATATACATACTATGTAAATCAGGTATGCTGTGACTGAGAGATGACCTATGTATGATATACACACTATATACATCAGGTATGCTGTGACTAAGAGATGACCTATGTATGATATATACACTATGTACATCAGGTATGCTGTGACTGGGAGATGACCTATGTATGATATACACACTATGTACATCAGGTATGCTGTGACTGAGAGATGCCCTATTTATGATATACACATTATGTACATCAGGTATGCTGTGACTGAGAGATGACCTATGTAATATATACATACTGTGTACATCAGGTATGCTGTGACTGGGCTATGACCTAAATACGATATGCACACTATGTACATTAGGTATGCTGTGACTGAGAGATGACCTATGTATGATATACACACTATGTACATCAGGTATGCTGTGACTCAGAGATGACCTATGTATGATATATACACTATGTACATCTGGTATGCCATGACTGGACTATGACCTATTTATGATATACACACTATGTACATCAGGTATGCTGTGACTGGGAGATGGCGTATGTATGATATACACACTATGTACATCAGGTATGCTGTGACTGAGAGATGACCTATGTATGATATACACACTATGTACATCAGGTATGCTGTGAATGGAGATGACCTATGTATGATATACACACTATGTACATCAGGTATGCTGTGACTGGGAGATGACCTATGTATGATATACACACTATGTACATCAGGTATGTTGTGACTGAGATATGACCTATGTATGATATACACACTATGTACATCAGATATGCTGTGACTGGGAGATGACCTATGTATGATATACACGCTGTGTACATCAGGTATGCTGTGACTGGAGATGACCTATGTTTGATATATATACTATGTACATCAGGTATGCTGTGAATGGGAGATGACCTATGTATGATATACACACTATGTACATCAGGTATGTTGTGACTGAGAAATGGCCTATGTATGATATACATACTATGTAAATCAGGTATGCTGTGACTTGGAGATGACCTATATATGATATACACACTATGTACATCAGGTATGCTGTGACTAAGATATGACCTATGTATGATATACACCCTATGTACATCAGGTATGCTGTGACTAAGATATGACCTATGTATGATATACATACTATGTAAATCAGGTATGCTGTGACTTGGAGATGACCTATGTATGATATACACACTATGTACATCAGGTATGCTGTGACTAAGATATGACCTATGTATGATATACACCCTATGTACATCAGGTATGCTGTGACTGAGAGATGACCTATGCATGATATACACACTATGTACATCAGGTATGCTGTGACTAAGAGATGACCTATGTATGATTACATACTATGTACATCAGGTATGCTGTGACTGAGAGATGACCTATGTATGATATACACATCAGGTATGCTGTGACAGAGAGATGACCTATGTATGATATACACACTATGTACATCAGGTATGCTGTGACTAAGATATGACCTATGCATGATATACACCCTATGTACATCAGGTATGCTGTGACTGAGAGATGACCTATGCATGATATACACACTATGTACATCAGGTATGCTGTGACTAAGCGATGACCTATGTATGATATACATGCTATGTACATCAGGTATGCTGTGACTAAGAGATGACCTATGTATGATATACATACTATGTACATCAGGTATGCTGTGACTAAGATATGACCTATGTATGATATACACCCTATGTACATCAGGTATGCTGTGACTAAGATATGACCTATGTATGATATACATACTATGTAAATCAGGTATGCTGTGACTTGGAGATGACCTATGTATGATATACACACTATGTACATCAGGTATGCTGTGACTGGAAGATGACCTATGTATGATGTACACACTATGTACATCAGGTATGCTGTGACTGGGAGATGACCTATGCATGATATACACACTATATACATCAGGTATGCTGTGACTGAGAGATGACCTATGTATGATATACACATTAGGTATGCTGTGACAGAGAGATGACCTATGTATGATATACACACTATGTACATCAGGTATGCTGTGACTCAGAGATTACCTATGTATGATATACACACTATGTACATCAGGTATGCTGTGACTGGACTATGACCTAAATATGATATACACACTATGTACATCAGGTATGATGTGACTGAGAGATGTCCTATGTATGATATACACACTATGTGCATCAGGTATGCTGTGACTGGGAGATGACCTATGTATGATATACATACTATGTACATCAGGTATGCTGTGACTGAGAGATGACCTATGTATGATATACACACTATGTACTAGGTATGCTGTGACTCAGAGATGACCTATGTATGATATATACACTATGTACATCCGGTATGCTGTGACTGGGAGATGACCTATGTATGATATACACACTATGTACATCAGGTATGCTGTGACTGAGAGATGACCTATGTATGATATACACACTATGTACATCAGGTATGCTGTGACTGAGAGATGACCTATGTATGATATGCACACTATGTACATCAGGAATGCTGTGACTGGGAGATGACCTATGTATGATATACACACTATGTGCATCAGGTATGCTGTGACTGAGAGATGACGTATGTATGATATACACACTATGTACATCAGGTATGCTGTGACTGAGAGATGACCTATGTATGATATACACACTATGTACATCAGATGTGCTGTGACTGGAAGATGACCGATGTATGATATACACACTATGTACTTCAAGTATGCTGTGACTGGAGATGACCTATCTATGATATATACACTATGTACATCAGGTATGCTGTTACTGGGAGATGACCTATGTATGATATACACACTATGTACATCAAGTATGCTGTGACTGAGAGATGACCTATGTATGATATATGCACTATGTACATCAGGTATATTGTGACTGAGAGATGACCTATGTATGATATACATACTATGTAAATCAGGTATGCTGTGACTGAGAGATGACCTATGTATGATATACATACTATGTAAATCAGGTATGCTGTGACTGGGAGATGACCTATGTATGATATACATACTATGTAAATCAGGTATGCTGTGACTGAGAGATGACCTATGTATGATATACACACTATATACATCAGGTATGCTGTGACTAAGAGATGACCTATGTATGATATATACACTATGTACATCAGGTATGCTGTGACTGGGCTATGACCTAAATACGATATACACACTATGTACATTAGGTATGCTGTGACTGAGAGATGACCTATGTATGATATACACACTATGTACATCAGGTATGCTGTGACTCAGAGATGACCTATGTATGATATATACACTATGTACATCTGGTATGCCATGACTGGACTATGACCTATTTATGATATACACACTATGTACATCAGGTATGCTGTGACTGGGAGATGACGTATGTATGATATACACACTATGTACATCAGGTATGCTGTGACTGAGAGATGACCTATGTATGATATACACACTATGTACATCAGGTATGCTGTGAATGGAGATGACCTATGTATGATATACACACTATGTACATCAGGTATGCTGTGACTGGGAGATGACCTATGTATGATATACACACTATGTACATCAGGTATGTTGTGACTGAGATATGACCTATGTATGATATACACACTATGTACATCAGATATGCTGTGACTGGGAGATCACCTATGTATGATATACACGCTGTGTACATCAGGTATGCTGTGACTGGAGATGACCTATGTTTGATATATATACTATGTACATCAGGTATGCTGTGACTGGGAGATGACCTATGTATGATATACACACTATGTACATCAGGTATGTTGTGACTGAGAAATGGCCTATGTATGATATACATACTATGTAAATCAGGTATGCTGTGACTTGGAGATGACCTATGTATGATATACACACTATGTACATCAGGTATGCTGTGACTAAGATATGACCTATGTATGATATACACCCTATGTACATCAGGTATGCTGTGACTAAGATATGACCTATGTATGATATACATACTATGTAAATCAGGTATGCTGTGACTTGGAGATGACCTATGTATGATATACACACTATGTACATCAGGTATGCTGTGACTAAGATATGACCTATGTATGATATACACCCTATGTACATCAGGTATGCTGTGACTGAGAGATGACCTATGCATGATATACACACTATGTACATCAGGTATGCTGTGACTAAGAGATGACCTATGTATGATTACATACTATGTACATCAGGTATGCTGTGACTGAGAGATGACCTATGTATGATATACACATCAGGTATGCTGTGACAGAGAGATGACCTATGTATGATATACACACTATGTACATCAGGTATGCTGTGACTAAGATATGACCTATGTATGATATACACCCTATGTACATCAGGTATGCTGTGACTGAGAGATGACCTATGCATGATATACACACTATGTACATCAGGTATGCTGTGACTAAGCGATGACCTATGTATGATATACATACTATGTACATCAGGTATGCTGTGACTAAGAGATGACCTATGTATGATATACATACTATGTACATCAGGTATGCTGTGACTGAGAGATGACCTATGTCTGATATACACACTATGTACTTCAGGTATGCTATGACTGAGGGATGACCTATGTATGATATACACACTATGTACATCAGGTATGCTGTGACTGGACTACAACCTAAATATGATATACACACTATGTACATCAGGTATGCTAGGACTAAGAGATGACCTATGTATGATATACACACTATGTACATCAGGTATGCTGTGACTGAGAGATGACATATGTCTGATATACATACTATGTACATAAGGTATGCTGTGACTGGGATATGAAGGAAAACAGTACAAGAAGAGAATGGGTAAGAGCTGAGATAAAGCAGTTCCATCAGGCATTCTGTAACTCCACGTTTCACTATTTTTCTTTAGTGTTTTCATATTTCTTTATATGTTCAATTCTTGTTGCCTACCTGCACACTTTATTGATCTTTTATTGGATGTATGAGTAACAAGGTCATGGCTGAATATGGACACCAGTGGATCTGCTTATTTACTCAAATACATAAATACAAAATATAATTGTGTTAATTCCTATAAACAGAACGTGCTTTGCAAAGAGTCATGGGAATTATAGTTGTTATACTGAGATGCAAAAGAATGATGGCAGAAAAAACGTTGCAATGATAATAAACCATCAGAAGCATTATTTTTAGTGTTGAAATCAAGATGAAGACAAGAGATATAAAATGCAGAGTGCAATGTGTAATATTTTGCATAGCGTATCAGTAACATCTGATTAGCTGTACTTCTGATCAGGCACAGCCCTTTGTAAACAGAGATAAAGCCAATATGAATGCAACAGATATAAAATGGGGAATGAAAACAAGGTCTAATATTTTGTGTAGAATGTCAGTGTGGTCTGATTAGTTTACTTCTGAAGTTTGGTTAAGGTGCAGCCTTTTGCAAACAGAGATAAAACAAATGTTCCAGTGTATTAACCAGTTATGAGGTACCGCTTCACTTAACCTGACAGTAAGTCACATCCGGCATATAATGAAGTCCTTACCTTCATTGTGTAATGTCAGTGGGTCAGTCTTACAAACACACTTTGTGAAGGTGACTAAGGGGGCCCAGACTATTACAATAATTAATCAACTGATGCATACATTATTAGTTTGACTGCCCCTACCAGTGAATGTTCAGTCTTACTTTAATGCAGTGTTAAGCTACATAAAGTGTGCTACTCAGAAATCCTTATTAACAAAAAAAGAAGTGCATCTTTATGTATTCTGTCTTTTATTAAAGAAGTGTGTCCCCCTGAACCAGACATTTTGGATCCAGGCGTATAGCACAAACACACTAGCGAAAACCATCGCAAATTCAAAAGACAAGAACTCGACTCAGGCCAGTCCAAAACGTAAAAAACATGAAAAACAACACATTTTATTAAGCCACTGTAAAAGCTTTTCGATAGTACCTTGCACTAACTTCTTCAGACAAGCAAAACATTCACACCATTACAAGTGAGTTTAAATACCAGCATTGAAACACTTAACCACACCCCTTGCTCTCCCTTTAGCTCCTTAAAGGTACAGATCACAGCTAACTAAGGTGCATTTTCAATTCTCCATTAACATAATAAAAAATAGCACAAACACACAGTTAAGGCACAGGTTATGCTACGACATACTCATGCCCAACCACAGCCAGGTGAAACAGACACTTTCAATAGTGAAATTTAGCAATCAGCTCTCCCTGATTTTGCAGTACATAGCTGATTTGGCCTCATATTTGTGCTCTGTCCTTTGTGATATTTTCATTTTCTGGTAAATCACTGAGTATTACAGTTATTTAATACTGCTAGACATAAGAGTTTCATACTTTGTATTCTTCAGAAAATGCATGCTGATTCCAAACCAGTTGTTCATTTATTTGTCTAAGTAAATTTCAGAAATATTCAACAATTGTCCCTGATTTGGGGCCTTTGCCCGCCATTATTTGGATTTATTAGCAATGCTTTCACCAAGTGCAAATAGATAAAACAAATGGCAAAAACAACTTCCAATAAACCTTGGAGGTATTTTTTTTTTTGCAGAGGGCAAGGCCCTACTCCATCCTGTATGTGGAGGTACAGCCCCCAAACTTCTATATATGCTAGCTCTGAAGTCACACAACAGTGGAGAGAAAAGAGAAAACACTGCTGTCATTTAAATTTGTTTCAATCCAGTTACTTTGATCTGCCATCCCTTAGTACAACAGTAATTGATGATATTATGTGTTCTCCCATTATTTTTGGCTATTTCCCTGATTCTTAAACAAAGAAGCTGAGGGCTAATGTGTTGTGTGCAACCTCTACTGAGAATCATTTTTAGTTTATTTAATCATATAATGTGGAACCAATGATTTTTGCTCAATTTTATGAAGGAAGGTACACTATGCACCACCAAGGTACCTTCCCTTTTTCCTAGCCCTGATAGAGAACTCCTTTGAAAAGCTTATTAGTTCTCAGTGTATTGGTGAGATATTTAGGAGAAGCAGGCTGCGGTAGAGAATAAAGAGGTATGTCATGGGATGAGAGGCCTGTAAATCTACATCACCATCCCTACCTATGATCCTGACCTTTTGGTAGTAAATAAAAGGATCTGATTGTGACTGCAGATAACAGACAGCAGACCAGATCTTCTTTCACAGGGTAGTTGGACTCACTGTTCATGACAGACAATACTGCCACTGCTCCTGCATGCCAGGAAACATCAGTTATGGTGGTTTGGGCACCTTGTATTGATGTTTCTTGGGTGCCTCACACTAAAGGTGTACGAGGCACAGCCTAGAAATAGAAGGTACCATGGAAGACCCAAAACATGTTGGAAGGATTAGTTCTATCAGCTTACATTGGAACATCTGGGGATTAGGATCCCACTGAATGAAATGGAGATAACAAACACTGCTGCTAGGAAAGTGAAAACTAGGCTTCTCTTCTCAACAATCTGATGAGGACAAGAGTTTAGGAATTGATGATAATGATGATTATGATAATTATGATAATTATGCCGATGATAAGACATGAAAAGAAGCTCACAAGTGCATTGTACACGTTTGTGTGAATGTGGTTTGGTATACCTATGCATCTTTGTTTGGCTGCGCATTATCACTCATAGAAGTAAGGAAACAGCAGCAGATTTTATTAAAATACACTTTGGAGAAACATACTACTAACAAGACCACTTGTTTGTTATAGGACTGTATAGGCCTGTATGCTGGGTTAATTGTACTTTATATAGTTAATCGTACAGTATATAGTAGCACTTAGAAGTACTTGTTAGAAAAATAATCGCGCTCATATATAAATTACTCAGCTTTTGTTTGATCCAGGCAACTGCTGACAAGAAAGTTTGGATGTGGTTAAGCTGACAAAAAAACAAGTTTTGTTTATGCTTCTTCCACAGGAGTTTTGCCACTTGACTTTTAATATCATTAAAAATGTAATAAATTCCAGAGCAAAATTGAGTAACTGGTGATGAATATTTGGGTGGCATTCATTGCCATGGACTGCACAAGTGTGTAGCTGGAATCAGTGAACCACCGTGCTGCAGAGAATGCAAAGGTGGTATGTTTAAGCACAGCATCCTTGGTTTCCTCATGACTGCAGACTACAAAGAAATGCTCAACTTAACTGTTACTGTGCTAGTCAGAGAAAAGTCTACAGCAGAACTCCTGCAAAGATACTTACACTGCTTATGTAGGTGAATGTCAACTCTAAGTTCATAACTTTACTCAGCAAGAAGGCAAGCACAGCCTTGAGCAAATATCACATGGCTGCACTGTGAGAACCTGCACATACCTTGGCATAGTGGCACTGGCATTCAGATAAACCAGATATACCAGCATCCTTAAAATGAAGATGCCCAGTGATTAACACCAGTTTATTTGATTTATATGGGTGGAAATGTGGTAGTTAGTAAACCAGGAAAACATGGGAACAGATGACAAAGGTAATATAGTGGGGGACTGAGCAGGAGAAGGTGGTGGACAGTGTACTACTTTTTTTGGAGGAATATACTGCCTTTTTCTGAAGTATATAAAGAATAAAAGAAAGATAAGGATATAGGGAAGATAGATTAAAGAAGTCAATCAGGAAATACTTTAGGTATATAACATAAAACCAGACAAGACAGAGAGTGAGTGGTCACACAATAGACAGGGTTTCCATAGGGAGGGGAAGACAGATAGACAAACAGACAAAGCATGGATAACTGGTAATGGGGGAGGATGCCGAAAAATTCACAAGGGGTAGGTATGGCACAGCAGAGTGGATACACCAATGACAGGGGATAGGGGGACACTGGACCAACACACTAACAAAATGGCCTGGAGACTACTATTTATAGAACTGCCCAGGGGGGAGGTCTTTCATGGGCTGATGTCTGAAACCTGACAGTTCAGTGAATCTTGCACTCACTGCAGGAGACACTACTATAACCTCATCTCTGGTATCCCCTCAGCTGTAGTCTCTACTACTATCTGCATCTCGAGCCTGGGAGTGCTTATGTTGGGGGGGGGTCTCTTGGCCTGGCTACAGGAGAGAAGCCACCTCTTCTCCCCAGTGAGTCGGCCCTGGAACATAGATGGTGGAGATCTGTTCCTTGCAGCAGTAGACTGTTGAGCCAACATGCCCCGGGTTGTTATGGACCTGCAGAGCTAGATAAAAATAGGAAAAAATTAAATATTAATTTAATGATAATGAGTAAATAATGTCAAACAATAGAAAGTTAATGAATGAAAGGAGAGATATGTATGAGTTAGGGGGAGCGGCCTTTCCAGTTTCCTGAGGTAAGTGCCCCGGTTAAGTTCAATATCTACCTGTATTGCAAAACAAAACAGAATAAGAAAAAAGTCATTGTTAGCATATTGCAAGTATTGTCAGTCAATTTAAAGAATAACATTATGCTAATCTGGCATGTGAATATCCCATGACAGCTGCAGGCCTATCAAGAGATTTAACAGTATGGGCCTCCTCCTGAACTGTAAACTCTCACGGTATGCCCAGAAACATCTTGTACATCTACAGCAGCCCTCCCATCCAAAACTCAATACTTGATATTAAAATCACACCTGCTGGGTAGCAATGGCTGTACCACTGTAGGTGCAAGTCCGTGCACCCCCCCCAACCCACCCAGTTACCACTGGATTGACAAGTGGGCATAAAATGGAGAAATTCATATAAAAATGTACCCTGTTCTGTGCGGTTGCATGCAAAGAGATATAATACTGAAATTTAATAAAGACAGTAGTGAGCAAGTTACAGAAAACAGAAACAACAAACAAACACATTTTAAAGATATTTTCAATGCACTCCATATTAGTGGTCATTGCATGACACAGTAGCAATACAGTAAGACACCCAGTTGCATTGTAAAACATTTGGAAGAGAACAACAGCAAAACAGAAAGATACATGTCTTAAGTATTGAACCACAGTACTGACAGCAACTCTACAGGAATTTACTGAAGGAATCAGGATGTTCCCTCTTCATTTCTGGCACCAATAGGAACACTGGTTAGGCTGCCTTCCTTTCAGGTCATTGAACATGTGTTGGCACTGTTTACCAGACCCGGGTATCCCAGTCTCTGACAGGTCAGTCCATATACTGATTTTTCTGAAAGACTCACCTTGTCCTGTCTGCAGTCTCTCAATATACCTACTGGTATACAGGTAAATTAAAATTTTGGTCTCTTTTTCACACCATTTTTAAGTTCTCTCTGGGCTGTAACAGGAGCGACCCTTATTGTCCAAAATCTAGAATAAAAATGATGACACTTCTATGAACGTGAAATAGTGAATTATTAAAGTGAGATTGCTAGGGTGTGAATCATGCCTTGTGCAACATGGCTATAAGCAGCAGCAATCTCTGCATGTTGCCTCACTTAGTGTGACCAAGCACAATGTGTGCACACTGCCTTGTGCAACATGGTTATAAGCAGCAGCGGTCTCTGCGCGGTGCCTCACTTAGTGTGGCCAAGCACAATGTGTGCACACAAGCTAACCAGAAGCACGCACTTGCACTTCTCAGTGCTCATTCATGTTTCTGTGAAGCTGCATACCAAGATGAAGGGATGTGTGCATGTGGGCAGTAATGTAATTCATAGAGCTCTTCGTTAAAAGCCTCATTTAATAAGAACTTCATAAACTTACCAAAATATGAAATGTCATTCATGCTACCATTTTGTATGCCACTATTTACCATGTTTCTGCAAAGATCATCAGAAAGTCAAAGTAGAAGCAAAATATATATATATATATATATATATATATATATATATATATATATATATATATATATTGAAAGCAAAATTAAGGAGTGTAATGATGAATGCATCCAGAATATTTCCTGACATAAAGGACTGGGCAGGATGTGCATATACAATAATGGTAAGAAAAAAAGCTATTAGTATATAAACTAGACCCCACCTGCATGTCCAGCAGTGTGACTCCATATTGGCCTTCAAATATAGCTTTGACAAAAAAGTGGATGCTTTAAAATACACTCTGAGAATTACAGGCTTTGCCCTCGTTGAAAAGGTTGGTAGCATCTGAGGGTGGTTATTGGGAAAACACGCATGCCCTCTTTTCAAAAAGCCGTGTACTTCCAATGTTTTCTATGATTCCTAAGTAGTATTACCAACTCTCATTCATTCAGTAATGTGAATCTATATACCTAGATATTTTTAGTATATACTCCAGTAAGCACTATAATGTCTGTTAATGTCCTTGACAACAGGCAAATATTGCAAGCTGAACACAGTCTCATGTTCGTTAGGCAGAGTCTGGCAGTGTGGGATATATATTTTCTTAAAGTTAGTATAGTGCACTGTTACAGCTAGCAACACCCACTGTGTTACTGTTGGGACAACATATTACAGCAGCAGAAAACAAGATATAGGCAGGACACCTTCACACCTGAGGAGAACCACATCCTCATGGAGACATTTAAGACCTGTGGTAAACACCTGTTTGGAAAAGGGATTCCTAGACAGCCAGAGCATTCTGAAGTATGGAACCAAGCCCTGGCAAGCATTAATACCACCAGACAATGGATTTGTATATTGGCACAATGTAGGAAGAGAGCAAATGACATGGTGTCCCATGCCAGGAATTGAGCATTATAGAATGCCATTGGTCATAATGTCACTTGCCCCTTAGCAGTGATGATTATGATGGTGATGATGAAGGCATGGATACTGGCAGTTTGGTCCCCCACCAACAAACTGCCATGCCACCAGGTATTTCAGAATTTCCAGTGACATCACACAGTAATGATGTATTTCTCCTTTTTACCTATACTACTTAATACACAGGACATACATATGCATGGTTACTGTAACAACAAAGTGTCTATCATTTCTTCCACAGGTATATCATTAACTGCAACATTATTAATAGATTATAGTGAAGGATAACACCCATACAGCAGTCAACAATAATGCCATTTCTGTCATTCTCATGACATAGTCTGAGAACAGTGACACACAGTGACATATATATTGAAAGCAAAATTAAGGAGTGTAATGATGAATGCATCCAGAATAGTTCCTGACATAAAGGACTGGGCAGGATGTGCATATACAATAATGGTAAGAAAAAAGCTATTAGTATATAAACTAGACCCCACCTGCATGTCCAGCAGTGTGACTCCATATTGGCCTTCAAATATAGCTTTGACAAAAAAGTGGATGCTTTAAAATACACTCTGAGAATTACAGGCTTTGCCCTCATTGAAAAGGTTGGTAGCATCTGAGGGTGGTTAGTGGGAAAACACGCATGCCCTCTTTTCAAAAAGCCGTGTACTTCCAATGTTTTCTATGATTCCTAAGTAGTATTACCAACTCTCATTCATTCAGTAATGTGAATCTATATACCTAGATATTTTTAGTATATACTCCAGTAAGCACTATAATGTCTGTTAATGTCCTTGACAACAGGCAAATATTGCAAGCTGAACACAGTCTCATGTTCGTTAGGCAGAGTCTGGCAGTGTGGGATATATATTTTCTTAAAGTTAGTACAGTGCACTGTTACAGCTAGCAACACCCACTGTGTTACTGTTGGGACAACATATTACAGCAGCAGAAAACAAGATATAGGCAGGACACCTTCACACCTGAGGAGAACCACATCCTCATGGAGACATTTAAGACCTGTGGTAAACACCTGTTTGGAAAAGGGATTCCTAGACAGCCAGAGCATTCTGAAGTATGGAACCAAGCCCTGGCAAGCATTAATACCACCAGACAATGGATTTGTATATTGGCACAATGTAGGAAGAGAGCAAATGACATGGTATCCCATGCCAGGAATTGAGCATTATAGAATGCCATTGGTCATAATGTCACTTGCCCCTTAGCAGTGATGATTATGATGGTGATGATGAAGGCATGGATACTGGCAGTTTGGTCCCCCACCAGCAAACTGCCATGCCACCAGGTATTTCAGAATTTCCAGTGACATCACACAGTAATGATGTATTTCTCCTTTTTACCTATACTACTTAATACACAGGACATACATATGCATGGTTACTGTAACATGCAATGACAAAGTGTCTATCATTTCTTCCACAGGTATATCATTAACTGCAACATTATTAATAGATTATAGTGAAGGATAACACCCATACAGCAGTCAACAATAATGCCATTTCTGTCATTCTCATGACATAGTCTGAGAACAGTGACACACAGTGACAAGTGTACTGACAGAGACTCCATTCTTACAGTAGGATGATGGCTCCAACATGGCCGATGCTGGGCCACAGGTAGTGTACCACAGACACATACCTTTAGGAGAAGGAGTTGAGTCCCTTTTAAGCTACACCTATCTCTCTCTCTCAGAACCACATGTGGAACCTCTAGAAGATGGCAGAGCAATGTTGGAGGTATAAATACCCACTGTACAACCTGTCCATAGGGGTGCCAGTTAAATACAATGGTCATAGCTGATATCTGAGACATCTAACGTTGACCAATATATGGAAAGGGAGGAGGCCAGTGACAATGCTATGATGGTCCTACTATGGAGCATCCATGTCAGCCTCTGCCCTCACACTTAAGGGACTTACCAGAAGCACATAGCTCACACAGTTGAACAAGGTAGGGGTGGGTCAACATGCATGAAGGACGTGTTAGATATCCAGCACAGATGGCCCAGTCAGCTTTGGCACCCATAGGTAAAGAAACCTTCATGTGTCAGCATTTTGGTCATCATCAGACTTCCTTATCATGTGGAAGACACACACAGTCCAGGTCCCAGTCGTGTAAGTCCGGATGTTCACTATCAATGGCTTCAAATGGCTTCAGCAGTTTTATGTAGATCCAGCCACAGTAGCAACTCAATGTTAATCTCTTATGACAGCACCCATTCTTATCATTCACAGTTCTGAGGAGCCTCCCCGTCCTATCATTAGGGGACATTGTGTATGATATAGTCCTACAAGTTGTAACCCAACCAGCTATTGTTGCTAACATCAAAGCAGGAAATTTGTAGACATTAATGCATGCAAAGTAGGAAAAACCTTCACTATGATGTTGTTATTAAAAAAAGAAAAGTATTTATCGCTTGGAAGGGAAAGAAAAAGAAAGAAAATTAAAAACTTAATACTTACCCACAGATTTAAAACAGTTATACAAAAATGGTAAAGAGCTAACTCGGACTGATACCTACAGCCCTTTCAAATGGAGGGTTGGATCTGAAAGAAATAAACAAAGCAGAACATCCTTGCATTCTGTATGTAGTCTGCTTCTGCAGAAAAGGTTCACTTTGTCATCATACATATCCTGTTTCACAACCATACATACAGTTCATTCCCTTTCACTGATATGCCTAATACTTGTATCTCCGCCCAGGAATAACTGGGGTGGGTCGTGTGTCTGGGAGGTCTTTGGGATTCAGGAAAATTGTTTTCTAGTGCCTCAGAATATGTTGGCATATGTGTCGGGTGCATACTATGGGCCAGATTCCAAAAGAGTTGCTCTCAGTATAAGTCTGCCCTGATCCCAAAAGACTTGCTCTCAGTGTAAGTGACTTACTCTAGTGTAAGGCCTATCTATAAACAGGCTTACACCAGGGTCCAGATTTCAAAAGACCTACTGTCAGTGTAATTGACTTACTTTGGTGTAAGACCTATCTATAAATTGGCTTACACTAGGATCCAGATTCCAAAAGACCTGCTCACAGCGTAATCTCAGTGTAAGTGGTCACCTACACTTAGAGCAAGTCTTTTGGAATTGGGCCCTATATGTGATGAGTGTAGTGTGCGTGTGTGTGTGTGTGTGTGTGTGTGTGTGTGTGTGTGTGTGTGTGTGTGTGTGTGTGTGTGTGCGTGTTACTGGCAACCTGTTTGCTATTTTGGGTGCTTGTATGTGGAGAGTCTTTCCTCCAGTGACACTGTATAATTACATCTCTTACATACTTTATCAATTTCTCTAAGGATTAGTTGACAATTGCTACACTGTCTGAGGATTCCCAGATCCAACAGCCTTGCAATGGAGTAATTGGGAAAGTGCATATCATTGATGTCAGGTCCTTCTAGGTGAACTACAAGGATGTTGTACAACAGGGGTTAATAGAGGGCTAGCTTGTGTGCTTTTGAGGCTAGAAGCTGAAACTAGACTATGTAGAACTTTATTCATGGGGCAGTGCTCCTCAGTGCACACACTAGCTGCTCTTTGCAAAACTGAATTAATGGGTACAGTTTCAGAGGAAGTTTTTAGAGAACATTTAGTTTCTAAGTGCCTGCATCCACACAAGGCACTGATAAATGGCAATAGCCCACTGTCCAATAAACAACCTCACTTTAAGCCTTCTTGTTTGTTTCCCAACTTGGGCAGACCAGGCTATCCCTTACTGCCACTAGATGAGGAATCTCAAGCCTTCTTAATGTAAAAATACACAAAGGTTAGCTAAAAGTGAAATGCTAACAGAAACTAATTCCACATGACACTTTTAAAGTGATTTTCAAACAATCAATCCGGCAGCAAAGACACTGAAAAATGAATGCACTTAACAGTCTTAAAATGCAAATAAATGCAATAAATAATTCAAGAAAACAACAGCAGTACAATTAACTTAAAGAAATGCAATTTTTCAAGTAAAAGCACTTAACGCAGCTTGGATGTCATCAGATGCAGCAAAAACATGCTAAGTATAGAGGAAAGGAGACCAAGCACTGCTGAGCTCTGGGGAATGAGCAAAGAGCCACACAAAAGCCCCAAATTTATAGAGGCAATGTATCAGTGGGGCTGGGGCAGACACAAAAACAGGGAGGAAAACAGCCACGTAACAAAGAAGAAGGCACTGGGATACAATGTACACAGGCAAATGATAAGCAGGATATATGACTAGCATTAAACCTGGAATATAAACAGCTGCAGAAGCACAACTACTGCAGCAAAAATTACAGAACTGCCTCACTTGCAATCCCACTGCACCATACCAGGCAAACATTTACCAGTAACACTGTCTATGGAAAAATGCAGCAATAAATTCTTTTTATTTATTTATGTATTTCTCCTTTGTTGACCATATTAGCCCTGCTAGGATAGCAGCCTCTTTTCAGGGGAGAACCAAGTGGCATTTATACTATGTCTAAATCAGGCAAAGATATGGCATTCATTCCCAATTCTCCCACAAATACAAATGAAACCAAAAGAGTCAAGCTCCAGACCAAGTTTAAAATACATGCAACTAGCTTTTTTAAGTAATTCTACTAATGGAGATAGAAGTGTGATACAATGTAAAAACGAACTTACAGTAATTACAAATTCTCCCAAAACTGCAAATGAAGCTATAAGACTAAGGTCCCAGAACAAACTACAATGCAAATACGTAATTTTTTGGCTAAAACACAAAAAAAATACAGAAACATACAAAAAAATAATAAAAATATCACCACACAAGTCATTATAAGTGCAACTGAAAATAATTAAGCAGAATTGAAATTAAAGCTTTTTTCTTCTCTTTAAGATGAAAAGCTGATTCCTCCCAGTTCAGTGCCTACCACACCTCGCAGAGTCCTGAATAAAGCATTCTTAATAAAACATTACTCAAAAGGTCAGTAGAAGCAGCACTACAAATGCGGTAGCATGAGCATTGGAAATGCAGTCTAGAGTTCACTTCAAAAGACAGGTAAAAAGATCCAAACTGGCAAAGGAGCCCACAAGGACTCAGTTCTGGGACACAGCTCTTTTCAATTTACAGCAATGTTATGTTAGTACCAGACAGTTACTGGTGTACAAAATATGCATGCAGCATCAAATTACTGCTGCTGAAAAAAAGATCACTGGTGTCAACAATTACCTATAAAATTAGACAAGAGGCAAATGAAAATGGTATGGTGGTGCATATGGAAACAGCATATCACTGAGATGCAAAAAGATAAATGGGTTAATACTAAGACTGTTCATTGCTATTCAAAAACGAGCATACTGACTAGATGGCCCAACCAGGCATGCCCATTGTAAATCACGCATATACCAAGAGAAAACGTCTGGCTGCTGATGTACCAATGAACGGACAGTCTTTCTATTGGCATATGCTGAGGGAAAGCAAAATGTGCGAAAAATCAGGTATGTTCTGCCAAACTAAAGAAACAGAAACATATCTGATTTTCCTTGTAAAATCCTGATTTTTTTAAACATTACAAAAAAAAATCTCTTTTCTCCTTTCTCCTGCACTTCTCTTATGTACTGTGCAAGCATGAGAACATAAGTCCCATACGCCTGCGCAGTACATCAGTAAACAAGGAAAAGCATGGAAGAAGACTGAAGTGCTGTTATACAAAGACATTATTTAAGAAAGGTAAACAAGTCCTTTCTTAAATAATTAATAATGTCATTGTATAAAATCAATAATCCACTCCTGTTTGTGGTTATATCAAGATGTACCTGTGGTCGACTTTGTTTAATTGCTCGGATATGCGCTCATGATCAAATCACACCAACTGTGGGTAAATCACGATATACCCACAAACAGTTGTGAGTCATTCCTTAAATACCTGAGTAAAACAAACCAAATAATGTCAGTTTATGAGCACAGAGACTTTGGTAAAATGTATGGGAATGTTCTTACATGTATGACTCATCTGCAAACAATTTGTAGTATACTAGAAAGAAACAGGGTGATCTATTAAACTTTTTACAAATAGGAAGTCCTTATAGGTTCATAGGTTCACACTAGGCTATCTGCCCTAGGGCATTTATAAGCCTAGCCAGAGTGTGTTTGGCTTTCGCCACCCATTTTAAATTAATTTTGCTATGCACTTTTTCGAGGTTAGTATACTGTGCCTTTGTCTAACAGTGACACAGAAGTGATACCCGGGGTAAACCTACGATCTCCCATCCACTCATCAGGATTCCTCTTGAAGTAAGTCAATGAGGGACTCTGCCTAACCTGGACTGGGATTTTATTCCAGAGTAAAGGGAGCCTCTGGGTTATGAATCTGTCCCTCCAGCATGTCCTATTTATTTCAGTGCTGAGGTTCAAGTCTCTCGAGCGCGTAGCTCGATGGGATTTGGATTTTCTGAGGTGCAGCATGTCCATTAATTTCGGGTTGGACATGGCTTTATACGTCAGGCACAGATTGCCTCTGAGCAGGCGGTATGCCACTGAGTAGAGCTGGAGTTTCTTTAACTGGGCAGCATATGGCATCTGTTTGAGCCCTTTGATCCTCTTGGTGAGGTACTTTTGGGATCTTTCCAGTTGCTGCAGGTGTCTGGTAAGGTACATCCCAAAAGGGCATTGTACTCAATTATGGGCCTGATGAGGGATGAGTAAAGAGGCACGATGACCTCCTCTGATCTAGATGTGAATCCCTTCATGATTAGGTGGGCTATATAAAATGTTTTTCTAACCACTTTGGCCACGTGGTTGTCAAATGAGAGATTGCTATCAACTTGGGTCCCCAGGTCCCTAATTACTTCTTCTGTACTTAATGGATTACCACCTATGTGGTAATTTGTGGGCACTTTGTTTTTGCCAAAGGGGATGACTATACACTTTTTGGCATTTAGCTTGAGGCCATGGCTCTGGCACCAGTTGTCTGTTTCTATGAGGCCCTTTTGGAGGATGCTTGTGTCAGCTGGAGAGTCGATTATGGCACCCAGTTTGCAGTCATCTGCGAACTTGGTCAGCCACAGTCCTTCCGTGTTGGCCTGTACCTCTGAAAAATATATACCGAACAAGAGAGGTCCCAGGACTGAGCCTTGTGAGATGCCACTTGTAACTGGTTTGGAGTCTGACATGACTCCAGCAATTCTAACCATGTGGGTTCTGTCCTTG
Organism: Protopterus annectens; assembly: GCF_019279795.1. Classification (NCBI taxonomy): domain Eukaryota; kingdom Metazoa; phylum Chordata; order Ceratodontiformes; family Protopteridae; genus Protopterus; species Protopterus annectens. Next base: position 117,171,786 of record NC_056751.1, on the reverse strand, counting down.
AGCCAGTTTGCTACCCATCTAGTGACACAGGGGTTTATATTTAAGCTGGTGAGCTTATCTATAATGCCAGAATGGGATATTGTATCGAAGGCTTTTGTGAGGTCCAGGAAGGCTGTGTGGACCACCTTCCCCTCATCAATGGCCTTGGTGAATGTTTCAAAGAAATCGACCAGATTTAAGAGGCAAGATCTGCCCTTAACAAAGCCGAACTGGGTAGGATCCAGTGTCTGTAGGTCCCCAATATCTTTATTTATGAGGTCCATGGTGATCCTTTCCATAGCTTTGCAGACCAAGCTAGTCAGGCTTATGGGGCGATAGTTTCCAGGATCCATTGAGGCACCATCTTTGTGGAGAGGGACCACTGTTGCTGTACGCCACTCTTTGGGTATATATCCTGTAGTAAGGCTGAGATTGAACAGTAGTTTTATGTTTGGGTTTAGCTCTTCTTGCAGTTCATGTAGGACGCAGCCCGGGACACCATCTGGTCCCATTGATGCTGTGTTTTTTGCTTTGGAGAGGGCGGCTCTTACCTGAGCATCTGAGATGTCAGGGGGGCAGCACACTGCTGGGATAGATATTTGCCCTTTTGGTGGGGGGGGTGGGAGTTTGCACTGAAGCTGTCAGCTAGGATGTTGGCAATGTCTGTGGGTTCGGTGTATTTTTTGTCATTTTAGACTAATTCTGAGCATATCTGGGAATTCCCACCCAGGTTCCTAACATAACTAAAGAAAGCCTTGTGATTATCCTTAGTGTCCTGTGCAATTTTTCTCTCGAAGCTGGCCTTAGACAATTTTCTGAGTGCCCGTAGTTTTTTGCTAATACTGATCAGAGATGACTTCCCTTTTTGGGATTTTGCTCTATCATGTAGTAGCTTCCTCCTTCTATTGTATAGTTTGTTTACGGCTGGGGTCCACCAGTCTGCCTTTGGAGGATTGGGTCTTGGTTTTATTTGGGATTGCATGATCCATGCATTCCTGAAGGTGTTCATAGAATGCGTTTATAAAGGATTCTGCGGTCAGGGCCGTATTTTCCACAGGCCCGGGGGCTTTGAAGGATTCCACCTCGGTTTTGAGGAGTGTGAAATTTGCTTTAGAGAAGTTTTTCACTGTGGATTTCTGGGCAGGGGGTGGGGTCGGGATGTGAATAAACAGTGAGATTTGTTTATGGTCTGATCTTACCAGTGAGGGATCACTTCTGGTCTGGAGCATAGAGTCCCCATGTTGGTGATGATCAGGTCCAGTATGTTTTCCCCTCTTGTGGGAGTGGTAACAAGCTGTTCCATAGCATTTGAGTTTATAAATTCTAGGAACCTTTGGGCTAGGGTGTTGGAGCTAGAGTAATGCTCCCAGTCTATGTTTGGGTAGTTGAAGTCACCCAATATAATGGTGTTTGGAGAGACCTTCATATTTTCCAGTGTTCTCAGGAAGGCCGAGTGGGGTTCCTGGGTTTGGGATGGTGGTCTCTTGCAAGCTATAAACTGGAAGGCAGTTTTACCCACTGTTAGTTGCACATGGATAGTCTCTGATGCTTCATGCTGTGCCACCAACCTGGAGGTGTGGGTATCTTTGACGAATATTGATACTCCCCCTCCTTTTGTGGTTCGGTCCAAGTTTTGGGGCCGAAAAGCATGGTATGAGGTATAACCTGGTAGTGCTGGGGTACTCTCGGGAGCCTTGAACCAGGTTTCTGTTACTGCACAGATAGCAATGTTCTCCATGCTAAGGAGAGTTTCGAATTCGTGCATTTAGAGGTTTTGACTTCTGGCGTTGAGTAGCATTACTCTTAGTTTCTTATCCCTTGTGATACCTATGGAGGTGGGTTTGTCTTTTGAGTTTTGCCTAAAAAAGGCACTATGGGGGTAGCAAGAGCCTTTGCCAATATCCAAAAGCCCAGGGGTGACAGGTGCAAGCCATCCCTAGCGAAGCATCGTGGCTTGTTGAGCATGTCATCCCAGGCTGACAGGCATTGGATCCCCTTCGAATGACACCAATACTTAAGCCAGTTGTTGAAATTGATCATCTTGTCTTCATATTGTGGCATCATTCTTGGTGAGGGTAAGATGCTACTCAAGGTCAGGGACATACCGGCCTGGGCTACATGCTCAGAGAGCTCCTCTATGTCTCTTTTCATGTAGTCCAGGGAGGTACATCTCAGGTCATTCACACCAGCATGGACAATGACTGAGTCATATTTGTACTTGCCTTGGAGTGACCTGAGTGCTTGTGTTATGTGGTGGATCCTAGCGCCTGACAGGCAGCTCGCCATGACCTTCTCCTTGTTCAGCCTGGTGAGCGGGACGTCAGTGTGCCTGACGATAGAGTCACCTATTACAAGTGTATCAGGTGTGTTGTTTAGCCTTAAGGGCTGTGACTGTTCGGCACACTGGCTTTGTGAGCTGTGTGTTGCACGTGTTTTGTTTTGGGGTAGCGGTTGCTTGGGTGTCTGCTTTGGAGGTCTCTGCTGCTTAGGCAGATTTTTATTTAGAGCCTCCGAGTATGTTTTTGTGTGTTTATGTGTTTGGTTTGCTGTCATTGTAGGTCTATGTGAGACTGGAATTGTAGTGAGTGTGGTTTCCTTCTCCTCCTGACTGGTTACGCCAGTACTGAGTTGAGAGAGCTTAGTCTCCAGTTTGGGTATATGGTTGCATCTCTCACATGTGTTGGAATTTGTTGGGAGGAGGAGAGGGTTGTCTGTGTACATGAGGCAGTTGTAACATTGCCTCAGGATTCCCAGATTCACCAGCTGGACCGGAGAGGAGATTGACAACTGTCCTTTGGACATGCTAGAATAGTATTGGGAATTCCTTTATAATTGAAAAAAAGGGCCAATGGGGAACAAGGTACTCAAGGGGAGTTTGTGAGGGTGTATTGCCTTTAATTATTTAGTGCTGACTTAGTGAGCAAGTGCCAGGTAACTTAAATGCAATGTGTTACTGCAAAAATGACAAACAGTAACTTTCTTCAAGTGAAACAAGGAAATAAGTACAGTAAGCAATGCAGATATCACTATGGATCCACAGAAGCACTGAAAAGCCACGTTTTAGGTGGAATTAGCATTTCAGGGAAATAACAAGCAAACAAACAACAAGCATACAAACAAAGCTAGATTCAGCAGGCCTGGATCTAGTCTATGCTACAGCAAACAAGGTGTACCAGTTTCAGTAAGAAGCAGTTCAAATATGCAGGCACTATAAGCCTTTAACCAGAAATTCCCAGCTCAGAAGGGCAGAGTCCAGCCTCTCCTCCCACAAGAGTGCAGACCACGAACCCTCTTAATGTAAAATAACTGGCATGAAGCCCAAGTGCTTAAACCAGAACTAATACACTTTTAGAATAACAGACACTGAGCCCTCAATCAGCAGTTCCCAACTTAGAAGGATGTAAGCTACCTGTCCTGCCACCACAGTGCAGGCCACAAACCTTACTAATGTAAAACAACTGGTCTGAAGCCCAAGTGCTTAATCCAAAAGACTTAGAATGATAGCTACACTTTAATCAAGTTACTACCAAGCAGTAATAAATACAACTGAATACTTTAAAGAATGCCTGGATTAGTGCTCAAGTTATACAAACAAAGCTAGATTTAGCAGGCCTGGATCTAGTCTATGCTACAGCAAACAAGGTGTACCAATTTCAGTAAGAAGCAGTTCAAATATGCAGGCACTATAAGCCTTTAACCAGAAATTCCCAGCTCAGAAGGGCAGAGTCCAGCCTCTCCTCCCACAAGAGTGCAGACCACGAACCCTCTTAATGTAAAATAACTGGCCTGAAGCCCAAGTGCTTAAACCAGAATTAATACACTTTTAGAATAACAGACACTGAGCCCTCAATCAGCAGTTCCCAACTTAGATGGATGTAAGCTACCTGTTCTGCCACTACAGTGCAGACCACAAACCTTCTTAATGTAAAACAACTGGTCTGAAGCCCAAGTGCTTAAACTAAAAGGCTTACAATGAGTTACACCAAGCAGTAATAAATACAATTGAGTAATTTTAAGATGACGCAAAAGCAAAATAAAGTAGGAAGAAACACAAATACAGTAAAAGCAGATAATTTTTTCTTTTTTAAGTGGAAAGAGAGAAAGGAAAGAGAAAGTAGTAGCAGAAACTAAGCTGATTGGCCTTCTCAAATGTTCTCCCTGTACTGGGTAGAATGAGGTAATGACACTAGACTGGGAGGAGGGTTCCAGATCAAATTTACACTAGGGGTGGGCAACTGCAAAGCCACCAACTATAAAAACACTATAAAAACAAACTGCAGAAATGTTTCCCACAGCTGAGAAGCAGCAGTGAGCCTTTAAATGAAAGTTTAACTGCAAAAGTGAAACTGCAAAGCCTTTAAATGAAAGTTTAACTGCAAAAGTGAAACTGCAAAGCCACCAACTATAAAAACACTATAAAAACAAACTGCAGAAATGTTTCTCACAGCTAAAAAGCAGCAGTGAGCCTTTAAATGAAAGTTTTAAACAGCTAAAGGAGCCTCTAGAAAACAGAGTTTAACTGCATTTTATGCATGTTATGATTTCTTTTAATACTGCTTTGGTAAGACCCGTGCTAAAGTTTGTTGGCATAGACTGCTATTTGATCAACAAGCAGATAAACAACAGAATAAAAATGATACAGGAGCACTTTATGTAAAAAGAATCTTAGCATTAAAGATTTACCCAACAAAATGAGATAGAACAAATTAGGTCTGTACTCCTGGGTATATAGAAAACTAATGGACAACTTGATTTTGGTTTACAGAGTGTCCAAGGATAAATACAATATATCTCAACCTCTGAACATTGCAAATAATATTCTTGGCTTTTAAAAATTAAATTAGAGGGCCTGAAAGAAGAGCATTTATTTTATTTATTTATTTATTTTATGGAATAGAGGGTCTTTAGATATTAGAACCCATATAGGTAGTGTCTTAGTTGGACTTTCCCAATCAACAAATGTTAAATAAAATAGATAAGTAAAATTAGCAGTTGAGAGCTATGGTTCAACGACATTCCTACTGAACACAGTCTTAATCATAGGGGACTGTTTCTGAGTGAGATAAAGAAGCAGAAGACCAGTCCAGAGAGGGAATGGCACTGTTAATGGGTAGCCTCTAGATGGAATTCTCTACATGTTTTAGTAAAGGAAGACAACTTAGCAAATAAGTTTAAGGATCTGTTAAACATATGGGGAAGGGGGGTATATATATGGGTCTGTAATGGCAGAGCATATGAAGTCCTTTAGGATTATAGTCCTGAACTTTTGTTACATCATGTTATATTATGTAATTCCACATCATAATTTTTATGTTGCATCATGTACAGTTGTCACATAACCTACACCCTAGCCATGATTTATTGTTGTTATATGATGGTTAGGATGCTTTGGTCTTTTATTTTGTTTTTAATGCATGGTCAGAGATTTTTTTATCATATTTGATACATTTTACTGCTACTCCTCTCCCTTCACCTCACTCCTAAGTTAGACTCTGTGGATAAATCTTGAGTCAGGTAGGCCCTGTGGTACAGAAAGCTAAAGCCCTTATTGCATCCCAGCTGACCTATGTTTGACTAGTGGCACTGGTGCTGAACAGACTGGATGGGGGGAGGTGAGTGAGTCCATGATGCCATCTTGCCTGTCCTGGTGGGAGTGAGGCTGCCTAGGTTCACTGCAACAGCAATATTATGGGCTGGGTAAGCCCCACTCTGCAAGCAGCATATAGGTTCATAGGCCCATAGGCTGGTACTAGGCTATCAGCCCTAGGGCCTATACAAGCGTAGCCATAACATTTCCCTGGATATTTCTTCCCACAATATTTACTTCCCTGGACCCCTGTCTAGCAGGGTGACTGACATGATCCCTGAGGTGAATTTCCTATCTCCCATCCAGTTGCCAAGGTTCCTTTTGAAGAGGGCCAAGGAGGTGCTCTGCTTGACATGTATGGGCAGTCTATTCCAGAGTATGGGGAGTCTCTGGGTCAGGAACCTATCCCTCCAGCATGTTTTGTTCATTGTGATGACAAGGTTTAGATCCCTGGAGCGTGTGGCTCTGAGGGATTGGGATTTCTTTGTTAAGAGGTTGTGAATGCTACAAAGTTCACATGCACCTCTCATAGCCAGCAGTTGTGCTACTCTATGGCTGCTGTGGGGTAGGAATGGGGTTGGAGCGCACTCTCCGTTGGCAGTATAATGCTGCACCAGTATCCTCAGGATCCTCATCAGTCCTGCTCATTGCTCAGGTGGAGCCCAGCATAAGCTGAGGTAGGTCTGGTAGAACATTGGTAAATGGTTAGCTGTGGGGAGGGGGAGCAAAAAGAAAGAACATGAGCCAGGTATAAATCGACAAAGAATAAAACTCTAACAAATAAATTTATAATTTTCATAAAGTAATTTGTGTCTAATATGCTGGAGGTGTATTATAACTAATTCTAGATGGAGGTTTAAACTTTTACATTAAATTTACTTTTGCTTCTCTGTACAGCTGGACAGTATATGTGAACATTTACTTATGCATAAAGTATTCAGAGTCACAGCAAGGAACAATAAGTAAATATTTTATTTACAAATTTAATGACTTAAAGTATTAGATTGTGATACTGAGGAGTATTTTTTTCACAGTATATGCAGCATGTTTTGAAGCCACCTCTGCCTCTTTCCTTGATGATGCCTTTTATAAATGTCTTACTGCATGCAGTAGTTTGAAGTCATCCATCCATTTTCTAAACTACTTCATTTGGCAATGTCAGGGTGGTAACAAGCTGAGGAAGCTAGATCAGATTTCCCTAACCTCAACAACAGTAACATTCTGCAGTTCATTCTTTGGGGATCAGCAGATATGCCTAAGCAAGGTATAATCTCTCTTGCTTTGCCCTAGCAACTCATCCTAATGGGCTATGCCTGGTAAACTCCCATGGATGGCACATAGGGGCATCCTCCCTGTATGTTCATACCAACCTTAGCTGAGTCATTTCAAAAAGGAAGAGCAGGGACTGTGCTCTGACATAACTATGGATTGCCAAGCTCCTTGGCCTGTCTTGAACAGTGAGCCCAGATACTCCGTGAATGAACATCATTAATGCTGATTGCGTATGCAGTCTTTAACAAATACAGCACACGCTGCACATTAAAGTCACTTGAGACAAAGAGGACATTATCTGGAGACAACAAAGATGCAATCCTTCACATTCTCTGACCTTGTGCTCTCCTGACCTCAACTGACCTTTGATATCTCATCCATGAAAATTATAAACAAGAGAGTTGATAATACGCAACATTGGTAGGACTGTATGCCTGCCTACCCTGAATGTTCACACTTCACGCCAAGAATATAAGCGTAATTCTCTCCCCTGAAATGCAAAGACCAAATGACATTCAGCAGGGTTGGGAGGGTGGCCTAATGGTTAAGGTGTTTGCCTTACAAACACAAGGTGCAGGGTTTGAATCTCACAAGGGATAACTGGCTAAGCTTAAAATGGCTCGCAAGGGCAGTTAGCTTAGTAAGAATCTATGAATCTATGAATCTATGAAGCAGCAGCTCTGGAACTCAGTACTGATGCAGTATCTCCTACAATTCATTCTGGAGTATGAAGCCATAGGACTTCTCCAAGTCCACAAAATCTACAGTATGTGGATAAGAGTGACATATCCACAAAGCCCCTCCAATACCTGTACAAAGACAAACAGCTGATCCACTGTTCCACAGCCAGGACAGAATTCAAATTGCCACATTACTTCTCATGACCTAGAGGCTTTTCTAGCAGATGAAAGCTCTTTTCAAGCACCTTGATGTATTCCTTGCCAAGAGACTGAGGAGTATCATCCCTGTGTAACTGGAACATACCCTGTTGCTCCCACAGAATGAAAAATTGGAGAAACTACCTGGTTTGCCATTTGAGAAGTAATATCCCTGCCTTCATTGCAACATTGTAAAGGTGTATAAATTATAACACTCCACCAATGACCAGCTCCTTCAGCAATCCTAGTTCAATCCCATCCACTTCCATTGTCTTCCCACTCTAGAACTATTTAATTAATGCAGTTACAACATTCACACAAATGGATCCAATTGCACCAGCTGTTTCTGCCACAGCCTACCTAGAGGATGGCATGCCCAATGGACTCAGGACCCCAGAAATTGTCCTTTCCACATCCCAAGAAATCCCTAGTTGAAGTCAGTATTTTTCCACCTTTGCTGATGACAGCCTTGGCGATGTCCTACCTCTGCTTCCTAAGTCACCAGATGGTTTGCCAATCATTTTTGAGGTCATCTAAAAGTAATTCACCACAACCACTGCAAACTCTTTTCACACCTGGTCTTCATTATCTATTGGACAAATCCAGGTACCTCCTCCCTCTGCTAGCATTGCATGGAAGGTCTGTTTTTTTTTTTTAATTGGCTGCATCCATCACCAAAGGTGTCCACTTGCAAGACCCTGATTTACCACAATGACAAATATCACCCATCTTTTGGCTGCCATTCCTTAGTGCTACCTTAACTACTAAGGTCTTAATCAGGTTCTATTCATGCTCAATGTTTATGACCTTTCCAGGTATACAGAAAAAGCTGTTCTAGAGGTGAAAATTGACCTCATACCACATAGAAGTATCTGCTATCCTTCTCAAGGACACCTTCACTACATATTTGGATTTCTGTCATCTGTCTAGCTACCACCCTGGCCAAGTTAATCAACTCACCATCAAGAGGAGATCAGTTGATATCTTTGCTTCCTTATTGATCGTGGTATTGAGTGCTTAAGGCATCATCAATCAAAGTCTGATGACACGGCTATAAAATTGAGAGTGAATCTTTAGATCAAAGTGGTGTGTTAGTATATTTATGAACAGTATTATGTTAAAACATGTTTGTGATTGATAATCCATTAGTAATGTCTTTCGGCTTTTCCCAGTTAGGGGTCACCACAGCGGAACTTCGGTCCGCTAATGATTGGCAGTGGATTTTTACAGTGCCGAGGTGCCAGCCCGACGCCCAACCTTCAAGGAAGGCACACCCATTCACGCACACACCTACCTCCATGTCTTTAACATCACTTGACCACGGGGAGGACATGCAGACTCCACATAGAAAGCACTCCAGCTGAGAATCTAACAGGAGAACCTGTTGCTGTGAGGCAACAATGATAACTGCTGCACCACTGCGACCATCATGATTGATAATCCATTGGTAACACAAAAGTCCAAATAAAATTAACCACAAATATTCAAATCAGGCAAGCAATTTCTTCCAGCTTTGCCCCTCCAAGTATCTCCTTCATTCCCCAATGAGTTTTTAAGTGTCCTTGAAGAGTTACAAAGTCAGTAGGTAGTACTGAGAAGGACAAATACACTGAACAACCATCAGACAAATGTGCACAGAGAAAGCTTTCCTTTATGTAGCTTATAGTCATACAGTCATATTAAGGTGACCCCCTCACACTTACTGTCACAAACTCTAAATGTTCAGCATATGGTATGGGGTTTATAAGCATAACATAGCTTCCCAGGGCATCTTCCAATGCTCAAATCCAAAGTAGGAGTGAAACAGAGATCACTCTACATGAGAAGTCTGGTTCTAGGCTCAGTGCTGTGGGTTAAGACCAGCTAAAGACTTCTGCCACTTTCCAACCTCTTACAAAGGTCTCACTCCTTCTTCAGCAGTGATATGGCATTTTATGACACAAAAGTCCAGTTTTGTTAGCCAGGCTATAGCCCATCTTACTCTGTCCTGCTCCTCCCTGACACTTAACTGGCATCACACCATCTCTCACCTTTCTCCTTCCAGGTGGCAGGCCTACATAGCAGATCATTTCAGCTTTTGCAGGCTGAGCCTAGCCAAGCTAGAAGGAATTGGTTGGAACCAGAAACTCAGCAAGGAGTACCACCCTTTTCATAGCTCCTGAGGTTGGTTGTTAAGAACTGGCATCCCTGTTCAAGGTGAGTATTTTGATTCTTTAACTAAACCATCATGGGAGGTCACAAACTGGATTGCTGTTTGTCCTGTTTGCCAAGGGTAACCCAATCAATAGCGCAAAGCTCCTAACAATATAGACCTAAGAAGGACAACAGTGTAAAGACCCCCCACCACAACACAATAACAGTTCCAATAGTATATTTTTATGTAGTTAATTTAAAACTGAAAGGTATAGCATACTGCTGCATGAATGTCCTATTTCAACAGTAGATTGTTTAACATTTCATAGTGGAAACTTTTATTTGTAATGTAATTAAGAAATGTGTCTCTTTTGTATGCATAGCAGCAGTGCAATACACAATTGTGTAATGATAAAAGTTGTTTAAAACTGATTGAGATTAATGCATGGTCATGGTAAGTTTTACCAGTGAAAGGTCTGTTATTTTACAGACTATTTTATTACTACAGAATAAGACATACCAAGATGTGATTTATGGTTCCAGTAGGTATACTTTTAACGTCAGGGACATGCTCTTAGCAGACTATAAGCCACACATCAGAGTAGTTTATTCTGCTTATAAAATGGATGCTATTTTTTATGGTTGTCTGGTTTTGTGTGGATTTGTGTTTTTGATTGTTTTTCATCTTAAACCTACTTCTAAACAATTAACTCAATGTATATTTTAATGTAAGTCTAAAAAGGTACCAACTCTGAAACAAAAGGCAAATACTTCTCTTGAAAGCATTTAATAATTCTTTTCTAAAATGCCATGGGGTGACCTTCAAGTCTCAGTATAGATGATAAGTTTTTATCAGAATACACATATACAGTACCTAACAATGTTTTTGTATAAGTTACTGAATCATTTTTTTCAAATAATTTTATTAATTTTTAACATTTTTATAATATATACATATAAAGGAAGAAGGAAGATTCAAAATGATTTTTCAAATAATCAAAAACTGAACTTCAGAATTGTTTTTCATTATAATTAACTATTAGCATCTCCAATCTGTACCAACAAGAAGGTTTTATAATACCATTTTCAGATCTTTTTCATTATTATATAGAATAGTGGCTAATTCTATGAAATCATTGCATAATGCAATTAAATCAGATTTCCATTTTCTAGTAACTTCATTTCTAGCAACTGCTAGGAGACCCCAGAACATACAATAGTGATTACTACTTAGAATGTATTGAAGCATTTACCAGAACTGTTGCTCTTATAAGGCCACATTTATCTGTCCATATTGCCTTTAATAAATTATTTATATCCTTCTAATACTTATCAACTTTTCCACAATCCATAAATATGTGTATCCAATCTGCTTTGGTTATTTTACCACATCTCCAGCATTTAGAAATTTCTGACTTACTAAATTTTGTTATCTGATATGGTGTAACAAAACTTCTATGAATGTAGTTCCATTTCAAAATTTTCCAATATAAACTTGAGGATGATAGACTTCTAGATTTTAATATCAAAATTGTGTCCATTCATCAGCTAAATCTTGTGCCACTACTGGTTCAATACAATTTCAAAATCTATTGTCAGGGTTATTATTTTTTTTTTGCTAATTATAATTTATACTGAAGAAATTCTGATAATGATTAGCTTGAATAATTATTATTAGTTTTTATTTTAAGCATTTTAACTGCACCCCTGACCAAAATAACGTTTACCTATTGTCTTCCTTCTTTTCGTCAGTTTTTCCTAATTTTACATTATGTGGAAAAAAAATAACGGTTAATTCAATAATAAAGGATAACAAAGAACATTGCGGAATCTCAGTATCTCAGTAAGCTAAATTCCCTATATGTCAATTCCTTAGGGCACTAAACTATAAATTGTTTGCCACCGTATGACTTCATCAGAAGGTGTTACCCGATGACACAGGATTGGGAGGTAAATGGGCAGTTGCTTGTTGCACAGCACACGCTAAAATATTTTTTAACTTAATGAATGGAGTTCCACTGATGTAGATACCTCTAAACCTTCAAACACTGAAAAGCAGGAACAAAGGTCACTGAACAATAGAAGCAGCAACCTAAATATCTGGACATCTAATTAGCCTAAAATTTAAGTGAAGCAAAATATGAAAAGCTATAACTGTTTTACTTTAACTAATTAAAGTTTCAACCAGTTAGGACCTGGGGTTATGTAGCATAAGGTAACTTACAACTTTCTAAACCTATAATTCTTTGCAAATGCTGTGTAATGGTGAGTAAGTGCAATACTAGTGCTGATTTGGACAATGACCTACTGTGAATTATGTATTGTGTAAACTAAATGTTGTTCTAGTCTATTGACACTTCAGTTGTGTAGGACCAGAGAGTGTTCCAAAGCCACCAATGATTTCGGTTCATAGATGCATCTAAAGTGTGTAGGGCTAACCATGAAGAGGGGATCTGAGCAGGCAATAGTCAGATCTACTCTCCTCAGCTGGGGGAGTGGTTTGGAAGCTGATATCACTCATTTGATCAGGGATAGGGGTCATATGATAAGTAACAGCCTCAGTACCTACAGATACTGTATGTCCAGTACATGTCCTTATACAGATGAATGCATGTGGTGGTGAATATAGATGACTAGCAGTTACTGTACCCTGGATATTAATTACAGCTTCCACAGTGCTGCTAACAAAAGTATGAAGGCACCTACTTCACACCACTCAGCAGGCCTCACCTGGATAAATGAGAGGTAAAGGTTATTTAGGGGACAGTGGAGGAACAATAATACAATAGAAGTCAGAAATTACCCCCAAGGCACAGAGATGTTAATATTTTCCAGGAGATGCAACTACAACTACGAATCTGCAGCTGTGTCTGGAACATCGTGTACAGTGTAAACTGATGCAGAATAAGATAACCAGATGCATTGATCTGAAGATCTGCAGCCTTTATATGGCTTTACTGGCATTGGACCAACTTCGGCAGGAAAAGTTAATAATCAGAGCAGTTGATGGGTCATTAATGAAATAGTTTTGTTATGCTTCATGCAAAAGAGATCGTAAAAGTCAGAGAAAGGAAACTGACACTGTGATAACGGTAATAAAAGGTCTTGTTTCAAATATAGTGTTTTAGTAAACACAGTCAGCTCTGGAAAGGTGAAAGTTAAATGTTTGTGAATGGCCCATCTCAATACCAGAAGATTGGCAAATTCCAGTAATAACGGCCACACAGGTACAAAACGCACTCTCTAAAGCCAGGAATACAGCATCCATGGGACCAGATGACATCCCGGGCTGTGTACTACATGAACTACAATATGAACTGGCACCTCACCTAAGTGTCATGTTTAATCATAGCCTCACCTCAGGTTTCATGCCCACTGAGTGGTGCAGAGCTACAGTTATCCCAATCCATAAGGGGGGATCCACCTTGGATCCCGGAAACTACCGTCCCATCAGTCTGACAAGCCTTATCTGCAAGGCCATGGAGTGTATTATCATGGAACTTATAAACAAAGACATTGGCAACCTTCAAACACTGGACCCCACCCAGCTTGGGTTTGTGAAGGGCCGATCTTGTCTCCTGAACCTGATTGACTTCTTTGAATCAGTCTCCAGAGTCATGGACAAGGGTAAGGTGGTCCACACAGCCTATCTAGACCTTGCCAAGGCCTTTGACACCATCCCCCACTCTGGAATCATAGATAAACTTACTAAGTTGGGCATTAATCCCTATGTCACCCAATGGGTTGCTAAATAGCTTACTGATAGAACCCACACTGTAAAAGTAGCCGACTCCAAATCCATCTCCAGACAAGTGACAAGTGGAGTACCTCAGGGTTCAGTCCTGGGGCCGCTCTTGTTTGGCATCTACTTCTCTGAAGTACAGGTCAACACTAAGGGACTCTGGCTAACAAAGTTTGCAGATGACTGCAAACTGGGAGCCATTATTGAATCCCCAAATGAGGTGGATACTCTACAAAAGGGCCTTACAGAAACAGATGCTTGGTGCCAGAGCCATGGGCTCAAGCTCAATGCCAAGAAATGTATTGTTATCCCCTTTAGGAAAAAACATGTATCCATGAATTACCATATGTGGCAGTACACTAAACACAGAAAGTGTGATAAGAGACTTAGGGACACGGGTGGACAGTGGTCTCACCTTCGATAACCACATCGCCACAACAGTCAGGAAATCCTTCTATGTGGCACATCTCATCATGAAGGGCTTTTCATCCAGAAAAAAGGAGGTCATTGTCCCACTGTACTCATCCCTCATTAGACCCATTATAGAATACAATGCCCCATTTGGTATGTACCTCTCAAGACATCTGCAACAACTGGAAAGGCCTCAGAAATATCTCACTAAAAGAATCACAGGCCTAAAGCAGATGCCCTACGCTGACCGCCTTAAAAAACTCCAGCTATACTCTGTCGCATATCGTCTACTCAGAGGCAATCTCTGCTTAACATACAAGGCCATGTCAAACCCAGAGCTGTTGGACATGCTACACTTAAAGAAATCCCAATCCCTCAGAGCTACACGCTCCAGGGATCTAAACCTTGTCATCACAATAAACAAAACATGCTGGAGGGATAGGTTCCTGACCCAGAGACTCCCCAGACTCTGGAATAGATTGCCCATACATGTCAAGCAGAGTGCCTCTTTGGACCTCTTCAAGAGGAACCTTGACGACTGGATGGGAGAAAGGAAATTCACCCCAGGGATCACGTCAGTCGCCCTGCTAGACAGGGGTCCAGGAAAGTAAATAATGTGGGAAGAAATAGCCAGGGAATTGTTATGGCTAGGCTTGTATAGGCTCTAGGGCTGATAGCCTAGTACCAACCTATGAACCTATGAACCTATGTGCATGTTATTGTGTATCACTACAACCTGCAGTTGAATGTTGCAACATTTGATAAGGATGCAATAGTTTGCAGGGATGCGCTTTCAATTTTCTTCAAAATATCAAGGCTTCCTTGGAACTGCAGAAATGGGGTGTTCTAGTTCAAATCAAAACAGTGCATTGGTTCTAGGTTGAAGCCCATAAAGAAGCTAAATATTTGTATGGGATCTGGCATTTAGAGGGTACTGGATACCAGATGTCAGATTGTTAAAATGGCACAGCATCTGAGAACATATGAATGTATTCTGATACTGCTCTTCATAATGACACATTTAGATAACAAAATAAATATGTCAACAAGAGCCTCCTCCTAATGTTCTTTATAATCTTCCCAAAGTCATAAAGCTGGGATTTCATGACTGTTGCTCAATATGCAGAGTGTATGATTAAAACGAACAGAGCAGTCCTCATGCTGCATGCAGAGAAAGGGACTGGAGAGAAACACGGAAATGAATAGCTAATAAGAGTAATGGAAGAAAGTAGATGTCACAGGCTTGGGACGTGCTGTAATACTAGACATAATGATCATGGTTCACTTGCAGCTTATATGGAAAAATATTGAATAAGTCCCTCCTGTAGCTTCAGGCTGTTTTCTTTTTTTCCTTTGAAGTAATAGCTTTTATGGGTAAAATGAGGGTTCAGCCAACTAGATAAGTTATTTTTTTTCAGTAGAACTGCCATGTTTGCACCCTACACTTTACAAAAGATAGAGAAAAATAACAAAGACTATAATCTGAGGAAGGAAGAACTCAGTTTAAATCCTATCTTTTTACTGAAAAGTAATAAATAAGAGTAGCTCTACAAGAGGAAAATTGCTGCGAAAACTCACTGACTGACTGCTAACAACAGCAGTGACAGGAAACATGAGAGGGAGAACTTTTGAATAAACAGGAGGTGTTTTGTGATACAAATGTTCCAAGGCTTAACGAACATAATACAGCTACATTCACATACCAACACCTGACAGATACGCCCTATATGTTTACTTAGGTAATACTCATTTCAGTTAATGTTCACATGCTTCTGAATTTCTGCCCCACAGAACTGAGACAGTATGTCTCCAAAAAATCAAATAGTTTGTCCTTCTGCAGACAAACATGCAGTAACCCATAGGTGGGAGTAACCAAACAGAAGTCAAGACATTGTATTACTTTTAGAACTCTTTTATTTGCACAGAAGCTTTGCATGTGTTTTTACTACTGCTCATCTAAAGAAAACGCATTTCTGAAACTGGGAAGAGCAACAACCTACCAATTTACCCAGAAGTCTAAGAAGTGCTACTTTAAAAGTTATATTTTCTATAGTATTCAGAGTGCAGTCTATGAACCTATGCATATGTGTCTGCCTGTTGATTTAAATAAACAATAGTATTCTCCAGCATCTAGACATTTCAAGCATGCTTCATGATTAATACAGTATTTATGAAGACATTACAGTATCTGTTTGTTATTTCTGTCCAGAGGAGAGAGCTGTATTTACTTGTGTGTACAGTGCAAATAAAAAATTTAAAAAGCAAAACTTCAGTCCTTGCTCAAAGCCATTACATGCCTCACAACTCACATAAAGAAACTGTATTAATTTGCCCCTTGAGTTTGGTATTTAGACAAGAGTGAGTGAACATTGCCGCTGGCTTGCCTGGCTCCTGTTTACAATTACACAGCTTCATTTGTGTAGCCAAACATATACTGTGTAAGCAATGCTGTACACAGTACTTTTTAAGGGATTATTATTTTACTCAACAAAAGAGCATTGAAGGTCACAGTTTCAAACAAGTAAGTGAAAATTGAAAAAGTGCAAGTGAGTCAGCAAATTAGATAACTGTGTCTAAAGTGGAGAGACTTTTATATTATTAAATATTTAATTAAAGACTTCAAAAGCAATAAGCTTAGTATATATGAGTGAAGCAACTTTAATTCCATGTTGAAAATGTACATCTAAAAAAGGACATTTATGTTGCTGTTATGTAGCAGCAAACAGAAAGTACTCTATCATCACTACAAAGGGCTACATCCACATAAACTGCAGCTACAATAAAAGAGGCACGTTCTGCATTCAGAATACAGCCAAGCTGAAAATAAGGGTCCACTATGAATAATTGTACCTCAGTTACTTAAACTGTGATTATTCGAACCCAAAACATCCAAAAAAAAAAAAAAACCTTGGGAGTTTGCCTCTCAAACTAGTGACACTCACAAGATAGCAACACAAAAAAATATTTTTGCTAAGGGGCTTGTCCCTGCAACCCCTTTATATTCAAAATTGCAAAAAAAAAACAAGTGGGAGAAAGTAAGGAAAATGTAACCTTCACCTTTTTACTCTTCTCCAAGCTTAGTCCCTGATAAAGAATGCTTATGATTTTTTAGGTTCAATGTTCTTGAATGGTAATAAACTAACTGGTAAAAAACAGGAGGGATTCCCAAAAACTAACAAATGAAGATGCTCAAGTAAAAACTCACTTACATATACACACACTGGCATATGACACAAACCTGCTGCTCATAAAACTACACAAAAAAACTATAAATCTACCCACCAACACCAATGAAAAATAAATACAGAAACAATTTTAAATAATATACAAATAAGAAAAAACATAAAAATAAAAACAAAATTCAGTTAAACACACATTGCACTATCATGCCTGCATACACATCTACACACACACACACACACATACACACACACACACACACACACACACACACACACACACACACACACACACACACACACGGGCGCGCACGCAAATATACAACTGAGTTTTTACAGTTTCAAGTTGCCAGCCTGGTGCCCAACCTTCCAGGGAAGGCACACATGCACGCACTCATGCCTAGGGCCAATTTAGAGTATCCAATCCACCTACAGCATGTCTTTGGGATACATACATACACACACACAAACACACACATACACACACACACACACACACACACACACACACACATCTATATATATATATATATATATATATATATATATATATATATATATATATATATATATCTTTTTAAATAAAAAAGCATCCTACAGACTGCTAGACGTCTGGTGTACAAGGCATCCTCTGACAAATTACTGATGGGTTTACTGCACATCAGGAAGTCAAATGACATCAGAAATATTTGGTCTAGGGATCTAAATCTCTTCTTCAACATCAATAAATGCTTTGGAATAGCATGTATATTTCTCAGAGGATATCAAGGCTGTGCAACTGACGCTACATTCACATAAAACAAAGTTCATCCCCTGTCCATTTTCATGTTCAGTTTAGATCTATGGACGGGAAACAGAAAATTTACCCCATGACTACCCTGTGTACTACTAATGGACAAATCAAGCTAACAAATGCTTTATCCCATGCATGGGTCCCCTCAAATTATCTATGGTATGATCTCAGTTATTCTCATTAGAGATAATATATAATATCAACTATGGGATGAGTAAATCCAATCTACAGCCAAATGGGGCAGGTTATTTTGAGCACAAAAAGAAAAAAATGGCTAGGCTTAAAACGGCCTGCAAGGGCAGCTAATATAGTACTTACCTATGAGCCTATTATATTATATGGCATGGCTCATGGAAAAAAAATAACAGATATTCTCTACATCATTGATCTAAAAGAAGTCTTTCCTTTGTGTGGCCTCGGTTGATTAACATTTCTCTGGAGACCAGAATGTGGCAATTGTTTAGTAAATTCCCATGTTAATAGTAATCTGTGCTCCTGATTTCATATTTGGTGGAATCAATGCTCATGAATTTCATATTCAGGGGAATCCATGCTCCTGATTTTATATTCAGATGAATCCATGCATTTGATTTCATATTCAGGGGAATTCTCACCTTTGACTGATGCATGCCATAATGTAATGCACTAAATTGATAACTTATTGCTAGAGCCCCTCAATTTTCAGTCTAGCCACCAGTCAGCAACCAACCACTAATCAAGAAATAACACTAGATTTGACACTGCACTTTTAAGCAAATAATATCAAAATTTATACTTAGCCAACGTAAAGGGAAGTTTCTCAGCTACAGCTGATAGACCCACAGGACCTACTTAGCTGCAGTGAGATGGTAGGAGAGTATTCCTAACCAATCAAGAATCAACCTAATATGGTAAGAATATACATGCTATATTTAACCATGAGGGCACTCCTTAATTGGTTATAGGTTTAGATGAATTCCAAGAAGTACTACTAGGGTGGAAGTATTTGGATGATTGCCCCTGAATTCATGATTTACACTTGAGGCAATAATGTCTGGCAAATGTGTATATCGAGGAGCAACTATTTATGACAAAAATGTCTGAGACATCTTTGAAAGAAGCACTGAATGTGGACACTCCTCTAGTGAAGTGAAGTTTGGATGGTGCAGTGGTGCAGCGGTTAGCATTGTCACCTCACAGCAAGAGGTTCTCTGGTTTGATTCTTGGCTGGATGCCTTCTGTGCAGAGTCTGCATGTCCTCCCTGTTTTCGTGTAGGTTTCCACCAGGTGCTCCAGATTCCTCCTATTTACAAAGACATACATTTGGAGCATTTCTCTCTGGGCCTCTGCTGAAAATTGGCTCATTCTAAGTTGGACTTTTCTGATTAACAAATGTTAAATAAATAAAAAAAAATAAATAAAACAACACTTAACAATGGCAGTTAGGCAGTTAACAGCAAAGAATAATAATACAGACAATCCATTTGGAACATGACTGCTAGTTAATTGCAAGCACGTTTCCCCTTGTAACCAAGGAGATGAATAACTGATCAGTCTCTGTGTTTTTGCAACCGGTTGGTCTTCCCAAACTCTTGTGCACTCTCTGTGTATGACTTGAGCTCACAGCACACTTCCAAAATATGAAGAGCTCTGTCTCCCTTCATTCTATCACTGCAAAGAAAACAATCAAATTAAGTAACTACTTGAAGGAAACCTCCAAACTACATTCAGTACAGAGTTTGAGATTATCCTGAGGGACACCCTGATCTGTCAAAGAACAGATATGGCTTCCTACACATGGGGGCCTGAAGCTCCACAAAGTGGTATGCAGAGGTGACAACCAACAACAGTGAAGTTTTCCAAGAAAACTTCACTGTTGTTGGTTGTCACCTCTGCATACCAACAACAGTGAAGTTTTCCAAGAAACAAATTTCAAGACCACTATTGTAGCAGGGTCAAATGGAAAATGAGCAAACCTACCTACCATAAAGTTCAGGTTCCACAGAAATATGTAGGACAATAGATTCCTCAGCTTTGATCAAAAACATCTGTCCCTTAAGGAAATCCTTCATCAGCTGGTATCAGGCCAAATTTATGCCCCCACTGTGATGTCATATGAAGAAATAGCTGGTGCATTCACCTTCACCTTCACATCCACCTTCACATTCACCTCTACCTTCATCTTCACCTTCACTACAAAATACAGAAATTCAAATGACCGAGAGGCTTGAGGTTGGTTGGAAGTAACCGTAGGATGACTATCTGGTGTGACATGAAGTAACCTTCTGTCCAAATTAGCATTATGTGTCACCTGATGGCATAGGCCTGCCAAGTGCATGGCTTCCAGGCAGATGCAGACACCTCATAGCCCCTCTCCTGAGAAGCCTGAATTAATAATGGGATCTGCATTAAGATACAGGCCCTGACTTGAAGTCACATCCCTCTAGCCATTGGAGATATTTTTGTATAAGGCTGGAAAGGTTTTCTATATTGCTAGAGCCAACAGATCTGAAACCACACCATTCCAAGGCACTAGTGGGTTACAAGAACATGTTTAGTCTTTTTTCTTGAACTTAGCGTGTGGGTGTGGAAATAGATTAATGGTGGAAAAGCATAAAGAAACCGTAGAGGCCAAGAGAGAGAGAGAGAGATAAAATGCTCCTATGACTACCTCTCTTTATGATACTGTAGGGACCAGAAATGCAAAAGGATAATTTTCTTCCATGTAGCAAACATATGAATATTTGGACTGCATCTCTTACATAATACCCTGATCAAGCAGAGCTTCCAAATCCAGAGCTCCAGGAAAAGACAGGAGGCCTGGCTAAGGGTAAATACCCAGCACATGCACATCCTCAAGGTTTTAAACCAGTAAGAAAAGGATGCCTGTGACAGGAGCTTGTAGCTGGGTCAATTGTCATGTTGGGGAATCCCGTAATTGGTGACTCTCTCAATCAAATAAGGACGAAATGGAAAAGAAATTACTGAGATGAGGACCAAAAAAAGTGTTTCTCCTCATGAAAAGATATTATGTCCCTTCATAACAGCTCTGTCAGAAACCATAGCAAAGAACTATGGCAGCTCCTTGCTGCATTTCCTAACTCACTTACAAACTGCAAGCTAAGCATTTAAGATGCTGCAATCTCCATCACTGCTTCAATTAATATCAGACCTGCACTCTTGCATGGGACTTGCAGGGACCAATCTGGAGCTCTTTATGGTGTTAATCATGCCCCCTAACAGATTGAGGCAGATGCCCGCTTTGTCCTGCCATGGCTATGGCTTGCCTGTGTCTATGACTCAGTGGTAGATAACGACTGCGTCTCTGCACACAGTGTACAATTTCATTCTCCTTTTGCTTTCCTAGATGTCATGAGATTGTCTGGATATATGAGAAGAGGCTCCAAACTCAACAGTTTCCCAAAGCCTTTAATGCCAGGAGCATATCTTTGCATTCAGAGTGGTCATTGCTGGGAGGCCAATGTGGACCACAAAGTGAGCTCCCTAGTCTGTAAGCAAAGCATCTGTAATCAAGATCTGTGACATGTTTGGCTGCTGAAAGTGAAGATCTGCAACACTGTAAGCATAAGTCATCCCCACTACATAACTCAGTGAGGTTCAAACAATCTCAGTAAGGCCACGAGTATGTTAGGGGCTCTGAAGCCACCAAAATATCATAGTCCTGCAAATGGCACCCTGAGGATTGTGGTGGCTATCATTTAAAAAAGATACAGTAGACTTTGAACTTGAATCATGTGCAACATCCACAGCCAGAAGACCAGGGTTATGACCTTCGGGGCTCCTTCTATTTACAACAGTAACTCACACTAGTGAGTTCCTGCTACACCCCAATGAAGTGTCCTTTTAGCCAAGTTAGGAAAAACTTCTTCCAATTTATAGTGATCACTATGCTTTGCATCCATGGGACAATGCACAGGAGAGTCACCTGTAGGGATTCCTTCCAAGAGTCAGAAATTTAAGTATGTGCATATCAGGTGACACATTCTTCTACAAAGAGGAGACTCTGGCCACTGAGGAAATCCTACAGGAAGTGATTTCCACCCATAACACACTGAAGGAATCCCCTGGGTGGACACAGATGCATGTACCAAAAGGCATTAATCATGTCCAGCAATGCCATCTAGTCCGCTGAGGAATTAATGGCATTATCCACTGCAAGGTGACCATCCAAAACCAGACAATCTAGATGTAGTGATTAAACTTGCAGAGGTCTAGTTTAGAATAGCACTTCTCTACCCATTGCAGGTCAAGGAGAAGCAGGGAGAACATTTTCTAGCCCTTTTTCTTCACCTCTTTGCACCCTCTTTGGCCTCTTTTAGCAGCATAGTTTGGGAAATCCTCTTCTGAAACAGACTGATCTGCCACAGTAGCCTTTTTTTCAGAGAGGGCCATTAAGCTTTAGTATGTGCCAGGTGACTATTCTGGAACCACTGGTGTGAGATTCCCAGGATGGGGATAACTGCATCCTATTGGTACTCCTAAACTGTACTGAAGACTGATGCAAAAGTCACTGAAAGAATCAACATCTTGAGTGACTTCAACAAAACTGGAGGGGACAAGGTTGTGCAATATTTAAGGGCCTTCCCCGAACTCCAGGCAAGCCTCTTCCTATTTTAGCATTGGTCAGACTTATCAGAGAAAGGGGTGTGAAAGACAGAAGAGAAATCAAAGATTCCCTCAACAGAGGTGAAGAACCTACTTCCTATTCAGGAGGTCATCAAGCAGGGCTGGAACAGGCTAGATGCATACATACTCCCACCTCCAGAATAGGAACTGAGGATCTTGTCCCTGAGACCCTCCATTTGGGATGACAGTTTTCACCACCGTATCCCATTCTGGTACCACACCCAGACATGGGGCCCCTGCCAACTTCTCACCATTGTCCAAATTACACTAGGAAATGTAGCAGCCCACCATTTGGAGGCTATGCATAAGGTTTCTAGGAGATCTTCTGTGAGTTCAGGCTCTTGAAGATCTTCCAGCTTACCTAGTGCTTTCTTATTGAGGTCTGTCTGGAAATGGGACAGATGAAATGAATTGTAAAGGATGCTAAGCCACAACATGGTAGAGGAGAAAACACAACATCTCTTCAACAGCACTGGACACATTTTTTCTAGTGACTAGATGGCAAAATGCTGCAGTCTGTGAGACTTATGTGGACTGACAAAATCACCTAAGATTAAGCAATGGGATACATACTGAAATGATCTTCCATCTCAGGTAATGTACTGTAAAGGGTATCAAGTTTTTTTTGGAGGCCGGTAGGTCAGAATCTGAGTGCCTCCATGCTGCTAAAAATTATATAGTTAATGACAGTTTGTTAGGTAACTGTTAAAGAAATGTTTGAACCAAGCAAGATTGTTTCAAAGGGAAAAATATATATAACCACTGAAACGATCTAACATTTCTGAGCAGGATCATGGTATTGGATAATGTCAATGTTTCTGAGAATAATGTCCAGATCTCTCAACTTGCCTAAATATTTCAAAATATCCACAATTGACCTAACATATAGATGGAAGTAAGTAGATTAGTTTACATTTTGACATACCAGCGAAAGGATATCCATCTATAATCCTTAGAAAATTAAGGATTCTACCTCAGAATGGCAGGTTTATCACCCATTTGAAGTAATAAGTACATCTTTTACCTCTCTAAAAGTCCAGCTTAACTTATATTTGAGGATGAGTTTTCTGAAAACTGGCATGCAGCAGTTAAATTGACAAAACAGAACCGTGTGGAAGCTCATATACACATGCATAGGAGGTAGAGCAGAGGAGGCCAGTTGCCAGCTGTTGGGATATTCCATCTAGAAATGATCTCATTTATCAGAAGACCATCCCCTGAGTTGACAACAGAATATCAAAGATGCTAGCAATGATATGGGGAATTACCCCGGTACTAAATGAAGCTGTGACACACAAAAGAATCAAAACTGATTTTGGTTTCCTTTCTTCTCTATATAGAAAATATTTCATAATATTGATTAAACTTTTTTAATACAAGGTCTCTTGTACAAAACTGCCTGGAATTCATCATAACATGTATGACCTGATGGGGCCACATTCTTTCTATATTACTACTAACTTCTGTATAACCTTTCCAGAAAAGGAAGACGACAGACAGGCCTGTCAGTCGGAGTCTTTAGAAAATGTTCCTACACTTCCCTTGGGAGGCTTGGGGGACCTAAAAAACACCCTTGTCACTACATAGATGCTGGCTAACTAGTGTGAGAATTGTTGCATCCAGTGACTCCTAACAGCCCAATGGCAAAGGCAAAGAAGTAGGCAGTAAACTATAGCCATCTAGAGTATATCAGATTCAACAGCTGAATGTCATGTTCTGGCAAGGAAAGAGCACAACACAAGCGCATGCACACACACACATAAACACACACACACACACACACACACACACACACACACACACACACACACACACACACACACACACACACATGAAGGCATGTCTTCACACATGCACCCATGTACTCATACATGCAAGCACATTTACACCCTGAAGATGAGGTAACAAACACAGAATAAGATCACTGCTTTTTCTAAAAAAGGAATACTTCTAAAAATTGAGGCAATTTCACCAACAAACAACTGAGCAGAGTCATCACATAATTCTTATTAAGGGAACAAATGCATAACCCTTTAACAGTCTTGCAGAGTTGAATTGCTCTTTTTGTTGTGCCATTATTATGCTGGGTAGGAACAGCTCCTTCTTATGAAAAATTTCTGAATCATAGCCTGCATGATTTGTCTTCTATTTAAGCTTCTTAATGTTAAACTATGGCTTATTTTGTACCACCACCCCTCTCTCTGTCACTCTCTCCTCTCTCTCTCTCTCTCTGTCTTTCTCTGAGTCCCTCTCTCTTTCTCTCTCTCTCTCTCTCTTTTCAAAATTTTATCATGTTAATTTTATTTTTCACAGGATTTTTGAAAATAAACAGACTATAAATAAGATAAATGCATTGCACATAATGAAGTAAGCCACTGATTAAGTGAATTTGATGTATTTTGAACAGCTTGTAAATATCAGACAAGATTCAGGGGAAAACAAATGAACACTGTTTTATCAATAACCTATGGCTGGGTGTTGGTATTGATTGGTGTGACAAAGGCGGATACTGCCAGCAAAGCTGTCTGGAAATTTGTACATAATTATATGTCATTTGTGAATATCAACATGATTTATATAAGATGCCTGTGTTACAAACGTATTAGAACTGTATGTCATGTGTATATAAAACTGCCACTACAGAAGTGTGTGTTGAAAAGATTTTTGCAAAGTGCTGTTTGAAATGTAGCCACAGTGTACCCTTCTGGAATAGAACAGAAATGTACATGCACTATCATAACTGTTTA